>NW_022196905.1:48508921-48615606 GCF_008632895.1 Mastomys coucha | reverse complement strand
TGTTCAGGCAGCATGTGTATAGTAGAGGATTGCAAATTCGATCATCAATAGGAGGAGAGGACATTGGCCCTGTGAAGATTTTGTGCCCCAGTGTAGGGGAATGCCAGGGCTAGAAAGTGGGAGAGGGCGGGGTGGCGGGCATGGGGAAGGGGGAGGCAACGGGGGTTTGTTTTTGTTGTTTTTGTTTGTTTCTTTGTTTTTTGGAGGGGAAACGGGGAATGGAGAGATTTACATGTAAATAAAGAAAATATATAAAAAAAAAAGATATTAAAAGCAGAGACTGGCCAATTGTACAAACTTTCTGAAAGTTTCAAAGCTGCTGAAATCAGAAAAAAACTAAAGGCTTTCTGTAATATTTGGCTTTGTCTATGAATGGACAAATAGAAAATAATCATTACTATTAATTACTCAGTCTGTTCCACTTCTATCTCAGACACTCATAGAACTGCAGATGTGAATAGGCTAAGTTTAGATAAGGAAATTTTCTATATAAAATATATATATATGTATGTACATACATATTTATTTACATTATATAATAAAATTTTGCTCATATATATTTAAAACAATCACAACAGTGGATTTTGGTTTTACCAAAAATAATTTCCAAATTATTTCCTGAATTTTCATTGTGAATTAAACCTCTGAAACAAATTATTTCATCTTAGTTCAGTTTCTCAATATGCAAAATGATCTTATGTAAGACAAAACATGATAATAACCTATAGTGTAAAAGTCAACACTTTTATTTTAAAACCCATAATTGAAAAATGTACATAACTGCATCAATTTTGGCTGTGTGGTGAAATTCCCCTCCTTGATGTAAAGTTCTAAGAAGCAAACAATGCCAGTAGTTGTCATAGAGTTCAGGCTATGCCATGACATTTGTCCTCACATTACTTGTCCTTGGCATATCCAACTTCTATATTGACTTTTTCAATAGTTGTAACCTTAGTGCCACTTCCTTACAGTCTGCTAGCATCTAAAGCATAAGTACTATCCTCTAGGTTTTAGTTTGCTGCATTTACTTTAAAAAAGTTAGAACAGTTTATAATCCAGAATTCCTCACTGTATTGAGACAGTTTTGAAAGCATAACAAGCATGCATGATCATCGTGATAGCATTTTTTAAAATGTTGTTGGCTTTTAAGTGCTCCCTTGCTTCCTATAACTAGCATTTATTCCTAATACACAGTAAATATTATTTGTCTCAGCACTAGAATATGATGTTTTAGCAAGGATTCTTGGTTGCTTTCACAGGAGAATGTCATTAGACCTGAGGACAAGGTTCTGGGTGTGGTTCCAAATTTTACACTTTGCATTTGCAATTTTAATTCACATTTAAATCTAATGATTAGGAAGATAATAACTTTAGAGTTTGGTAAATCCAACTGCTGCCCCTACACACATTTATTTTTATGAGTGTTGTTTCATTATTATTTCACCCCAGGACATATTCTTTATGTCTGAAATTGATCACTAATTTTTGTACTTTATTAAAAATTAATATTTCTCAGAGAAAATTATTTTTTCAACTGCCAGTTACTGAAGGTTATGCCACCTTGGCATCATGTGAAATTAAAATATACTTTAGAGAATTATATAACAGTATAAATTTGAATTTTTATTGCAAAAGCAAGGAATACCTGTAGTTGTAAGTTCTCTGTGAAAATACAACTCATTTTCTCTTCCTCCTCCTATTCCTCCACTTTTTTCTTCACCTTCTCTTCCACCATTGGGGCCAACTTAGGGAAAAGAAGTTTTACTTAGTACACATAAACCCTAAACTTAGGGCATAATGTTTTTGATCAGGAAGTGAAAAAATTTAAAGCAGTAAAAACATCTTTGTCATTCATTTTCCTAAAAAGCTATATTTTATCTTTTATTCCTAAACTCCATGCTTGCTTGTTGGTGTGATGTTGTTGTTTCTATGTCATTTGTTGTGATAATACTTTAGTGACATTTATCTTTCTTTTTCTTCCTCCAAAGTCATACTTCTTCACTCCCCTTCAGATTCATAGCCTCTATATTCATGAGATGTTATTGTATGTATTTTTTATTATTAAAAGTATTGGCTGCTCTTGATAATTTTAATTTTTGAAAAGTTTATATAATACATTTTATGCCTATCCTTTCTATTTTTCTAGGTACTCTCAGATATACCCCATTACCATGCCCACTGAACCTATCTTCTCTCCTCTCTTTGAAAATAAAATAAAATAAAATAAAAGACCAGCATCAAATCAACAGTCACGTGCACACAACCACACACAAGCACATGCACACACACACACACACACACACACACACACGAACACTAACAAAAACAACCTGATTGGTGCTGGACAACTAATGCAGAGCACAGGGCCCATACTAGAGTATTGGGTTGAAGTATCCAGTGTTGATCTATTAAAGGAAGCTCATTTTCCCTCTCTAAGCCTCCCAACAGCTATTAATTGTAAACAGGTTTTGGTTACAGATGACACTCTGTGCCCCTTCTCCCTTTGCCATCCTAGAATTATGTGTAGCTTGAAGCTGTGCAGGTCTTCTGCCAGCTGTTATTGTCTCTATTAATTCATATATGTTTCAACCCTGTTGTGTCTGGAAAATGTTGTTACTTTGGAGTTGTCCATCAGCTCTGGATCTTAGAATCTTCCTGCCTCTTCTACCACATAAATTCCTGAGCCTTAAGGGGAGGGCTGTGATAAAGTCATCATACCTGTGACTAATTGCTCCAAAATCTCCTTTTGGGAGAATTTCTAATAAGTATGTCATAAACATAAGTAAAATAACACAAAATGAGGTCAAGTAATTCGTCACTTAAAACTTGTACAAAGTATAATGACTACAGTGTGTGTTCCATCTTTATATAGAAGAGAATAGAAATCACAGATATACCAGGAAGCCAACTACGGAGGCCACCATAAAAAGGCCCAATTCACTTAATTGAAAAGTTGAGGGATTTTCCCCCTTTGTTTTGGTTTCTGTTTTTCTGAATTTTCTATTAGCTTCAGTATTCATTGTCAGGCTCAGTGATCCCCATTCCAGCACTCCATGAAAAGGGCGAATGCACTCCAACTCATTATCAGGCCCCTCATTCTAAAGGGAAGAGAGTATTCTTAATCATTTCCTATTCTTTTCAGTAGGATAATAAGCAAATTTCATTCATTTCAATAAATATTTTAAACATGCACCTAACATGGTCTCTAATTCTCAGTCAGTACAACTAGTGGCAAAACAGTTACACTACATTTTTTTCATTATTTCTGAGTAATTATAATAAAAATGTACAAGGATTCTTGAAAAAGTATAAAATGCTTTTTAAAGACAATTTTTTAGCTAGAAAGCTAACAAATTATTGGGAGCATAAAACCATTTCCAGAGCACCAATTCAATAATAGTAATATATGTCAGCTTTAATAAATCTTAATGCCTAGAAACTTATACTTACAGAGTGTTTTCATAAAACTTACTATAAGCCTTCTAATCCTTTATTTGTTAAATATTTTTGTTTTTTTCCTGTGAATTTCATTAGATGTGTACTCTACTTAATTTGAAGAACAGAATCAAGTTAATCCACTTTGGATGACAACGTTCTCTCAAAAAGCCATAGATTTTCTAACAAAATCTCAAATTCCAGGCATGGCAAACTTCCTTTCTCTTGTTAGTGACTAAAGCCCAAGAGACTCACAAGAGAATGTGGGTTATTACGATCACTCTTGCTTGCCTTACAACACCACAAAGCTCTGGCACACAACCTAGAAGAGTAAAGCTATAACTGATGTAGGGGCTCCTTTCTGAGGACTAACAGCTCTTAGAGTCCTGTAGGATCTTTGCAAATTGGCAGTGCTGGTTTTCTCAACAATTAGTGATGGATGAAACTCCCTTTATCTATGAAGGGAGATCTTGAAAGTGCTCAAGTGCTGCTTTCCCTCCGCATGTCTTTCTTTCCCTTATACTAAAGTTAATAACAGTGTAAGTGATAATACTGTTATGGCCTTGGGTAGGAAGAAGGTACAAATGGATAACAGTTTAGATGGCTTTCTGTGGGATTTTAGTCCCTGTGATAATAAACCTTACCAGAGAGTTTAAGGGGGAAAATTTTTTCATGTTTGTTTAGGTTCATCTATGTACACATAATATATATGCATATACATACATACATACATATGTACATTTTCTATTGAGATTATTGGGAAAATTCTGATTTCCTTTCTATTTAGATCACATATTGGTTCTCTGAGATGGGTTTCAGAGACTACTTGGGATAATGATACCCTGTTCAATAATATCATAAAGTTTGAGTGTTTTTTAGTAATATTTTTTATTGATTTAAGTTTTAATGCATTATTAGTAGAAAAGACACTTAATTTCAGTTTATCTGAATTTGTTAACATTTAAAAACATATTTTAAGTAAATGGAACTACAACATATTTTTCTTTCCCTTTTGTACCCCAACTCCTCCCAGAGACCCCCTTTAATATCTACAACACCTTTTTATTTTGTCATATTCCCTAAAATTTATAAAATATTATAACAATAAAAATTAGTATTATAAAAGTTGTTTGATATAAAACAATCAATTGAACAGTCTTATACAGATGCTTTTCTGCAGCAATACTGAAAATACATATGTTTTTCTCAATATAAATTTTAAATAACTCCAAACATGTTAGCTGTATGTTTTAAAATAATACATCACTACTAGTTTTTTAAATGAACATAAATAGATAAAGTCTTTTTGTTTGCTTGTTTGCTTGCTTTGCTTTTTGTACAGCTTAAAATCTTGGCTCTTACTGTAGTATAAACCTTAAATAAGGACAATTTTTAGACATTGGAGTTCATTGTAATAAGATTGTACTTCAATGACCCTCACATCACCAAAGGATTTTACCTCCATCATAGCTAAACTGAGACTTGACAGTTCTGCTGCACCAAGAAATGAATTGTAGGCAAGATTTTTGGATATAGATACCCTGTTATGGTCAAAGCTCTTTGACTGGAGTGATTGTCTTCATTCTCAGCTCACAGAAAACAGGTTACATTCATTTAAGAAATGGTGTGTGTATTAAGATGGTCTATTCATGAAGTCATTCACCAATTGTTTCAATGTTCTGCTTGGAGGGTGGCACTGACATTAGGTGATGAGAAATTTTTTTTTATTAGATATTTTCTTTTGGGGGGGGGCGGTTTCGATACAGGGTTTCTCTGTATAACCCTGGCTGTCCTGAAACTCACTCTGTAGACCAGGCTGGCCTTGACCTCAGAAACCTGCTTGCCTCTGCCTCCCAAGGGCTGGGATTAAAGGCGTGAGTCATCATCGCCCAGCTTGATATTTTCTTTATTTACATTTCAAATGTTATTCCCTTTCCTGGTTTCCCCTCAGAAATACCCCCTATTCCCTCCCTCCTTCCCCTCCTCACCAACCCACCCTCTCCCGCTTCCTAGCCCTGACATTCCCCTACACTGGGGCATAGAGCCTTCACAGGACCAAGGGCCTCTCCTCTCACTGATGAACAACGAGGTCATCCTCTACTACGTATGCAGCTTAAGCCATGAGTCCCACCATGTGTACTCTTTGGTTGGTGGTTTAATCCCTGGAAGCTCTGAGGGTACTGGCTAGTTCATATTGTTGTTCCTCCTATGAGGCTGCAAACCCCTTCAGCACCTTGGGTCCTTTCTCTATCTCCTTCATTGGGGACCTTGTGTTCAGTCCAATGGATGGCTGTGAGCCTCCACATCTGTATTTGTCAGGAACTGGCAGAGCCTCTCAAGAGACAGCTATGTCAGGCTCCTGACAGCAAGCACTTGTTGGCATCCACAATAGTGTCTGGTTTTGCTAATTGTATATGTGATGGATCCCCAGGTCTAGTAGTCTCTGGATTCTTATTCCTTCATTCTCTGCTTCACACTTTTTCTCTGTAACTCCTTCCAAGGGTATTTGTTCCCCTTCCTAAGAAGAATTGAAGTATCCACATTTTGGTCTTCCTTCTCTTCTTGAGTTTCTTGTGGTTTGTGGATTGTATCTTGGTATTCCAAACTTCTTGGCTAATATGCACTTATTAGTGAGTGCATACCATGTGTGTTCTTATGTGATTGGGTTACCTCACTCAGGATGATATCCTCTAGATCCATCCATTTGCCTAAGAATTTCATAAATTCCTTTTTTTTAAATAGCTGAGTAATACTCCATTGTGTAAATGTACCATATTTTCTGTATCAATTCCTCTGTTGAGGGACATCTGGCTCATTTCCAGCTTTTGGCTATTATAAATAAGGCTGCTGTGAACATAGTGGAGCATGTATCTTTATTACATGTTGAAGCATCTTCTGGATATATGCTCAGGAGTGGTATTGCTGGGTCCTCAGGTAGTACTATGTCCAATTTTCTGAGGAACTGCCAAGCTGATTTCCAGAGTGGTTGTACCAGTTTGCAATACCACCAACAATGCAGGAGTGTTCCTCTTTATCCACAACCTCACCAGCATCTGCTGTCACCTGAGTTTTGATCTTAGCCATTCTGACTGATGTGAGGTGGAATCTCAGGGTTGTTTTGACTTGCATTTCCCTGATGACTAAGGATGTTGATCATTTCTTTAGGTGCTTCTTGGTCATTCTGTATTCCTCAGTTGAGAATTCTTTGTTTAGCTCTGTACCCCATTTTTAATAGGGTTATTTGGTTCTCTGGAGTCTAACTTCTTGAGTTCTTTATACATATTGGATATTAACTCTCTATTGGATATAGGGTTGGTAAAGATTTTTCCCAATCTGTTGGTTGCCATTTGGTCTTGTTGATAGTGTCCTTTCCCTTACAGAAGCTTTGTAATTTTATGAGGACCCATTTGTCAATTTTTGATCTTAGAGCATAAGCTATTGGTGTTCTGTTCAGGAAAATTTCCCCTGTGACCATGTGCTCGAGGCTCTTCCCCTCTTTCTTTTCTATTAGTTTCAGTGTATCTGGTTTTATGTGGAGGTCCTTGATCCTCTTGGACTTGAGCTTTGTACGAGGAGATAAGAATGGATTGATTTGCATTCTTCAACACGCTACCAGTTGAGCCAGCACCATTTGTTGAAAATGCTGTCTTTTTTCCTCTAGATGGTTTTAGCTCCTTTGTCAAAGATCAAGTAACCATAGGTGTGTAGGTTCATTTCTGTGTCTTCAATTCTATCCATTGATCTACTTGCCTGTCACTGTATCAATACTATGCAGATTTTATCAAAATTGCTCTGTAGTACAGCTTGAGGTCAGGGATGATGATTCTACCAGAAGTTATTTTATTGTTAAAAATAGTTTTTGGTTTTTATTTGAATATAGTATGTGAGGATTCAGTGTGTTGTGCCAGAGAAGGCTCATGAGAATAGACAAGTTCAACTCATTGTGTACAGGTTAGAAAGGAATATGGCTGTTCTGGCTCCTCTTCATCATTATTTTCCTAGTCTACAGGTTCCTAACACAACACCTCAGATTAGTTTTTCTCCCTGAACCCTCTATGAAAATGCCCTCACAGACACCTACAGAGTGTTTTCCAGTCGTTTTGGTACTTTTCATACTAATCAAATGAAGTGAAACATCACAGAACTTCTCTCCTGATGAGACACAGGTTACTAAGTGCTGTTGACTATAGTTATCCCCTCCATTGAATGTGCCACTGTTGGTCATTTATACTTTTTTTGAGGCTCCTTTAAAAATCCCAATTTATTTCAATTTAGCTCATCTCACCGGTTATTGAAATCAAATATGTTATTTTATCTAATTACGGTTTGAAAGTAAGTCTGAACAAATAAAATACTTTTTTCACTTCATGGTTTAAGACACAATTTTTTTTACTGTATGACATTTTAGATAAGAAATACCAGAAATGCTGGTTTAAATGCAATTTGGGGGCATTGATGTAAAATAAATAGTAAAATATTAAAATAAAATAGTGAAATTCTATTTGAATATTTTCTTTAGATATCATGCATTTTCCTGCAGTTTTGGATATGCTCTCACACTTTACACCCAGCTTATTTGTAATTCTCAAGAGGAGCATATCAACAGACACATCTCAGTTCATAATGAAAGTCAGAGGGAAAATCAATTTTAATACACAGGGCTTTGATTTGTAGGTAGATCTTCAGAAATATATCCATTCAGCAACATGAGATAATTCTTACATGCTACAATACTGAGCTACATCCTTACCCCTTGATGTCTTGAGCCAGGATCTTGTAATGCATCCCACGCTATTTCTGGACTCAGGGTGTAGCTCTGACTAAACTAGAAACTCTTCCAATTCCAGCTCTGTTTCTAGCATGGAGAAATATTGGTTACTACTGCCTCACTCAGATAAACTGATGGAATTAAATACTTCACTTATTTATCAGTTATAAATTGAACTATGCAAGAATAATTGTCAATAAAATACAAAGGCCTTTGGGAGATCACATTTCTTTCTTGTCAAAATTACTTAAGCTTCTGAATAAGTTTGTAGCTTATGTCCATGTGACTTTTATGGAATAATTAAGAAAAGCAAGTACATCTACAAAGCCTAGATGCAGAAAAGATATGCTAGGCATTAATAAGGTCATCTCTACTAAATTGGCTGGAAATACCTCTAATACTATATAAACTTAATGGTTATAAGTAAAACATGCAAATATTTGTTGACAGCATTTGTTCCTTAATTCAAGGACTATAAACTTTGATCAAGATCGTTGGAACTTAGTATGTGTCCCATCAAATATGAGATTTTTCTGAAAAAAAAAAAAACGTGACTGATCACTACTTGGGATCTCTATGTTGCTTGTTAGTATGGCTATAGTTTAATAACTAGCTATTGTCATTTGGTAATGCCTGCCAAATATATGCTTTCAGAACTCTTTAAGTTAGCTCCAGTCCTCTGGCATGCTAGTTGTCTGCCACTGCTATGAGTCCCTGAGATATCCCATCCACCATCAAAGAGAAGCATACTCATTAGGTCATAACCTGACTTTAGAGAGTCTACTCCAAGGTTTTCTGAGCTCACTATTTACCCTTGTGATTTCATAAGGTGGGGCAAAGATCCTGGCTTTAGAACTAGGAGAATGATCAGGAAGATGGACTGATTTAACATGGTCCAACTTATTAACATAGGCACATGTGGAAGATATTCTGGCACAAACCAGGTCAACAATTTCAGTTGTAATCTCAAATGTCCTTAAGTAAGTCTAAATATCTGTGCCAGGCCTTAAACCACTTCACAAACAGAAAGAATAGCTTATTGTTATCGGGAATCTTGAAAATGCTTCATATACTGATTGTATTTACCTTTCAGGGCATTCAGATTCTTCTAACTTCTACCTAGACTTTCCCAGCTTCCCAGTTCACATAGAGGATCGGAGTCTGTGCCTTACATTATATTCCCATGGTAATAATGCACTTATTATATCACCATAAATTATATTTAACATTTGTATTCAATTGTGGCCAAAATGTTCCATATTGCCTTCAAAGTACATCACTTAGTGTGGGGAACACTTAAATGCATAAATATTTTACTATAGGCTCAGAGTTATAGGACTGCTAAAAGGAAAAGCACCTGTTAATTTTAGTTATCACATATATTGGCATACTAAATTCAATGACATACTCTCTTTTGAATCTGACATCCATTGTTTGGCCTGGAATTCTTAAACTATATTCCAGCTGGTTTACTTCACCATTTGTTCAGTTAAAGATGTTGAGAGTTCCTGGAAGGAAATTTTATGAAGTTCTCTAATTATCCTTGCTTCCTGTTGCTTGAGATATAGTTTGCATTTGTCCCTTAGGACCCACCCAGAACACTTGGAATTTGTCCCTTCGGACTCACCCAGAACACTTGGAAGTCCTTTCGCCCACTTATTGTTCCATGTTCATTGTTTTTCACCACAAATGGCTTTTGGAAAGTTTTGTGAGTAATCATTTTTTTTCTTTATCAGGAAAACCACAATACAACAAACAGAATGCACTACACAATTGGAATTAGTAAATACAATCAGATGTTCCAATTGTTTTTTTACAGATACTTTTTGTGAAAGGATGGCAGCAAAAAATTGCAACAGATAAATAATAAATTTGTAATTCAAGTTACAATTAAGTGTATTAAATTAAAGACACTACTTGGACCCAGAATAAAAAAAATGCATTCAGTTTATTAAAGAATTATTTCCTATAATAATAGGACTCTACAAGGTTAATGTCATACTACTGAAAAACTAGTGGGTTTTGTTCACACTTTGTAAAATTCTAATGCAAAATTATCTCAGAGTGATTGATTCTTAAAATCATTGAGAGAATAATTAATACACAGGAAAGACATGGCATCTATTTTACTAATTCTACAACATTAAGTGAAAAAAATAGTTGAATTTAATCCTCCCCCTTTTTTTTTGACTGAAACAATATATTCTGTACTTAATGTATTGTCTCAATAATGAAATTTAGTAAGACTATTATTGCAACAAAATCTAGTCAGTTTGAAATTCATTCAATACAGACTTTTGAAATTAATAAACACCTAAGTGAATTATGCATATTCTTTGTAGAAACATGAGCTAACACTTCCCACTTCTCAAAATTATGAAGATAGGCAAAGATTAATCTAATTTAGTCTTGCACATATATTTGACATAAATCAATGAATGCATGTAGAGCCCAAATGAATGACTATATACATTAAGTCAATGTATTATATTATAAAACTAATGTACTCAAAAAGCACAGTATTCCTAGGCAGAGCTAGCAAAGGAGACACGTTCAGATTAGAACTATTAAGATATGAATGAAACTTGTCCTTGTATACCTCAAACAAATTCACAAAATACTTTATATTATTTCAATTTTAACGGGATATTTGTAAACCAAACACTAATAAACTCAGTGTCTAAACAAATATACTAAGCATCAAAGAGAGTAAACACTTCATATGACTTAACTGTAACTGCTAGAGTCATGAACAAGCAAGAGGTTGTGTCCTATGCTCTTACTACCTTACTACTCATGTTCTTTGGCCATCATTTTCACAGTTTTCTACTAGTTAAAATATACAAGCATCTAATGTAACCAAGCAGAGTCCATGCTTCTTACTTGAATGTCTTACATAGAGCAGAAAGAACCAGACCAGTGGAGAGTTAATAGCTAGTTGATAGAAAGTACCAAAGCTTATGAATAAATGAATCCTTGCTAGGATATAGGACAAGGAGAAAAGGGAAAAAAAGAAAATGTCTAGAAAAGAAGTCAGCCTTCTTCTGTACACATGGACAGACCATTAGCTTGTCTGCTGTTACGTCCTCCTCGTCCTGCAAGAAAGACGCGATGACACGAGCTCTTCCTTTTGCACTTTATTTCAGGAACCTTTTAACAATGCTTCTCCCTCTTGCTCCTTCTGCCTGCTCTTCTCCAACTTCTGCCTTCTGCTGCTCCTGCCTCTCTGCCCTTATTTAAGCTCCGCCTCCCGGACCACCCTCAGCTATTGAGTACTCCCAAGCTTAGCCAATCCCAATGGGTCACGTGGCAAAGGCTTTAGGGAAAAGCAGGAAAAAGCTGAGGAGGAGGGCAACCCCATAGAAGGTCAGCAGTCTCAACAAACCTGGACCCCCGAGATCACTCAGACACCTAGCCACCAACCAGGCAGCATACAATAGCTGCTCTGAAGCCCCAGACACATATACAGCAAATGACTGCCTGGTCTGACCTCAGTAAGAGAAGATGCACCTAAACCTTGTGAGACTCAAGGCTCCAGGGAGTGGGGAGGCCTGGCAGGGTATTGGCGACATCCTCTTAGAGACAGAGGAGGAGGAATGGGATGAGGAAATGTTGGAAGGCAGAAAAAATGTGGGATAACAACTGGACTGTATAAAATGATTAAAGATAATAAAAAAAGGAAAGAAGTCTAACATTTCTGTACCAGTAAGTAAAATCAAAACTTGAAAACCTACTAATGCTACTTTCCTAAAACGGTACATAGTTTTTGTTGTTTTGATTTTGGTTTTGTTTCAAGACAAGATTTCTCTTTTCTGTGTAGTCCTGGCCATCCTAGAACTCTCTGTGAAGTCAAGTGTGGCCTTGAGCTCACATAAATCCATGTACCTCTGCTTCCTAAGTGCTAAAATTAAAAACATTCACCACAAATACCTGACCTGAAACAGTATAATTTTTAATTACCTTTGAAATACTTATATCCGCAGGTAAATGTAGCTCCCAGCCCTCACCTAAGAAGTATATTTTTGCCGCATAGACCATTACAGAAAGCCATAGCTAGTCAATATAACAGGAAAAAATGACCACAGATTGTTCATTCCCAAACAACACATGAACAACATCTGTACACCTAAGGCTAAGGAAACAGAGCAGAAGAGAAGAGGGGAAAGAAAAATTTTTAGAGACAAAGAAGTCTGCTGCAAAACTCTCTCTCTCTCTCTCTCTCTCTCTCTCTCTCTCTCTCTCTCTCTCTCTCTCTCTCTCAAAAGGAGGATAAGAATTGGAAGAAGGTGGGGAGCAGGGTCTGGGGTGCCATGTGGGAAGGGAAATATGAATGTGACCACACATATTGTATGAAATTCTAAGGGAAGCAATAAAATATTATATTGTTTTTCAAAACCTTGTTATTTATCTAAATTCTCATCAAGATAATAACAGCATGCCTGAGTACGTTTTGAATGAGACCATACTAAACCGGCACCAAACACATCACTTAAACACATAATTTATGCTTAAAGCACCAATTTCAGAACACAGAAATGAATCACATAATAGTTCTGGAATTATATACAAATGAGGAACAGGTTTGATACTCTTTTAGTTCAGGGTTCTGATTAATTCATTAAAATAATTTGAAAATGGTGGACAAAACTTCCCACCCCCCTATAAGTAAATTTTAAAGATAAAATTTTATCCTTGTCATTTATTATCAACTTTTTGGTTAAGTAACAAATATTTTTAAACACAGTAAGATAAAATAAAGTTGATATTGTTAAACGGGATATCCTTGGAGTATCCAAACATAAACATAGATACATATGTTTCCTAAGAAACATTTTTGCTTTGTATTTTGCTAATAAACTGTTGAGAGAGAGTATTCTTCTGCAGTTTTAGGAATGAGGCATGGAGAATGCAATGTGTAGCCTTAGCCATTGTCTGTGAAATTCAGAACAGGAATGCTGTTTCTGCAGATTGAGTAATTAATGAACTTTGGATTTGTTTTGAATGATTTGCTGTAGATTTTTTGCTGAGATATTTTGTCAGGACTACAAGTTGTACAGAATATTTCATGTAATGATTGAGTCTTCCCTAAACTTTTCAAAATGCTTAAGTAACATTCCAGATAGTATTGAAAATTTTAAATATTTAAATATTATGTATATATTATATTGGATATAGGCATTTATATTTACTTATATATACACATATATGTATACTCAAAATGTATTTTGATCATATCTATTCAAATTATATATACTTACATGTAATTTTTTAAAAGTAAAAGAATATTTTTATGAAGGTAGTTATGGCATGCATCAGGATGAACTTAGAAAAGCACAATAAATAAAGACACATGCTCCACTATATTCGTAGCAGCCTTATTTATAATAGCCAGAAACTGGAAACAACACAGATGTCCCTCAACAGAGGAATGGGTACAGAAAATGTGGTACATCTACATAGTGGAGTACTACTCAGCTATTAAAAACAATGAATTTATGAAATTCTTAAGCAAATGGATGGATCTGGAGAATATCGTCCCGAGTGAGGTAACCCAATCGCAAAAGTACACATGGTATGCACTCTCTGATAAGTGGATATTAGCCCAGCTCAGAATACCCAGGATACAATCCACAAACCACAAGAAACTCAAGAAGAAGGAAGACCAAAGTGTGGATACTTCATTCCTTCTTAAAAGGGGAACAAAATACCCATGGAAGGAACTGCAGAGACAAACTATGGAACAGAGACTGAAGGAATGAGAATCCAGAGACTGTTCCACCTGGGAATCCTTCCCATATTCAATCATCAAATCCAGACATTATTGTGGATGCCAACAAGTGCTAGCTGACAAGAGCCTGATATAGCTGTCTCCTGAGAGGCTCTGACAGTGCCCAACTAATATAGAAGTAAAGGCTCACAGCCATCCATTGGACTGAGCACAGAGTCCCCAATGAAGGAGCAAGCAAAAGAACCCAAGGAGCTGAAGGGTTTGTAGCCCCTTAGGACGAGCAACAATATGAACTAACTAGTACCCTCAGAGCTCCCAGGGACTAAACCACCAACCCAAGAGTACACATGGTAGGACTAGTGGCTTCAGCAGCATGTGTATAGCAGAGGATGGCCTAGTCGGTAATTAAGGGCAGGAGAGGCAGTTGGCCCCGTGAAGGTTCTATGCTCCAGTGTAGGGGAATGCCAGGGCCAGGAAGAGGGAGAGGGTGGGTTAGTGAGCAGGGGGAGGAGGGAGGGAACAGGTTTTTTGTTTCTGTTTGTTTGTTTGTTTTTTATTTTATTTTATTTGGAGGGGAAACTGGGAACGGAGATATCATGTGACATGTAAATAAAGAAAATATCTAAGAAAAAAAAGAAAAAAAAAGAAAAACGCAATATGGAAAGGAAACCACAGGAACTGCATGCATTCCTACTATTAACCACTGAGGAACCGTTATTCACACACAGGTTTCTGAATCACATGGAACTATGATTGGGTCAGTTTGCCCAGGATCCCCTAAGAGTTGAGACAAGGGCATCTGTTGTTTCTGTCTCTCAGCTTAGGCATGTCATTGGAATTAAAACTATCACAGAGGTTAGGAAAATTAAATGTACATAAAAAGTAGAGAACATGTTTTAAATGTTTTTCCCATCACTTATCAAAACTCCCTGCAATGATCTCAAAATGTTTTCTGTGTCCTTTTATTAAGATTAGAGTCATAACATATAATATTTATTATATAAATGTATAGAGAGAATATAAATATATATAATTAGGTTTTGCATTTTACTCATGAACATTTTATTACTATAAAATAGACTTTAAGCAATTTGTATGGGTGTCCAATATGTTATATTTTCCTTAAGCAAAATATATTCCTGGTTTCAGTATCAATCAGGGTTATAAGTTGAACAGTTTTATCATTGTAAGTAACACCACAGACATCGGGGACAAAGTGAGAGCACAGGTCTTGAAACAAAGACTTTATAATCTAGCTCTGTAGTGGCTACCTATCGGAAGTGACCTATTTTGCACATTTTTGCTTCTTTTCTTCTAATATGAATCATTGGATGTGAGCTACTAGACTGTGATATTACAGAAATGAGGTCAGAAATCTCAATATTTAAAACATACACTTCATTTCACACAGAACTCGTTATAGCTATCCCTAACAGGACAGCTCTCCTTAGTAACTCCTTCTATGAGATGCATAGGTGGACTCTGCCTTCCTGCCTGTGACTCTGAAGTCTTGAGAGCCTTTGCTTCCACCTTCCAGAGGAGAAGAGGGGATTCTAGGACTTCAAAGGCTGCTTTAAAGCCACTGCAGTAAGGGACAGGCACCATCCCCCTTGCTGTCTCCCTTTGCCAAAGATGACTTAGAAAGTGAATTTCCTGTTCAAGTGGGGAGCAAAGTAGCCTTTTCATAGTACCCTGAAACTGAAACATTGCTCTAATGAAGCATCTTGCTGAGTAAATTCTACTTGCAAAGTGAGGATGCCAAGTTAGTTCTGACCGTATCCTGCAAAGTGAAAGGTTCTTAGAGAACTTGGTCTAAAATAAAAAAGGCCAGATGCTAGAGTCTTCCTTTGTTACTTCCTTTGTTCCTTTGTTCCTAAAAGTTGCTACACAATACTCAGGTGTACATAGACACACACAGATCCTGGCACTGGAAATTGTCCTAGTCCAAGAAACCCTTAGATGTTAAGAGAGCACTAAATATTTGAAAAGACGATTCACTCCATGTTAACCATTCCATAATTTGTTCATTAGACTTACACTAGTTTTTTAAGAAATATATTTTGAGAGTATTCTATTAAGTCTTATATTTACAATTTAAATTAAATAATGCTAAGACAAACATTTTGCCTGAAATATGTTTTCTTTCTTTACTCTAGTTCTAATGCATATATTTACAAATGATAAATTCTCATACACTTTCCTTTCCTACAAAATTATGAATAATTTTAAATACATATATATATGTTGCAAAAGTGAAAAATAAATGTAGTAATTTTTTTACCCAACATAATTGAAAAATGTATCTTAAAATATTGATTTTAAATTATTATTTTTATTAGATATTTTCTTTATTTACATCTCAAATGATATCTCCTTTCCCGATTTCCCCTCTGATAAAAAACCCTGTTCCCTCTTCCCTCCCCCTGCTCTCCACCCCACCCTCTCCAGCTTCCTGGCCCTGGCATTCCCATACACTGGGGCATAGAGCTTTCACAGGACCAAAGGCTTCTCTTCCCACTGATGATCGACTAGGCCATCCTCTGCTACATATGCAGCTGGAGCCATGAGTCCCACCATGGGTACTCTTTGGTTGGTGGTTTAATCCCTAGGATCTCTGAGGTTACTGGTTAGTTCATATTATTGTTCCCCCTATGGGGCTGCAAACCCTTCAGCTCCTTGGGTCCTTATTGCATATGACATTATGTGAGTTAAGTTGTTAACCACTGTGCCTTCAGAGATGAGTAAGACAATTCTTCTACCTAGTAAGATTACTAGAAGAATAATTTCGGAACTAAAAACATTTGGTACTAAGTAACAAATCCCTTCATGATCAACTGTGTTATTTTAAGCAAGTTATATAAACATTTCAATATTCAGCTTTCTTATCTTAAAGTATTAAATAATTTAACATTGCACAAAAAATGCAATGGAATAACTAATGAATAATAATAGTTTATACATATTGGTTGGTTTCCAAAACATGCCAGTCAATCACTGAGTAAAAATTTAACAATTAATGTTAGAAAGAACCTACATGTTGGCTTGGGTCAGGGAGCATATGAAAAAAAAAATGGTGCCAGGAGGAATATGTCTAGGTGCCATACTATCAACAAAAAAAAAAATAATTATCATTAGAGTTGATATACTTGAGTAAGATAATATATTGATGTTGTAAAAGTAACATAAACAAAATGTCAAAAGAATATTTAAATATCAATACATAGATAAAGTAGAATAGAAGCAATAGATTACTAATTTTAGGAAATTATTAAGAAACATGAATGTGAAGATTCTGGACATAACATCTCTGGCAGAGAACCTCACAGTTTTGGAGATGTTTGGTGACTGTGGTGAGATACTCAAGTGCAGAGATGTTACCAGTTTGCTTCCTTCTTTTAAGGGCAGAACTTTGGTTTGTCTATATGTAAATATGTTTCTGTCTATATTAGTTGAAAAGAGTAAAGAATAATACGGGATGGAACAAAGTAGAGAATCTCTTATCTGTCACTGTATATTAGAAGGATTTTCAGAGATAATTCAATCCCAGGAAACAAGATGAAACAAAATCAAACAGTCAGTGACTTCCCCAAATTATCTAACATTTTGTGCCTCCATTCTTGTTCATGAGTTAAATAGTGTTACCTTCCCTAGCCTCAAACGGGCTGAGCCAGACCTTGTCCTTGCCACAAGCAGCTACCCACCTAGGGTGGAGTCCTCCCCCTTAGGTGAGGTCTATTGTTCAGCCCAGTCTGCAACTTCTCTATAGGAGTCATGCCCCATAGAGCTGCTTCACCTGCCTTCCAGACTGAACAACAAGATGCTAATTAGGCCACAAGATTCTGGCTTACTGGGGAATGGGTTCCCTGCCTATATATTCTCAGACTCTGAAAGACACATTGGACCTTGATCAGAACCTTTTGACTTGGTCTGGTTATTTCTCTCTCAGTCCGACTCCCTTATTTTCCCCCCAGGCCCCTACCTCTCTTTCAGGAACCCAGTTTGCATAGCTGCTGGCAGCTACGCAGGTAAGTTAGTTTAAGTTTTGTACTATTAACTGGTACTTAAGGGACTAAAAGTTCTGTTTTCAATACCTTTGTTCATCTCAAATATGGATTATGATATCAGAATGAAAAAGTCACCATTAAACTGAAATAAAAAGATGTCCAGCATTCTAATACATAGGAGATGCTTAATAAAGCCTAAGAATAGTTCAGAGGTTGATTAATTCATTCCATTTTTTCTTTCTCTGAACAGACCAAGGATGCTGATACTGATTCAGGCTAATGGTTAGTGAACTTGGGTGGGGAGAGAAGGAATTCACTGTACCTTTTCACACTGCTCATCTTGCTCCATGACCCATGTGCAGCACTTAATTTCTATGTGAACAGAAAGGAAGGAAGGAAAGAAGGAAGGAAGGAAGGAAGGAAGGAAGGAAGGAAGGAAGGAAGGAAAGAAGGAAGGAAGGAAGAAAGGAAAGAAAGGGAAACAATATCGAAAATTGAGAAGTGTAAAATGGTAGTATAATGTCAGATACTGGAAATGTTAGCAATGACTGTACCTTTGTACTCCAGTAGCATACATGACAAAGCTATTCTGTATAGAAGGCACAGTGGATGATTTCTTTTCAGGTTTTACAAATCGTGAATGATCTAATGGCCTTCAACCTTTTGGTTGCTTGAGGTAAAATAATTTGAGATAACACAGTTCTAATCTCAACAAGAAAGGACAACACACAAACAAGCTGCTCTTTACCTTGCTGAATCACTTTTTGCGTTGTATATCTCTTCCTGGTATAATTGTTCTCCCATTCAGCACAGGATTTTTCTAGGTTACACAAGAGCTACAGTTTCAGAATGTTTCCCGTGTCGTCACCTTTTTTTCAGATTTCTTTTTCTGCTAAGGTAGTATTGTCTGACTGCATTTGACAGTGAAAAGTTAGGTGAAGAATTTCAAGTGAGTTTGCAGACAGAAGGCCATGTGCATGAAGCACCTTGCTGGGAAAACAGGTGACATAAACTTACATGCCATGAATGAGACACTCTTGTACCATGGAGCCAGAAGGGTACCTAATCAATCACAGTGACTTTTAGTATGACCTTTGTGTAAAAAAGTTTGCATTTGTGTCCCTGTTACCTAATGGTCTGTGGTCTTATAGAAGCACAGGAAATATTCACCTTCCTTATAACAAATTATAACAAATAGGTGAGTGTAATTTAAAGAAAGGAATGCACTATTTAATATATGAATTATTTGGTGTCCAGAATCAATTTTTTGTGGGAAGTTTATACAATAGTAAATTCACATTTGGCTAATGAAGAACAGTAGTTTTTTTAAAAGGGTAGTGGTTTGTTGAATGTATTGTTAAAACAATAAATTTGAAAACAAAGACAGTCATCAACCTAATTCCTCTCTATAAAAATAAGTATAGAATTTAATATAAAATTATTAGTTTTTAACTATGTGTCTGCCGTGTACTTTCACAGTAATCATGTATAAAGATCTTGAAGTTTCAGGGGCACATAATTCATACTTACATTCTCACCATGGACCATTAACTACCTAGACAGCCATGGCAGTACAAGTTGGCTTTGAAAACCTAGGCTGGGGTCCTTCCTACAGCTGTTGCAAAGTTAGTAGCAGATGAAAAACTTAGATGGTCTCAGTTGGCTTTGCTGCTCTTTACACAAAGAAAGTTGTTTTACCAGTAAGAGCTTTCATAGAAGCCAGACTCCTTAACTTAGTGAGCTACAAGTTCAATGACAGCCCTCGTCTCCAATAAGAAAGTGGACTGGTGAAGCCATCAACATAGCCTTCTTTTTTTATTTTCTTTTTTTTTTAACTTTTACTGCATTATGATGAGAAAAGTTACATGATTTCAATTTATCTGAATTTGTTAACACTTAAAAACATATTTTAATTAAATAGGATTGAATCACATTCTTGTTCCCCTTTTGTACCACTGCTCCTCTCATAGATTCCCCCTTCAATACCTACAATATCTTTTTTGTCATATTCCTTAAAATTTATAAAATATTATAACAATAAAAATAAGTATTATAAAAGTTGTTTGATATAAAACAACAATCAATTTAACAGTCTTATGTAGATGCTCATCTACAGCAATAGTGAAAATACATTTTTCTCAATATAAATTTTAAATAACTCCAAACATATTAGCTGTATACTTAAAAATAATACATCACTACTAGTATTTTCTTAAATGAACATGAATATATAAAGTCTTTTTGTTTGTTTTGTATTTAGTAGAGTTTAAAATCTTGGCTCTTACTGTGGTGCAAGCCCACAATAAGAACAATTTTTAGACATTGGGTTTCATTGTAATAAGGCTGTACTTCAATGACCCTCACATCACCAAAGGATTTTACCTCCATCATACCTAAGCTGAGAGTTGATAGTTCTGCAGCACCAAGAAATGAATTGTAAGCACGATTTTTGGATACAGACTTCTTGCTATGGTCAAAGCTATTTGACTTGAGTGAGTGACTTCATTCTCAGCCCACAGAGAACAGGTTACATTCATTTAAGAAATGGTGTAGGTATTAAGATGGTCTATCCATAAAGTCATTCACCAACTGTTTCAATGAACAATGGTTCTGCTTGGAGGGTGGCACAGACGTTTGGTGAGGGTAAGAATTTGGTCCATTAGCTGTGATAATTTGGAAAAGCACAGCCTTCTTAACTCCATGCCCATGTATCCATACATACATGAACACATCCCATGAACATACAACATGAACATATATGTGTATATCAAATTAATTTGTCTGTTTTTAATATCTTCTTATCAACTGCAATAATTAAGGTATTATATATTGTTGTGTATTGAGTAAGACATGAAGGGTTACAATGAAGAAGTAATCACCTTGTGAGGAAGCTGATACTAAAAACATATAAAGATATGCTATTAGAGAAATAAATTTACTAAAGGAACTATGTGATATTTGCATATGCTAAGGTATGCTTGTTGGAAGTTAATTCCACTAATTATGAGCCTAGAGCTTTTTAGTTCAGGGAGAGTAAATTTGGGCTAAGCTGTAAAAAAGAAAAAGGGATTTTAAGCATTCCAGAGTAGTGGGAAATTAACCTGTCCCTTTTCAATTTGCAAATTTAGATAACATAGAGCACATGTAAATACAAACAATAATAAGAATATTTGTTGTAGACCAAGTATAGTCTTTATTAAATAAGTAACTTTAAAACATAGCCAAAGCTAATCACATACACACAAACACACACACACACACACACACACACACACACACACAGAAGTATGCTGTCATGTGGGAACACCTCCCATACTTCTTTTTCCAGATGACTACAGCATTCCAATACATCTGTCTTTTCAGAGAGACAACAGTTGCAGATATGTGATTTAGGAAACTCCAAGACTCTTCATGCAATGTTATGGAAATGTTGACAACTGTATTCCTCATTCCCAGAGCACAGAGGAGTTTCATGGTCTGGCTAGTTTCTGGATATATTGTAGTGGAGACCATAGAATGATCTTATCACTAAGTGGACTTTAAGGCTTTTGTGTTCACATCAAATGACTCTTAAAATAGTTTTGCTCACTGGCTGATTTCAGATCACAAACGTGTAAGTAACCATGACTTTTTTGTTTGTTTTGTTTCGTTGGTTTTTTGTTTGTTTGTTTTTCGAGACAGGGTTTCTCTGTATAGCCCTGGCTGTCCTGGAACTCACTCTGTAGACCAGACTGGACTTGAACTCAGAAACCTGCCAGCCTCTGCCTCCCAAGTGCTGGGACTAAAGGCATGTGCCACCACAGCCCGGCAGTAACCATGACTTATGTTTCAACATGAATCCCTGAAAAGAAGCTGAGGTTATCAGATTTTTTAAAAAAGGAATTGAAAAGAAACCAGAACACTAAATTCAAGCATTTAAAATTGTTAAAGAGAAAATAGCAAAAGAACCAGATAAAGACAAAGGGAATGAGCAGTAGATAGTTAGGTTTCACTTGTAACATGGCCGTCTGAACTACCTGTGGCCTAAATGGTTCACTTTTAAATCAGGATATAGAAGTACTACTCCTGATAGTATCCACAGCTACAGAGAAATTGAAGGATACATTTAGATCAGATCTCATTGTGGATTGGATTGTTCAGAATGTTTCAGATGGAATGTTTTCTACCACTGCTGTCGATTTTTACGTTCTCATTTCTCTGAATATTGTGTGGGGGCTGGTGTAGAACATTCACCTGTCACATTTTGTTTGACTGATTTACTGAATTATATACTTTAGTTGTATTTCATCTTGTCTTCAAGAATGTCCTATTTCTGTTCTAGGATCCAGTTCAAGATCCCACATTGTATTAACTTGTCATGTCACTTTGATCTCAGATACAGAGCAAACTCCCAATCTCAGTTTTAGGGACCTTGATGCTTTCAGAGAAGTACTTGTTCGTTATTTTTAAAAATATCTTTGAATTAGAACTTTTGTGCAACCTGTTCATAACTATATTCAACTTATAGATTTGGGGAAAGAATGACACAGAAATGATGCTGTGTCTTCCTCAATATATCACTTCAAGATGCATATAGTGTCAGTTTATTTTATTGCTGGATCACAAGATAAACTAGTTCTTCAACATCTTGCAGCTATAAAACTAAATCACCCCTTCCAGAATCAGTAAATAATAGCAAACAGACATCAATGTGCTGTCCTTGTGTGGTGTAAGCCCTGATATGATGTTCCATACTGAGCACTGCCTAGGTAACTGAAGTGTAGAGCCTAGGGCAGCAATGGTATGCAACTACCAACTGGGTTACTGAAAATATTCAAAATTTCCTATCTTGAATTCAATATAATTATATCATTTCACTTCTCCCTTTTCTGCATCAAACTTCTCTTCCAAATGTCTCCTTTCCTTTTGTTTACTCATTCATAAGTATTCTTCTTAGTAAATTAGTATTCTTCTTAGTAATATCCACTCTAACAATTTGTGTGTTTGCATGTACATGTGTGTCTGTATGTATATGTGTGTGTGTGTGTGTGTGTGTGTGTGTGTGTGTGTGTGTTAGCCATTCTGGCTTGGGTAAGATGAAATCTCAACATAGTTTTAATTTGCATTTCCCTGATGGCTACAAATGTTGAACAGTTTTAAAAATATTTTTTATTACCCTTTTTATTTTATCTTTCAAAACCTCTGTTTAGTACCATGCCCCAGGTTTTTAATCGGGCTGTCTGTTTTCTTAAATTCCAACAAACTATGTTCATACATAAACAAACTCTGAGCATTGCAGGGAAGATCATTATTTTCCACTCCTTCATGGTTATCTGTCACAAATCCCTGACCTCTCATGATTTTTTTCACCAATCCCTCCATTTTTGTGTCAAAGGGACATTTAATCTATGTCTTGAGGTGTGTTTTTATTTTAATACCATCAGTGAAATTGTTTTGAGGATCAGTTCTTTCTCAGATGACTTTAGAAAAATGTATATTTCAGTTCATCCATTCACAAAACACTTGATTTCCAAATATTTTCTGAGATACTGTATTAGGATTACAATATCTGTTTTTGGAAGAAAAAAAATAATATGTAATATATGGTAAAAACTAGATCATTCAAATAAGCTAAACTTCTGTTCTTGTAAGTGGAGAACGCCCTTAGCTAGTTTCCCCAGAGGCTGCAGGCACATCATCTACTCAGCCCACAATGATAGATTTCAGATCCTAGTTATCATGTACAGCTACTCAAAACAACCAGCACATTGTTGAATTCATAGAATTCAGGGTCCATTCCCTGTATTTGATGCTGAGCAGTTTGACTCCTGTGGCCCACATTTACTCCAGGAAAAACTACAATGAGACTCTTCACTGGGAACAGTGTGTCCTCTGCCATATTAATTTCTCAGCCTTGTATCTGTTTTTCTATCACCATCCCTTTGTTTAATTTGAAGAAAGATTCCTTCATGCAGTAGTGTTATGTTAAGGGAAGACTAATTAGTATTTTTTTTTATACAAATTGGAATAGGATGAAAATTATGGCACATAAAACTCTAAAATGAATTCCACATAACCAACTTCCTGGTCATTCAGTTCTGTTTAATATGTAACTCTTTGTTTGAAGGAGGTTGCACATATGAAGAGATGTCCCTTCTAAGAATGCACTATATGATAGAAGAGATTATTTCAGATTTAATTAAGGCCTTTAAACATTTAGCTTTGACTTATTTCAAAAAAAGATTAATGTGTCTGAATTTACCTATCTGCCTAGGTCATTGTAGCAAATTAAAGTATCTGAGAGATCTTCCTGCTGGACAGGTATCCTATGAAGAATAGTCACACATTGATGTAATAGCTAAGGATGCTTTGAATTCAATGAGTTGAATTCTGGCAATTATTATTCAACATAGAAGGGAATTCTGAGCTACAAGTAGATTTCAGATATTAACTGAGAGATGTGAGGCAGAAAATTCCATGCTCTGAGTTCTAAAGTACATAAATTGGAGACACTCTATGCCACTAAGACTACGAAAATTTCTTATGGACTTGTAGGAAATGGATTTAAATATTTGATTTGTAGCTATTGGCTTTGTCTTATATTACTTTTTGATAAGTATCTCTGCTTTCCTTTTCTCGAAAAGCAATGGTAAAGTGTTTCTTTAATGTTTATTTTATATCAGTATCTGAATATGTTCCAGTTCTGATCTATTCATAGTGTTTGATCATCAACTTGAGACAAACGGCATAAACAAATTGATTCCTAGTACTTCAATTTTTACAGCCTGGTAAAGAAATTGGCATGAAAATGTTTACACTAGTAGTTTGTTGTTTTATTAGTCTTTACTGTTGTTGTTGTTGTTGTTGCTGTCCCCCAGCCGCACCCCGATTGAGGTGATTGAGTCTGTCTTCTGACTTAACACTAAGTCACTTAGTACCCAAAATACGGTATCAACACTCCCACTTACTTACTTTTCACCCTACTCTCGGTATACAGGGAGCTTTTTGCTTACTCCTTTCTCTAATCTGATAATGAGTTTCTCCTAGTGACCCGCCCCACAGGCCTCTCAGGCTCTTTAGACTTCAGCCAAACCTTTTTTCTGTCACTTCATCTCTCTGAGAGATCAGGAAAAATTATAAAGATTCTCTACACCTGCTTTTACACTACAAGCTTCAGAACAATGCTTTTTCCTGTTACCTTAGTAATCTGGGTCCTTTTGAAGTAACTACATTGGTTCATGGCATCAGAATACAAGGATCAGTTTAAAGAGAATAGTAAGGTCTAAGGCAGTCTCATTCTTCCTTCTAAGTCACTCTCCGTTTTCTAAAAATTTTCCAGGAAATTCCTGTTAGCCAAATATTGTGTAACCGGATGCTGAGTCTTCTGCATATTATTGAAACTTCAGCCTGGGTAATAAACAGTAAACTCATTGTCAAGTAGCACGGTGAAGACTATGGCTGGCTCACCTCCAATGATATGGTACTTACCACTCACATTTAATCTTGACGAGCATGGAACTGGGTTTGAAAGCAGTGCAATTTCCTCCAGCTGCCTATTTGGGAATACAGATTTTTGTGTGTGTGTGATCCAGTTGCTTGTAACATTGAATTCTTTATCTTCTGTTCAATATTCACCTCATGTGGCACCTTTCAAAAAAAAAAAAAGTCAAACAGCACAGCTGGAGTTAATAAACTGAAGGAGGATGCCCATTACCAGTTACAGACATTTCTGTTGTTTGAGGTTTTCAGTATTTCATTATCTCTGCATCAGCACCAGTGCTCTCACAGCTGAGAAGCCATCAAAGTAACTCAGCTTGAAATGATAAATGAAAGGACTAGAACAACCACCGCACTGAACATTGGATTCTTTGGATTTTTTTTCCTTTTGCAAGGACGTGGCTGTTTATTTGTACAGATTCATTGTTGCCAGTCACATTCCACCACACAAAATATCCACTTGATTATGATAGACGGAATATGATTCATCATTCCTCCTCATTAAAAGCAAGATGTATGAAGTTTTTGATGAGTAGAGCTGTGGACAATTGGAATTTACCAACTAAAATGTATAATAGAAAAAAGCACTACAATAATACTGCAAGAGCACATACTGATGCACACACTTGTATGTGTACATGCTGTGTGCTTGCATGTGTGCATGTGTGTGTATGTGTGCATATGTGTGAGTGAACAATACTTTAAGCGTGCATGTGTGTGTGTGGGTGTGCAATACTTTAAGCAAGAGTGTGTGTATGTGTGTGTATGTTGAATGAATAATTCTTTAAGCATACATGTGTGTGAGTGCACAATACTTTAAGCAAGCATATGTATGCCTCTGTGTGGGTGTGTGTTTCTTTATGTGTCTGCAGTTTTACGGAAGTTGTTCTATTTGGGCTCTCTTAGTATCTCAAATTTCATTAAATTCATTCTCTATTCCTTTGATTATCATACCACCACACCAGATTCTAAGTCATCCATAATATCTGCACTTTCATCAGAAATCTAATTAATTCTGTAAATGTTTTTAAAACCACCCATTCACATAGGTATCACCATTTCTTTTACATGATTGTGCTCACCTAATAAAATTCTATGCCAGCACAATCTACTTGTCTACCTGTTTGTAAGCTACTTCCACACAGCTGAAAATGGCTAATGTCCACCGTACACCTGTGAGCTCAAGTGCTTCTTCCTTGCTGTTCAAATAATCTGAAACTATATCCTGAACCACGTTAGCTTCTTTTAATCCTAAACCAGTGAGTCTTCCATTTGTTGCGTTCCTCTACATTCTAAATAGGTATCTTAATTGCAGCTTGCCCTCTAGTTCCCTGAAAAGATGAAAACACCTTCTGAAACTTCATTTCAGTGTTCACCACCTACTTACCTCTCTTCAGACGCCCACTGTCAGATGTTATTTGGAGAGAAATTCTCAGATGAAACTTTCTATCGAGAACCTCCTTTAGGAGCTAGGGGAACCCCGTGGAAGAGGAGGAGGAATGTTTTAGGAGTCAGTGGAGATGGAGGATACCAAACGAACATGGCCGTCTAAATCAACTAAGCACAGGCTCATATAGGCTCACAGAGACTGAAGCAGCAAGCACTGGGCCTGCGTGGGTCTGCACCAGGTCCTCTGCGTTTGTATACATTATGGTTCTTTATCTTAATATTTTTGCACAGAGTCCTAACAGTGGAAGTGGTTGTGTCTCTGAGTCTTTGGCTGGTCTGGGGACATTTTTTCTCCTAATGGGTTGTCTTGCACAGCCTCTTTATGAAAGCTTTGGATTTGTCTTACTGCATCTTGCTCAGTTTTGTTTGTTTGTTATAACTTGGAGGCCTGCCCTTTTCTGAAGGGAAACCTAAGAGGAGTGGATTTGGGGGAGAAGGGATTGGAGGAGTCTTGGGAGGCGAAATTAGTTAGGATGTATTGTATGATAGAAAAATTTATTTTCAATTAAGAGAGAGGGGGCTTATAGAAAAGTAAAGCCTCTTTCACACTGTCATTTTCTCTATTCTCATAATTCTATAAAATTGTATAACATTAATTATAACATATTTTTACATCACTTCATGAGTAAATAATCTTGTCTCATTTTACCTTTTTAAAAATACCATGAAAACTAATTTTTGTGGCCACATTTCGCCTCCATTTTCTACTGGAGACATTGTAAAGTTGTTCCCTTTATCTTGTTCCCTCACAATAAAAATGTCATACTGGGAAATATGAATGCATTCAAAGTTAGCTTTCCCAATGTGGACCAAATGAGTTCCAATGTTAAGCCAAATACTTTTTGGAGTAAATCTGTAAGAATCCTAGCACAGTATCAAATACAAAGTAGGTCACTTTCTCTTTGAAATTGGAACTGAATGCCTCTCTTTGGTAGAACAGATGCAGAGCTTCCAAAGTAACTTCTCCTGAAGGACAGACAGAGTCACAAGTCATGGTTCTCACTTCAAAATCTATTCATCCTGTGGCAGTAAATTATTATACTTTAAGAAAAATAATTTGATCTACTCCACTCTTAAGTAAAATTCCCAATGTATCCAGTTATGTAATTAGGAAAATAGGTAAATTCCCTTATTCATGCCAGCTTTGCAACATCACTTGATACTTTCTAAGTATTTCAGACTATTGAGGTTAAAGGCAAAACATTACACGACATCATATTTTTCTTCCCACAAATTAAATTATGGTAGAAGACATTGAGATATATCCATAGTTCCAATGTTGAATTCAGCAATATCCTGCAGATTTCTGTCATGTTTCTATTTGCTGTTTCTTTTGCATTTAGTATGTTATAAATTTTCACCATGTACAAGATTAGCATTTTTTAATGCTAATGGTTATCAATTTTTTTCTGAAGTCTCATCACCCATAATTCTGAAGTAATAATCATTCCTTAGAAAATACAAAACCCTTTGATTAGTGTAGGTTGTCCTTCTTTTTGTATCTTACAGCAGACACCTGCCACCTGCCTTTATTTGCAAATAACTCAAATGTCTATGGAATTTCATCTTAAAGAGAAAAATCACACTTTTAGACATTTCCACT
Source organism: Mastomys coucha (assembly GCF_008632895.1). Lineage (NCBI taxonomy): Eukaryota > Metazoa > Chordata > Mammalia > Rodentia > Muridae > Mastomys > Mastomys coucha. The sequence continues at coordinate 48,587,143 of NW_022196905.1, read as the reverse complement.
TTTGAATGAAATCTATCAAGTTAAACAGAATTGCACCCAAATTTTGCAAGGTAGGAGCAATAAGCTTTTTTGTTTGTTTGTTTTGGTTTTTGGTTTTGGTTTTTTTTTTTTTTTTTTTTTTTTTTTTTTGAAGCAGTTACTGTAGTGCAGTGTTACAGAGGTTATTCAAACCAGGCTAATTGCAGCAAAGTGGTTAGTGGTTTTAGATTCTGCAATATTTTGAAAATTGAATTCTTAGCATATTCTGATGAATTGGCAGAGATGTGAAGAAAACAGAACAGCTGAGGATGTCTTAACTTAAAGGTTTTAGTTTAAGAAACAGGAAAAAAACAGGACAATCTTCTTTGAGGTAAAGAAAGCGTAGAAGAAAAAATATGAAAGGAAAATTGAAAGTTTGGAAGAAAATATGCTGAGTTTTCAATATGCTAGGACACTAAACAGAGTTATGTACAAGGCTAGTGTATAAATATGAATTTCAGGGGCTAAGCAAAGTGATAATACATAAAAGGGATTAAACAGAACAGGAAGATATACACATCTGACTCCCACATTGCTCAAATTTCATGTAGGTATGGAAAAAAAGAAGCACAGAAAGTTCTGATCTGTCAAGGGAAACTAAGCAAATGTACTTTCTAGACAGAGAGACTAGAAACAACTGCTAGGAGCAAGAAGTAATCAATTATGTCAAGTGGATATATAAATAATGTAATGACATATTGATCTGTTGACTTTGCAATGTGGAGATTTTTGATGAACCAGAATATGTGAGGAACATCAAAAGATTTTTGTGTTCTAGTGTTCAGTCGAAATAGCTTTGGTGTAAATTTACAAGAGAGTAGTAAGAAATGACAGACAATCAATGAGAGAAAGAGAATACATTTGAGAACTTTTCATTTGATAGTGTAGGTGATATGGATCAAAAGAAGTTTATTTGTACTACCCATTATCATCACCATCATCAACCACCACCACCACCGCCACCGCCACCGCCACCGCCACCGCCACCGCCACCGCCATCATCATCATCATCATCATCATCATCATCATCATCATCATCATCATCATTTGTGTTTGTGCCCAAGTTGATGATGTAGAGAATTTGTGTCACAGTCTTCATGTAGAAAATATATTGCATATTGTGGAGTCAATTCCCTTCTCCCAATTGTAAGTGGATTTCAATGCTTGAACTTAGACCACTGAATTGGCCAGGCAAACATTATTACCTGCTAAACCATCAGCACTGATTTTGGTATTTTAAAATGGTGAACTAAAATAAAGTTGTACATTTATGGAATAACACAAAGAAGAAAACTATAAACAAATACAAAAGAGAATGTATAGATTTATGAGAATCTATAAATACTGTTGCAGCATGCTTCCTGTATGCACTACATCAGTTTTGGAGCCATCTGTATTTTATATAGACAAAGGAGCCCTGAAACCTGGTGAATAGATGTCGCCATGGAGTTCTAAGAAGGATTTTCTTTCCACTTAAATACAATTCCTCAGATACTTGAGTACAGATTTACTCAGAAGAGAACAGTGAAATGTAGGGCATACAGAGTCCATTATGGTTTGGAGAATCACAGGCTATTCCAATGAGTGACAATCAATATTTTTGACAAACTGGGATGCTTTGGGGCCTTAGAGAAACAACTCCCATGTGGCTTGTGTGTTTTCAATGAATACCTTGCTAGAATGCCTGACTCTTCTAGAGATTCTGTGAGTTTCCCTATTTCTTTTGTTATTCTGCTCAAATGAATGAGTCTTATTTTGATCTCTCCCCTTTATTCTTTGAGTTATCGTTTCTTATTTGAAACACAAGATGGTTTGAGCAAGAAGGTCTCACGTAGGCTCAGATGTTGGAATACTTAATTTCTCACTTTGTGGCACTGTTTTAGAAAGTTTATGACGTATCACTTTACTGGAGAAAGTATGACACATGGGGTGGGCTTTGAGGCTTAATTTCATCCGTCATACACCATTTTCTCCATTCTCTTATCTCCTCTCTACGCTCAGTGCTCATGGGTCAAGGTATGAACCATCAGCTTTCGGCTCCTGCTGCTCTAACACAAGGCTTGCTGTCATATTTCATTCCCATGACAGAGTCTTACCCTTTGCAAACAAAGCCTAAATAAAGTCTTTCATCTATGAGTTGTCTTGGTGATGGTGTTTTATGACAGCAATAGAAAAGTTTTAATCACAGGGACTGTGGTATTTTTTTCATGCACATATTGAGTAAAATATAGAAAATTTGTATTAAACTCAATAAAAATAAACTCACCTTTACCAAAAAAGAGAAATATAAAAGTGTGATATCTAAAATTAGTACCTTTCTACTGAGCAATAGAGTGTCCTGCGGAGAAGTGATTTACCTGGCCCCAGGCAGAAAACCTCAAGATGAGTTTCATGTTATAGACACTGATTATCAGTGAAAATATTATAACAAGGACATTAAAAAATTCATCAAGCTTCAAAGAGATGCTTCTGTTTTGACATCCATTAAGGTTTGATTCATGAACTTTCAAAGCAAAACTACTACAGACACTTTATAATGACTCTTCAAGAAAGAGCCAAAAGGAAGAAAGAAAACTGAAACTTTGAATTAAGTACATTTTATGTCAGTAAGTTATATAAAATAGAATTACCTAAACACAAAATTCTGTTGAGAATTACTAAATTTCTTTCATATTACATTTAGTCAACTTGAAATGCTCTTGTTTTAGAAGCACATATTTTGGATGAGTTTTATAAGTATAAAACCCAGGAAATACATGATGCTACATTCTTTAGTATATTGCATTTCATTCTCTATTCTCTTATCCAAATACTCATATAAGCAGAGTTTAATCTACATAGTCAGAGAAAGGACAAGACATATCTAGGAAGAAATAATGTGTATAGCAGGAGAAGACAGATTCAGCCATGTAATAAAAATACTGTATAAAATCATAATGATTATGAACATAAGTAGGGGTCTTGTAAAGCTTCATTGTTTAGCTCTTAGGAGAGTTTTGAAAATTTGATAAGGTCTAGAAGCTGTAATAATTGTATAATATAGGAGAAATGAAGAGATGAGCATAGAATTGGGTGCCTTATGTTAAAGAGTTAGATTTAAAAATTTTCAATCCACTTGTAGACTCTGTCACTGTTTTATAAGCAATTTGATTGTTCTTTATTTATATTCAGTTTACCATAAAATTCTATGTTTCTGCACTTCTGTTACACTGGGAATATATTTATAGTATCCATAAATAGGATTTGAATTTATGCTGAACTAGAAAATGTATCTTATATTTGATCTACTGATTATGAATCATTGAAAACATAACTTCCATGTATTGAGAAATATTTAGCTATTATACAGGTATTCAATATTTATGTGGAGAATTATATGTATGCATTCTATTAGTGGGATATTCTTTAGAACATTCTCTTAAATGGGCCAGCTTCGCTATTAGTTAAGCAGGACTAAGCAGCATAAAATTGTCATATAATACAAATAGTATAGGCAGAAACTATTGCACCAATCTTCCTTATGAATCTGAATCCCATTTTCTCCCTAGCTTCTAAATATATTGTTCACAGAAAAGTGCATGAAAATAGTTTTTACTTAAAAATAAGTTATTTTAAAAGTACATCACGAAAAATAACAATAATTAGATTGAGTGATGACATAGTTCAAATATTAGTGACAAATAACCCTTTAATTAAAAATTCATGTATGTACTACACCTGACTTCTGTATTATTTAATTTATACATACATATATATATATATATATATATATATTTAATTTTGTGGTTATTTGTCAATTTCAAAGAATACATGTTTTGTGATTTTTCTTACAAATTTAAACTCCTAGAAATATGTGACTTCAAATATACAATAAACTTATTACCTACATTTTATGCATTACATGTTATATAAATGAAAACTATTTACATTTAGCATAAAATGAGCCTTAACCATAAAGAGGGAAAGAACCCATGCTATACACCTGTAAATATGTTAGTGGAGGTTTTAATTAGGATTCACAATATACTCTAACTCAAACTTTTCTAAGTTGGGAATTTTTTTAAACCTGTGTTATATCAAGACTTCTTATCACGATAAGAATGATGCCTTTGAGACTGATAAGAAAGGTATGTAAGTGATGTGTTCAGGGCTCTGTTTTACTGAGTATTTAAGCTAAAATATAATGTGACGTCTTTAGATTAGCAATCTGTTCTTAAGAGCAACAAAATTGACAACTCCTAATTTATGTTTGAATTCTCAGATGCTTCTCATACTGGCAAACGTTTTATGTCTAATAGTTAAAGTATCTGAACTTCTACCGATTGGATTGGATTGAACTATGAGACCATCCATGTTTTCAAAGATCTAAACATGAGCCAATGATATGCAAAACTTTATAATACAGGCCATGGCATCTGTGTCAGTGTTATTCACATCTCTGTTGGCACCTGTGAATAGTGTTAGTCACATGTCAGCTACATAGATCAAAAATGGGTATCAAATCTCAGATTCCAATTAATACCGGATGAGTGAAACATCTGGACTGTAGCAGCTGTCAACCTGCTTAGGATGAACACACAGGATAAATCTGTGTTCTAGAAACCTTCCTAGGACATTAAAGATGAACAAGCACTTGGACATCTTCCTACAGACCTGCCCATAAGCGTCCAAGTATCTCTGCCTTGAGGCAATTCATTAGGCTGCCGTTTGTTTCTGTTTTTGAGAACCTGAAGCTCAGCAAATACTATGTTGCTTAGTCAGAGGAGCTGTGACACAAATCAGATGATCATTGCCAGCCTTGCTGATCAGTAAACATCCTCAAAACCAAAACCAAAAAGCAAAACAAATATGTTCATTAAGAACAATGAAAAGAAAATAAATCGGCCAAGCAAAAGAAAAGATATTGGAATGGAAATGCTGTCATGTCTCAAGAGTGCCTGTAGAATCATGACTTTGCAAAATACCTTTGTCTTACCCCGATCCAGAGCTGAAGTTCTCATTCTGGAAACACTACAGTCTCTTTTTAGAAGGAGAAAGTGGGTAATTGTTACAACTTTCTTTTCAAAATACGTCTTAATTAAAATATTATATCACTTTGCCTTTCCTTTTTCTGCACCCCTTGCCATATACCCTCTGACTTACTCTTCCCATGTCCCCCATTCTCAAATTGATAGCCTCTTTTACTTTGATACATACATCCATACATATATACATGCATATATATATATATACATACATACATACATACATTCAAATGCATCCGAGTCCATTTTTAGTTTGTGTATATGTAGTCTTAGAGATGACCACTTTGCATTGGATACTCAATAAGATTTCACAACTTCATATGACATATAAGCACACACACACACACACACATACACACACACACACTCTTTGATGGTCATGTTTTAACTTTTCTTTCTCTTTCCCCTTTCTTTTTCCCATAAATTCCTCCTTCTATTGTCATGTCCTCTTCATTTGTTTGTTACTCACTTGCATTTAGGTAGAGATAATTGCCTGAGCATGAATAGAATATTGTTCACTCAGCCATGATCAAGTTGCCAGTAACTATGCCCCTAAACAAGATGACTGCCCCTCTTCCAAGGAACACAACTGGTTGTAGTTCCTCATAGATACTTGGGAACTTATCAGCCCCCTCCCTTTCAATAACATCATGTAGACAACGTCCTTACAGAAGCCAGATAAAATTCAAAGCCTGAGCTAATGACTTTGAACTTTCTGAAATGTAAAATTAAGAACTTTTTTTAAAGCTTTGGATGTAGATCATCAAAAGTGTTACTATGCCTAAGGAGATAAGAGGAAAACTTGCTTAAAATGTTAGATCTCTTAAATTTTAACTTGCTGGAATCCTAATCAAACTGAATTTACCAATATACATAAAATAATATTGTATCCTATGCTGCTCAGGATACAGAAACCTATTTTATCCCGGAAAAAAAACACATGTTCTTTCATTCTTCTGCTTAGATCACAATGAGCCTCCAGGTGTGATGAGGATTAATGACCTCCAATTCTGGTATTAAGTTCATTGGGTCAAAAATAATCAAAGTCACCTACATGTGCAAGGCTGACTACATAGTCCACTATGACTACCTAGTGCTACAGGAACTATTTCGGACACTGAGTGTTTGTCCTAGAACCTTTTCTGTCCTCAGAGGGGAGAATGAGTTCTGTTGCTGACACTGAGAGATAGGACAGATAGAGAGCAAACAGACAGACAGACGGGAGGGGGAGAGGCAGAGGCAGAGAGACAGAGATAGAGAGGCAAAGAGAGAGAGAGACATTTACAATTGGTTTGTGCAATAACAGCTAAAGAGATTTCATAAATCAATAAATTTCATGTCTATCTGGTAGAAGTATACTATATTAGGAATTTATAATCCTAATAAGCCTGTATAAAAGATTCACAATCCAGACATTTATTTATAAGCCATATGCTTAGATTGGGTAGATCTAGGCCTATACTAATTAGTCCCCAGCTATAATGCTGTTACTAGCTGGTTCTATTAGCCATGTGCTTCTAGTACATGGAAACATAACCCTCTTCCTCCCTCTTCCTCCATCTTCCTCCTCCTTCTCCTCTCTCTCTGTCTCTCTCTACCTCTCTATATCTCTGTCTCTGTCTCTGTCCCTGTCTCTGTCTCTGTTTCTGTCTCTCTCTCTCTCTCTCTTTCCCACCCCCGACAACTGCCCTCTCAATTCTCTAGTCCCACCTTTCTCCTTCCACTGCGCAATCACAGACTCTAGTCTTTTATTGACCCGTTAAACTGGGGAGAAAGGTCACATGGCATCATTTGAATATGGGATTATCTGATCCCTAGGTTCAACCGTATCTTGAGGAACCAGCATTTAGCATTATCATACAAGCAGCACCGGACCAACCCATTACAGTATACATAATAAGCACTGAGTATAATTTATGACTACAAACAAATACATCATGGGATGGAGTAAAGAGAACTCTTTCTCTTGTGGTGGTAGCACTATGATGTACTACGTTACTTTATTTGCAGTGTGTTTGAGGAATTGATGAATTAACTGAAACAGTTGGCATTACTTAGAATGTTTACTTTCTTAGTTCATCAACAATAGGTTATACAGAGTCAGTGTATTTTAATGATAACACATTGTATAATAGTATATAATTATATACTCTTTATAATAGTTACACAGAGTCACAGAGTACACTTTTCTAAATGCTACAAACAAATAACAAAAAAAAATCAAATTTAGGGAGAAGTGATTTATTTTAACTCAGTTTTATGGTAGAAAAGGTACTTGCTAAGACGAGTTTCAGTCTATGGCAGTGGGAATTTTGGGCACCTGCTGGCTCAGAACTTGGCAGATAAGAGAGTTGTGAAAACAGACTGGAACTGTGAGTGGCTGTATTCTCTCCCCGCCTCACCCTGCCTCACCATCTCTATCTCTAGCAAGTAAGCCATTTGTGCAGAATGGTCCAAACATCTTGAAACAGAGTCAACAATTTAAAAAGATAAATGTAAAAGGTAGCAGCTAGGTTTCATACTATTAGCTTGGGGATTTGCAGATAGAGTGTGGAGGTGGCTAGAATGAACCATGTGGTAATACATAAGTTGGATCACCATTAAGACCTGGAATGTAGTGTAATATAGTTACAGATGGTAACAATTAGAAAAAGTGTTACAGATATGTACATATACAAGTTAGAATACTAAGATACATAAATAAATCCAAGTAGTGATGACCATGCTTACTATCCAGATCTTTCTTTTCAATCCCAGAATCTAATCCAAAGGTATAAGACTGTTTATATAAGTAACTTTTTCTATGTAAAAGACAGAAAATTCAGAAGAGTGATTTGGGCCAGGAGACATATAGGTAGTTTATGTTTCTTTTGTGTTGTCTGCATTTATCAATGCTGTGACAAAAGAAAAAAATGACTAAGAACCCTAAGGAAAGAATAATTTAGTTTGGCACATAGCCTCACAGTGTTCTGCTATCAGTGTGGGAAAGTTTGCTAGTCAGTACCTCATATCAAATAAACAAATAAAGAACAATAGGCAGAAGCCAGGGTAAGATTCCAGAAATGTACTCAGTAAAATAAAGGCACACTTCGTCCAGTTAATCACCTCATTATATAATAACTTTATATAATTTGTCAGTAGATGAATTCATTCATTATAGCACAGACCATGATCCAATAGCCTGTAAAACATCTGCCCCTTATACTCCCCCCAAATGAGCTTCACTACTATCCTATGAATTTTTCTAACCAACAAAATTGACAGTATTTTTATTAATCATTCCATTCGTTCACATCTCAAATGCTATCCCTCTTCCCAGTTACCATATCTGACATCTGTCCTCTCTTGCCTCCTTTTTAAAACTGCAACAGTTTGAGTTATTATGAATAACTTATGAATATATGTCTCTGTGTTCAACTTTAACAGCTTGAAGTTTGTAAAGTTTTATATTTGAATTACATAATGTATTTTGTCATATATTTTCATATATGTATATTATCACTAAATATAAAACATACCATACAGCTATTATATATAATATACATATTATACATATACATATGTATACTTATAATTATTTATTCTACAAGACTTCAAATTGTAAACTTGTATTGTAAAATAAACTTTAGTCCATATTGTAAATTAACTTTTGCAATTTTGTGTTTCTTTTATAAATTGTAAATGAACTTTTGTAAATTGTAAATAAACTTTAAATGAATACGCTCTTTCTTTTTAAATGAAGTTTGCAACATTTTCCATGTGTGTACAGAATGCAGCTAGAATCAATAACTATATTTCTAAATGCTTAAAACAATACACGCTCTGAGCTGTGTTTCTATTCTTCCACACACAATTGTACAATTTCTTGTGTGTGTGTGTGATATGAAATATTGCTTTATTTTATTGGATTTTATTTAATATTTTTATCCCACTCCCAGTCTACCCTTTGACTGTTCCACATCCCATACCTCCTCCATTTATCTCCACGAGGATGCCCAACCACTCTCCACCCCACCAGACCTCCCAACTCCCTGGGACCTCCCATCTCTTGAGGGTTAGGTACATCGTCTCTGACTGAACCCATACCTAGATGTCCTCTCCTGTATATGTGGTAGAGGACTCGTATTAGCTGGTGTATGCTGCCTGGATGGTGGCTCAGTGTCTAAGAGACCTGGGGGTTCCAGGTTAGTTGAGACTGTTGGTCCTCCTACAGGGTCACCCTCTTCCTCAGCTTCTTCCAGCACTTCCCTGATTCAACCAAAGAGGTTAGCAGCTTCGGTCCAAAATACTTATTTTTTCATTTTTTGTTGCTTATTTTATTTATTTACATTTCCAATGTTATTCCCTTTTCCATTTTCCCCTCCACAAACCTCCTACCCCCTTCTCCCTCCCTCTGACTTTGTCCACAATTCTTACCCTTACAAACAGTCTATACTATAAAGAGTGGTAGAAGAATATCATTGAAATCAAAACACTGCTTTACTGAAGGAAAACTTGGACTACTCACATGTATCAAAGTCAAAAGAAAACTGAAACAATAAAAAATCCTTGGCAGATGTTCAGAACATTTGAAGAATTTTGTTGAAGATCTGGTTAAAAACCTCAAAATCGAGAAAGGACAATGTAAAAATTCAAAATGTAAAATCTCTGGACTTCACATTTCCCTTAGATTGGAAACATAAGCTAAAAGTGTTCAGATGTCCTTCACATAAACTTTCTTCAATTCAAATATCACTAATAAATTTAAAAGACCACAAAACAAAGGTCTTGGCAATACAGTTTAAAAAGACTGGAGTAACTATATTGTAGATATTCTGGAAACCTGTACACTACTTTGGGTTAGCTAAAACAATCTTGAATAATAAAAGAACTGAAGGAAGTATCACCAGATGCAATCTCAAATTTTACTATAGAGTTATAGTACTAAAATCATCATGGTATTGGCACAAAAACAGACACGTTAATAGATACAATTGTATTGAAGATTGAGATATAATTCCACACACCTATTGACACCTGCTTTTTTATAAACCAGAAATAGACACTGGAAAAAAGAAAGCATGTTCAACAAGTGATACTGGCCAAATGGTCTCTGCACATAGATTTCTAAATATGTGTATGTAATACTCTGCAAAAACTCAATGACAGGGCCCAAAGACCTCAATATAAAACCAGATACACTGAACCTGACAAAAGGGAAAGTGGGGAGTAACCTTTAATGTATGGCCATGTGGAACAACTTCTCTGACAGAACACCAATAATCCATGAACTAAGATAAGCAATAAATGGGAGCTCATGAAACTGAAATGCTTCTGTAAGACAAAGAACACCATCAATAGAACAAAATGCAGACCACAGAATGTGGAAGTATTTTAACCAATTCTATATCTGACAGAGGGGTAATATCTAAAATATATAAAGAAGTCAACAAACCATAATCCAATTAAAAAATGAAGTACAGGTCAAAACAGAATTTAATACAGGAATCTCAAATTGCTGAAAAACACTCAAAAAGAAATGTTCAACATCTTTATCCATCAGGCAGATACAAATCCAAACTATTTTGAGATTACATCTTACAAAAATCATAATGCCTAAGATAAAACAAGGGAAAAGGGAATAAAACAAGGGAAAGCTAATGCTAACAATAATGCAGAATGAGGGGATCTCTTATCATCATTGCTTGTTTGAGTGAAAACTTGTACAACCATTATGGATAATCAGTGTGGTACAGGAAGCTACAAAACCAACCTATACAACTCTTGGGCATACACTAAAAGGATGCCTCATCCTACCAAAGAGAACTTCTCAATCATATTCACTGCTGCTCTATAATATTTAGTAACTGTAAACAATCTAGATGTTCCCCAACAGAATAATAAATCAAGAAAATTTAGTATATTTGTAGGGTAGGATTCACACAGTCTTTTAAAAAAATTAAGAAATTTGCAGGTAAATGGATAGATTTTTTTTTTTTAAAAAAAAAAAGCATCCTGAGTGAGATAACCCCAGCTCAGAAAGACAAATATTACATGTATATGTGAATATGAGCTGTTAGATCAATGATAACCAAGTTACAGTCAATAGAATATCAGAGGTTGAGTGTGGAGTAAAGAACTAGGAATGCATTGCTCTCTCTATAAAAGGGAAATAGAATAGATAGTTGTAGATGGACAGATGGGGACATTGATCTGTAAGATCACATGGGGATGTTAAGGGAAGAGGGGATGAGGGGATGAGGGGATGAGGGGATGAGGGGATGAGGGGGTGAGGGGATGAGGGAGTGAGAGAGGAAGTACAGAAGAGACATTTAAAATTAGGGGACATTTGAAGGTTAGAATGAAAATTTAATACAGTATAATCATCCAAAATCATAAGTAAATATAAATAGGCAAAGTAAAAGTCATTAAATAATAGGGAAGACAGAGCTCCACCAGATCCTATCCTGCGACCAAATGTTGCTGCTAGAATTTCCAACCCTAATTAGCTCATATGAAAACACACAATCCAATTAGAATTATAACCTAAATGCCTAGATTGGGCAGACTACCACTACTATGGAGTTTCTCCTGGTCATGTTGTTCTGGTCCATCATGGTTTCTTTCTCCTCTTTGGTCTTCTCTCTTTATCCACTTGTCTTCTTCTGCCTCTCTACCTGCCCCAACTTCCAAACTCACAGTCACACCTTACCCCTCCACTGCCCAAATCACAGGCTCTAACCTTTATTGACCAGTGAAAATGGGGGGAAGGTTCACATTTGATCACCTGAGTACATGATGGATTGTTTGGTGGGAAGCAAGCCCTCTTGAAGAAGCAGAATTAACATCAAAAGACAAACAGCATCAGAAAACCCACAACAAATGTAGCTTTAGGACCAGAATTGATTTACATCTAATTGAGTTGTCCAAATGTGTCTCATGAGAACCACCGTACAACACAAGTTGTTAAGTATCCTAAAGTTTGCTCTCCACAAACTGAGGCCAAGGCCCCATTGCTAAAAACAACACCTACACAACTCATTAAACATGTAGAAGTTGAGGTGGTGCCTACATAAAGCCTTCATTCCTACATTCTAGCAACTTTGGTACAGAAAGATACTCAGCATTGTGGGGGAGTGTGGGACAGTGGTATACTCAGGTAACTTGAACTCAATAAAATATTTGACTTTGAGCCCTGGACCCTGCTTGCAGAGGGCTGAAGAAGTTTGGGCATAACTCCTGAGTCTTTGGTTCCTATTTCAGGCATAACCCCTCACAGTTGTCCCACAGAAGATGTGTGCTCTATCAAGCAGACAATGTCCCAAGCTCCCGGCATTCTAGCTGGACCCTACACCCAGTCATCTGACCACAAGCCAGCCATGCCACGCCCATACAATATAAGGGGCGATCTGCCCCTCCTCACTCTCTTGCTCTCTTGCTCTCTCACTTTTTGTCTCCTCTCTGCTCTCCCTCTCTTGCTCTCTCTCTCTTCTCTTGCTTTCTTCATCTCCTTTCTCTCTCTCTCTCTCTCTCTCTCTCTCTCTCTCTCTCTCTCTCTCTCTCTCTCTCTCTCTCTCCTTCCTCTCCTTTCATTCTCTCTACATAACCAGCGTATTTTCTCCTTCCTACAATAAAATAACTTATTTATACATTGCCTCCTTTTTAACTAATGCGCCCTGCAGCAACAGGTCAGCATCAGGGAGGGAGAGAGACCCAGGCCTCAGCAGCAGCTCCCCACCTTTGGTACAACACAGAATACTACCAAAAGAGAATTATTAACACCAACTCACCACAAACCCTCTGATATGCAATGGTGTCCTGGCTGTAAGTTATTCTAGCACAATGGTGGCAGAAATTGCATGGGAGAAACCAACCAATATCTGATGGGATACTGATGGGATTTAAAACTTAGTCCATAAGATAAGTGACCAAGAACTAAAGACTAGATAACCCAATGATCAAAGGTAGTAAAACCAAATACTACTATTATACATAATTTTTTAGAAGATTGTTAATTCTACTACACTCATAGATCAGTGCCTTAATCAGCCATTTTCAGAGAAACTTCCTTGTATAAATGATGGGAATAAATAGAACTACAAGTTGACATTGCAGGAAGTGAGAGATCTTGGAAAACTCAGGTATAAATGGGATGTCTTCATTAAATTCCTCCCCTCAGGGCTCAGGGAACTCTGTGAAATAGGAGTGTAAGAGTGAGAAAGGATGAGTGTACCAAAAAAGCAATGTCCTTTAAGTCAACAGGATCAACATACAAATGAACTTAGAGATTCAGGCAGCATGAGCATGGCCTGTGTAGAATTGCAGCAGATGGTTTCCTAGAGCAGATTGAAGAGGCAAACAAATATCACTAACCCCTAAGCTGTCTCTAATTGATAGCCAGCTACAGACAGAAATTTAGTTTTCAAAAGAGAATCTCATCGGGAAAACAAACTACACTTACGGTAGGTTTCATGCCCACCAATAAATGGCCAACAAAAAACAAACTCAACGGTATCTTTGGAAGTTCCTTGTCTCATACTATGACTTGGTTACTCTTGCTGGCCAGCTTGCTCCAAAGATTCCCCCTGCTCTTCTTCCTCATACTTACTTGCCACAACTGCCACTTATTGAGAGTCACAAATATTTGAAGCAAGTGGAGTTTACTGTGGTATATAGTAATGTGTTTTGCACACACATACAGATAGAAATTAATTGTTATCTCTTTCCTGTTAGAAATTATGTGGTCAGAGAACATTACCATTTCAGCTTTATGCTTTTAGTAAACTTTTTAAAATAAAACAAATGTGATAATGATATTATATGTAAACATAAATGTAGCATTATTTGTAAAGCTAAAGATTAATTTCAAAACTTAAAAAGCAAAATAGTGCAGTAAGTACAGTAAGTGGGTATTCTTGACACAGAATTTTGAGGGTGGACATGTTCTTATGATTAAAAATACATCAAGTAAATCAAATGTGATTTCTCCACTTCAAAATCACCTTACACTATCAATAACTAAACATACAAAGTAATATTTACTCTTTGTGGTGGTTTTAATATGTTTGGCTCAGGGAGTAGCACTATTAGGAGGTGTGGCCTTCCTGAAGTTGGTGTGGCCTTGTTGGAGGAAGTGTGTCACCTTGGAGGTAGGCATTGAGACTCTCCCCCTAGCTATGTGGGAGCCAGTCTTCTCCTGTCTGCCTGTGGAACAAGATGTGGAACTCTCAGCTCTGCCTGCATCATGTCTGCCTTGGTACTGTCATGCTCCTTCCTTTATGATTCTGGACTAAACCTCTGAACCTGTAAGCCATCCCCAATTAAATGTTGTCTTTTATAAGAGTCGCCTTAGTCATGGTGTCTGTTCACAACAGTGAAACCCTAAGACACTATTTAAAGCTTGAAAGCATAATTTTAGAGTTTTAGTATTTTTACAGAACTGTGGTGAATTTATTGAAGGATATTAATTTTGGATTTTGAAGAGATTATTAAATCCTATAGGTCTGGAAGTCTTGTCATCTAAGTTTATGACTAAATAACTGGAATGTGGGTGGCTTGGAACAGCTTAGCGTGGACATGTCTGCTGGTATTTCTAATAAACTATAAGAGCATAGAAATATTACACTTCTGAAAGAAGTCAAACTTGAACACAAAGGCAGAACTTACATAAAAGTCTGCCTCATAATAAGGAACTGATACCTAATTAAAAGAACATATCAGGAGGATGTTTCCCAGGAGACACTGTTGAGCAGGAGGTATTTCCAACTAAAACTGCCTGACCCACAGGCAAGGATGTCATTAGAAAAACAGAATATGGGATTCTGATAGAAGTAGACATCCTGAGATCATATACTTTTATACTTTCCATTTAAAAATAAGAAGGTACAACACTATAAGTCAACATATCTGCTTAGAACCACAACACAAATCTTTTGTTAGCAGCACCATAAATAAATAATCAAACTGAAATAGGGTACAGAATTTTCAAGGTAATAGAACTCAACTCCAAAATTATCAAGTTATTTCTGATAGCATTCAGAAAAAACAATAATTTTATTGTTATTTCCTTTGCCAGTATTCTAAGGTTTTTACTGAGAAATTTATGTGACTAAGAAGCAATTGTCTCAATTTATACTATCTCCTTGGCAAAGATTTATTTGTATTTGCTGCGGTTCATTTAGTTTACTCTGTAACATTCACCAAACTTAAGAGTAAAGAACAGGTCTGCCAGTATGACTTAGAATCTAATAAACACAAGGAACATAACTGCAGCCATGCGGAAGCCAGATCATCAGTTTTTACACACTTCTTAGTAGAAAATACCCAGGAGAAAAAGGTGAAAAGGGGATATAACACATGCTGTCTCCATTCTATCACTGAATCACTTATACAATACTCATTTATCCCTACTATGTGTAACCATCAATCTTTTATTTTTGCATACTTAAACTAGTATAGGATACTAAAATCATTTCTTGATTGCTAACCAGCATTATTTCTAAGGAAATATAGACAATAGTATATGTAATTTACTCTAAAATTATTGCTTCTGTGTGATGAAAAAAAAAATGTCTGATAAAACAGAAATCCAATTAATTGCCTAAGTTTGAGCATGCCAGTCAAGCCGGTAGCTTTCTTCAACAATGATGCCTATTCTAGACTTGGAAGTTCACAGATTCTGCCTATAGAGGTGTAAAAGAACAAAATCTATATGACGCCCAGGGAGAGTAAAATAATACACCAACTTTCTTTATTGCTACACTCTGTACAGTGCTGCATTGGAAAAATCTAATACAAAATATTGCATGAGTTTTTTGCCATAGCATAAAATTGTATTGGAAAAAAACTATTTCACAGATAAAGTTAATCCCTGAGATGATTACATGACTGATAAGTGTTGGAGTTCAATGTACTTTGCAACTGCAATTCAATCTTTTTTCCACTTAAGTAAAGCATTTGATGGAAAAAAATTATAATGCTACAAAGGTGTTTGAGTCACCTGAAAAGGTAACATATAAATGAGCCCAATTAAAACTATCTAAATATCCAACTACCACTGATACTCTGGTACTCTCCAACTCAGCGTACATAACAGTGCACCAAATAACCATGTTCTCATTTAAATAAAATAATAAAAATAAGGTAAAGAAAACTTTAGTTATTTTGTTGTTATCTTTTGGAAACCTGTTCATTTTCAATAAGAGACATGAGTTGGATGTGAGGGGAGGTGGAGAGGAACGGACAGGAGTAGAGGAAGAAGAAACTATAATGAAGATATGTTGTATGAAAAGGAAAATGTTTTGGATGTTTGAAAGATTTGACAGAATAATTCAGGAATAATATATGTCCAACTCACATGAACAAAGACAAGAAAGAGAGTCTATTTAACAGCAGAAGGAGAAAGAAAGAGAAAGAGTTGGTGTGGTATGTGTGGTGTGTTCATGTGTGTGTGTGTGTGTGTGTGTGTGTGTGTGTGTGTGTGTGTGGTAGTTTTACTGGGACAGATTTGCAGACAGAACATGCTAGAGAATGAAAAGAAACAAGATTAGAACATATTGCCATAGTAAGTATGAAGCCAGTTAGAACATTTCAGTCAGAAGCAGATAGAGGCAAGATTGAATCAGTCAGCTTAGAAGATTAGGTTGTGTAGAGGCTAAAAGTTTCTAGGCCCAGGCTTAGGATAGTTAAAACACAGAAAGAAACACTCTGGGCTCAGCCAAAGCTGTGTATTGACCCAACTTGGACATGGCTCTCATCACATCACTTCATCTGAGGAAATAAAAGCAGCATCTACAGTCTGATACATCACAAAACCTACATAGTTGTAAAAACAACCTTAGGCTGACCACTTGTATCATTTGGTAGAAAAGGCAACAAAAATTTATTTTCACTCTTCCCATTTACTTTGGAGGAGATAAACTTAACCTTTATTTAAATGATACACTGAGGAATAACTGAATCTACATCCATTCCATGATAACACATATTTAGTAGAGAGCCGCTGTGGTTAAAACTAATGGAATAACAACAACAACAAATCAGACCATTACAGAAAGGAATAGTCCTTAGGAAGACATGAGAAGTGAATGATCCAGAATTCAAAGGCAACAGTTAGAAAGCAGCAAGGGTAATGAATAACTTTCTGCACAAACATTGAAAGTCATAGGGAAGAATTACTTCCTAAAATGTACATCTTAACAAAATACATGGGTTGACAAACAGTGATTGAAAATGATGAACACATTTGAAAGGTGCTTTTCAGGGAGCTAGACTGATAGCTAGTTCTTTGAATCAGGTAGAATTGGGACAAATGGAACCATTATCTTGGGTAACACATGAAGAAATTACTCAGAAAGCCATCTTGTTAATTGGCACCAGTTCAAGTGAACTTCCTCTTAGTGAGGAATAATTCATTTATTTCTAGAAATTTTAAATGTCAATTAGCACTCCTCTGGTAAAACCATAAAGTCAAAGTGATATAAATATGTAATTTAAGACACTTTTTCTGGGTTTCTGCCTTCCGGACATAGAGATGCATTGTGTGTGTGTGTGTGTGTGTGTGTGTGTGTGTGTGTGTGTGTGTGTATTATTTGTGTATTTTTCTGTGTGTGTGTGTGCACACTTGTCTTTTAATACCTCAGAACTTTAATGAGTTATGACATTTTAAAAGTATTTATGCTTTCATGCTCCTGTAATCAAGATATGCTTAGTGGTACACAAAACCTTTTTTAATTTTGTGTAGTCCCAGTTGTTAAGTCTATTACTTTCGGTAAAATATCCATCTTGTGATACCAATTCTGCCAACTGAGGAGAACAAGGGGTTTTTTCTTTACCTTCTTTAATTTCCTTTTGAATGTCTTGAAGCTTCTGTTGTTGCGATCTCTCACTTCCTTAGTTAGCTTTATAAATTATTCTCTTTTATCTTTACAGTTATTTTAATAACATAGAACTTTAGTTTCTGTTAATTGCAAGAAAATTCCAGCAGAGCAAAAACATAAAGCTTATAAAATGGGAGAAATCTTAACTAGCTACACTTCAGATAGGAGATATTATTTCAAATAAAATTAATAATAATGACTATAAAATTACAAAAAAATAGCTTATCAACAAATAGCGTAACAAAATGAACAATTCTGAAAAAAAAACCCACAAATAGTAACTATGTATTTTTAAAAGATTTCAACATCCTTAGTTGTTAGAGAAATGCAAATTAAAACCAATTTGAGATATCACTTCTCCTTAGTCTGAATGGTCATCATCAAGAAATCTAACAACTGGTCAGAGTGATGGCATACTTCTTTAATCCCAGCACTCAGAAGTCAGATTCAGAAGGATTTCTTTGAGCTCAAGGTCAGCCTGTTCTACCTAACAAGAGACCATATATCAAAATAATAATAATAATAATAATAATAATAATAATAATAATAATAATATCATTTCTGACAACAAATGGTAACAAGGATATGGAAAAAAAGACAACCAAGTTCACTGATAGTGGATGTAAAACTGGGACAACCATTATGGACATAACTAGCCAATTCTTTTAAAAAAGGAGGAACTATCATAATATAATTCTATTGCATAATTGGGCATATACTCAAAGGACTATATATCTACCACAAACATATTTGCACACTCACATTTGTAGTTGCTTTATTCATTATGGCAGAAAATTGAAACCAAACTATATGTTCATCAACAGGTAAATGGATAATGAATATGTGCTATTCAAACAGGGAATTTTATTCAGTTGCAAAGAAAGATTAAATTAGGATTTCTGTAGAAAAATAGATATATCTAAAAAAAGATATTTTGGTAGATGACCCAAACTTAAACAAACAAACAAAATAGTAACTTTTTTTAAAGAAGTGATTTTTTTCTTTTAAGATTTATTTATTATTTATTTATTACAAGTACACGGTAGCTGACTTCAGACACACCAGAAGAGGGCGTCAGATCTCATTATGGGTGGTTGTTAGCCACCATGTGGTTGCTGGGATTTGAACTCATGACCATCAGATGAGCAATTGGTGCTCTTACCCGCTGAGCCATCTCACCAGCCCCAGTAACTTTTATATGTAGATCCCAACTCCCCACCTGACTGTGAGTGAGTGAGTGTGTGTGTGTGTGTGTGTGTGTGTGTGTGTGTGTGTGTGCGTGTGTGCATGTGCATGTACATAAATGTGGGTAAAAAAGCAACAATAAAAACTAGGAGGGCATCGAGAGTATGTTTAAAAAATGGGCAAGGAGGACTCATAAGGTTTTGGCAAAAGGACACATGGTACATAGAAAAAAGAAAAGAGACTTAGTGAGAGGAAACTACAGAGGGATAACAGATAGATGGAAAGTTTTGTTAAAGGAGAATCTACTAAGTTACAGGTTCCAAAAAGGCAATTATATAGAATGCCTTGCATGTTCATTGCTTGAATTAAAACTGTGCCTATGGAATTTTGATAAATTTATTACAAAATTGATAATGCCAACAAATATACATGCAATATTCAAATTTGCAGCATGCTCAGATATTAAATTTCTGAATCATGAGTTTTATAAACTAAGGGTTAAAGAGAATGACACAATTCTCATTCATTAACTAAAATGTCTGACATAAACCTCTAACTCACTCTTCTCTTGCTGCAATCAGAGAAACGGCACGGATCCAAGATAAAACACCATATTTTTTTCCATTACAGATTATAGTGTGAATAAGAAACAAGCCTTTGTTATGTAAATCTGTTAAGATTTAAGGTTTTGTTTGTGTAGGACCGACTGGTTGTTCACTGCTGAGTCCTGAAATTTGCCCTCAAAACAAGATATTAAGCAGGAAGTATTGACAAGTTGGTCAGGCACTGGCTGGAGAGATAACTGATGGTGAAGCCCGGAAATTGGTCGCCTGAAGAAGCACACCTCCAGATACTTGGAAAATCTTTTACCTGCTTGAAATGAGAAAATAAACCATGTACTTTCTGAGGTATCAGATCAAAGAAAAGAGGTCAAAATCCAAACGTGTTCCGGGTGCATTTGACAAGGTGTTGGAGATAACACAATCAGGACTTTTTTTTTTCTTTTTCTTTCCTTTTTTCTTTTTTTTCTTTTTCATAAAAGTTCAGGTAAGATCATCTTGAATGTCAGCATAAATTAAAAGCACAAAGAAATTCTTGAAAGTAGAGCTTCAGGACTTTTAAAGAAAAAGGACTCTCAAACCTTGTTAGAAAGAGGTATAATTTCTTCCTTAAAATCAAAACTTCAGCCAAGCGGTGGTGGCACATACCTTTAATCCCAGCACTTAGGAGGCAGAGGCAGGTGGATTTCTCAGTTCGAGACCAGCCTGCTCTACAGAGTAAGTACCAGGACAGTCAGGGCTACACAGAGAAACCCTATCTCTAAAAACCAAAAAAAAAAAACCTTCAAATTATAGATAAGAACATAAATTATACTTATTTATGTATATGTATATGTGTGTGTACAAATCACTATTTCATTTACTGTGTACACTCTGCAAATATGTATACTTGATAGTCAAAAAGTTAGGAAATTCCATCAACAAACTTATATTGAATATATATTATGAAATACTGACAAAAACATAATATAAAATAATTACCCAGCTTCTATGTATAAAATTTATCTGAATTTAACAAACATACTTTAAACAATGGAAGCTAGGTTATAAAAATACATATATCATCGAATTATATTTATATAGCATTCCACATTCAATAACACTAACATGTACAAGTACAAGTCAGCCAACTATTTGAGTTTGGAGGTGAGGATAGGTTGATGTCAATAAGATGGTATGAATGGGGTTTGTTAAGAACAAATACATGTTCTGGACAACTGAGATGGCTCATGGGTATACTAAATTTGTAATAATATATCAAGTTTAAAGACATTGTGAAATTTTCTTTGTAATTATTATTTGCTGCACCTTAATTAGCTATGGATCTATCATAAATGAGAAAAAAAAAAGGTTTGCTCTTTTCTATGTGTATAGCCCTGACAAGTAGACTACAGTACAGTAGAAGACAGAATATCCAAGAATATTTGAACCTAACAAGTTGGCCTAGATCTTGAAAAGAAAGACACAGAATTGAATGAGAAGTAAAGGATGGTGGGACTGGGGATATCGGGAGTGTGAACATGATTAAACTCTCAGTAAGAAATTTCCAATGATCTAATAAGTTTTTTTTTAATGTTTCATTTAGACAGAGTACATGATGGAAAAAGTAAGATTTGAGAGGTATCCTTCACTCTTATTGTGACTGCAGGTCTTCTAAATTTATGGAATTTCTCTCTGTTAAATATATATGTCTCTACATCTACTTGAATGCTTGAGCTTTCTCTTGGGGTCTTTTTCTTCTGTTGGTTGTTTTGTTTTGTCCTATTCTGGCTTGTTTGCTTGTATCTTCAATAATCTATTTTATTATCATTATTAACATTTATTAATTATTGATATTAATACTATTTTCAGAATGGAGAAAATTAAGTGGGTGGGGAAGTTAGGAGGATCTGGCAAGAGTTGAGAGAAGGAAAACCATAATCAGAATATATTATATTAAAAATCTATTTTTCAGAAAATAAATAAATAAAATTAACTTGAAGATTCTCTCCCACCTCTCTTCCTACCTTCACTAGATCTCTGAATCCTGAACCAACCATACAGGTAAGCTTCCCCTCCCCAATCCATCTTCCCTACTTGCTGAGTCCCCTGAGCATGCTAAGTTACTCAGAGCAGCCTCGTATCCCAGGCAGACCTCCATTCTCCTACCAACTCTCTGCTAACCTTCATCAGATCTGAGGCTCCTGAACCATACAAACCTACTGATCCTGAAACATAGAAATCTGCATATCTGGAAACAAACAGCCCAAGGATACTGATTAGAGGTCTGCCATACCAGGACAATCTAAGTCAAGGCCCCTCTGAATACTTACCACAACAGGAACACCCAGGGAGCAAAGACAGACATTATGAATCACATGGCCCTACCAGACCCCTATAGAATATTTCATCCAAACACAGAAGAATATACCTTCTTTTCACTACCACATAGATCCTTCTCCAAAATTGACCATATAGTCAGTCACAAAGCACATACAAGGAAATTTAAATAACTCCTTGAATCTTATCAGACCATCATGGATTAAAGTTGGATTTTAACAAAATAGAAACACCAAAAGCCTACACACTCATGGAAATTGAACAATTTTTCACCCTATAATCTCTGGGTCAGGGGAGAAATAAATAAATAAAGTAAAAACTTTCAATAATTCAGTAAAAATGAAGGCACAATATACTCAAACTTGTGGAACACAAGGAAAAAAGTGCTGAGAGGTGAGTTCAGAGCAATAAGTGCCTCCATAAGGAAATTAGATGACTCAGTAGTTAAGAGTACTGGCTGCTCTTCCAAAGGTCATGAGTTCAATTCCCAGCAACCATGTTGTGGCTCACAACCATCTGTAATGGGATCTAATACCCTCTTCTAGTGTATCTGAAGACAGTGACAGTGTACTCGTATATACATAAAATAAATAAATAAATCTTTAAAAAGAAAAAAAAGGAAATTAGAAAGTGCTCGTATCGATAGCAATTTAAAAGTACATCTGAATGCACTGGGAGAAAAAAAAGGAGCAAACAGATCAAAGGGGCATGGAAAGAAGGACATAGTCAAAATCAGGGTTGAAATCTATCAGTTAGAAACAAAGAAAACAATACAAAAAGAATCATTGAAATCAAAAGCTGGTCCTTTGAGAAAATCAACAAGATAGACAAACCCATAACAAAACTAACCAAAAGTCAGAAAGACAGTATCCAAATAAGAGACACTGTGGAAATTCAAAGAATCATTAAGTCGTACTTCAAAAGCCTGTACTCCACAAAGGTGGAAAATCTTAAAGAAAAGGACAATTCTCTAGACAAATACCAATTACCAAAGTTTAACCAAGATCAGGCAAACTATTGAAATAGCCTTATAATACCCTAAAGAAATCGAAACAGTCATCAAAAGTCCCCCCTCCAAAAAACCCTAAGTGCCAGATGTTTTTAGTACAGAATTCTACCAGACTTTCAAAAAAGAACTAATACCAATCCTTCTCAAACTATTCCACTATGATGGCTTTCCTTGCTCCTCCCTTATATAAACAGAGATTTCCTGTGTATACTGAATGTTAGAAGAAACAGATAAGTCTGCTTTTGATGGTCTACAGATAAATGCCTTGAGATAATTTACATTCAAAAGATAGAAAGGAAAGGGTATTAAACAAAACCTTAGGAAGAGAAAAAGTAGCACACGCAGACACACATTAAAGAACTATAATGAAAAATATTAGTTAAACATTTTTGTTTCCAAAAATTTCCCAACTTATTTTTAGAGTTAACAATGTAAGCCATATTTTATATGCCTTGTAAAACACCATATAGAACTCTATACCTCTCTACTCACTGCTATCATTCCATAGAAATCACAGTGCCAAGACAGAGCTTACCTATATGTTTTACCTCTTTGGAGGAATTCCATATAGAGATAATCAATGCTGACAATAGAATGCAACACAAATGAAAACCCACTATGCAATATTATGCCAATGAGATGTAGAATCCAATGTACCAATTAGAAATATGTATTGTGTAAATATTCCCATTGAGATGATGTAAACATAAATCAGATATATTCAAGGATACCTTGTTTTCTAGAGTTGTGTGACTACTTATCTTGGGAGACAAAACATTCCAGTCATCTCATGGAAAGTACTGATGACACACAGAAGAAACAACTCCTTCCATAAATGACTTAGTGAACTTTTGAGATTATTGGTGTTGACCCAAAGGCAGTTCATCACCAACATATCCTTTCTAGCATCCATAATGAATTATAAAAATTACTTTGCTAAAGGAGGAAGTCTGGCTGATCAGAGGCTCATCTCTCTCTGGTAATTGTTCACTAATTTGAATTGGACATTTCATGAGCTGACCACTATTATAGGTTTCCTCTACTTCCTGACCCTCCATTTAATTCTTGAACCTTGTAAGTATCCTTTACTTACCGAGGCACATTATGCTCTTCCCTACAATTAAAATAAACACATACCCAACCTCTGATGAAAGCTAGGAATCTGCTATGGTCCCAGAAGGATAACTAGAGGCTACCAATCTAATTCCCTTTTCACCTAAATCTAGGTTATACTTTCAATCTTCCTTCACAGTAGAAATTTGAAGAAGTGATCTCTAATCCCAGTCATTATAAATCTTCTGGCTAAGCTTAACTTTCTTTTTAATTTATTTATTTGTTTGTTTAAACAAACAAGTTGCTTGCTTGCTTGCTTGTTTATTTAAACTCCATATTTTATCCCCCCATTCACCCTCCTACTGTTCCACATCCCATACCTCCTCTCCACCCACTGTCTCCACGTGGATGTCCCTACCTATGACTGCACCTAACCTCTAAACTCCCTGGAGCCTCCAGTCCCTTGAGGGTTAGGTGCATCATCTCTGAATGAACACAGACCCAGAAGTCATCTACTGTATGTGTCTTGGAGGCCTCATATCAGCTGATGTATGCTGCCTGTTTGGTGGTCCAGTGTTTGAGATATCTCGGGGGTTCAGATTAATTGAGACTGCTAGTCTACCTACAGGATCACCCTTCTTCTCAGCTTCTTTCAGTCTTCCCTAATTCAACAACAAGGGTCAGCTGCTTCAGTCCATTGGTTGGATACAAATATTTGCCCTTTTTTAGCTGCTTGTTGGATCTTTCAGAGGGCAGTCATGATAAGTCCCTTTCTGTGAGTGCTTCATAGCCTCAGTAATAGTGTCAGACCTTGGGACCTCCCCATGAGCTGGATCCTACTTTAGGCCTGTCACTAGACCTTCTTTTTCTCAGGCTCCTCTTCATTACCATCCCCGTAATTCTTTCAGACAGGAACAATTATGGGTCAGAGTTTTGACTTTAGTATGTCAACTCCATCTCTCACTCAGTGCCCTGTAGGGAATTTCATCTAGGGTCCTTCCTTTTGAGTCCTGAGAGTCTCTCACCTCCCAGGTCTCCGGTGCATTCTGGAGGGTCCCCCTGACCTCCTATCTCCTGAAATTTCCTGTTTCCATTCTTTCTGCTGGCCTTCAGAGCTTCAATCCTTTTCCCTCACCCAATACCAGATTTTCTCCTCTACCTACCCTCTTCACTCCTGGGAGGGAAAGTGACTGGGATGGGTGGTAGTAAGAGGAAGACGGGAACCTGATCTGGTATTAAGTCAGGGATAAGTTTAAGTTTTTAAAGATGCCTCGTCTGAATTCTGTAGCAGCTATAGAGTCTCCTGAAGACACCACAGCCTGAAGGCATCCCAGGAAGCATGCTGCCCGCAGGACAACTGGTAAGGGACCTTCCTGAAGGCCCACAGCTGCTTGGAGGCCAGCGGACTCAGGAACCATCACCCTCCAGAATCCTCGTGCCTGCTCACCACCTCCAAATCCCACTGCCCTTCCAGCTGGCGCCTTCTGTTGGGGCAGATCACCAGCTCGTCTGCTCCCCTGAAGAACTCATAAATTCTTAAAACAACCACACCACAAGAAAATTCATGCAGCCCCATGGCGAGGCTGTGAGGAGAAATACAAGGAAAGGTGTTTAAGTTAAGCCACCAAACACTGTTGAAAAAATAGATAGGACTCTTTGTTATCAGCCATAATCAAACCTTCCTTCATTAAATGTGAAAATGCCAAATTATTGACTATTAAAATGCTAAAGCTTTTTTTCAGATATTCTTTATTTACATGTCATATGATTTCTCCTTTCCCAGTTTCCCCTCAAAAAATATCCAAAAAACAACAAGAACAAATCCCTGTTGCCTCCCCCCTCCTCCTGCTTGCCACCTGACTCTCTCCCACTTATTGGCCCTCGAATTCTCCTACACTGGGGCACAGAACCTTCACAGGGCCAAGGGCCTCTCCTCCCAACGAAGGAGTTAGAGAAAGGACCAAAGGAGCTGAAGGGTTTGCAGCCCCTTAGGATGAACAGCAATATGAACTAACTAGTACCCTCAGAGCTCCCAGGGACTCAACTACCAACCAAGGACTATACATGATGGGACTGATTGTTCTGGCAGCATGTGTATAGTAGAGGATTGCAAAGTCAAACAGTAAAGCTTTAGAATCACTTTATACATAGAAATATTACATGGAAATACATAAAAAATCACAAATATAAAACCAGAATAAATGTACATATATGTGGATACGAGGGTGGTACACATAGAGACAATAAAACAATTTTTAAGTAGAAAATAAGAATTATTATGAAGTAGAAATGAATTGGTAGAGGTGTTTAAAGAACAGTCACCTTTTGCCACTAAAACTAGGAGCATAAATGTGTAAGACCTTAAGCAAGCCAGAGAGAGCTAAACCCTTCATATTATCTGTCATGGCAGGCAACAAGTCTATTTCATATCCACTACATCAACAGAATAAATAATAAAAGATGTTACCTTTAGGACATTAAAGAAAGAAATAGTTGGAATTGGAATTGAAAGGAACTGGAATAGTTCACAGAACCAGGAATAGTAGTGGACTATATTAGAAATTTCTAGACAAGTGGAACTGTGTGACCATCATATAATACAAAAAGAATGAGATGTGAAGAATGTGATCTGAGAGGCACCAGAAGAAGAGAAGGGAGGGGCAGAATGGGGAAGATGGGGAAGGAGAGTGAAATCACGGTCATATGTGTCATGAAAGCAGACTGAAAAGATTTCAACTTTCATAGGTACATCAAAAAATAAGATTTTTGAAAATACTGAGTCATAGCAAGACATTTTTCTAGAATATGACTCCCAAAGAGGCCCTGGTAAAATACTTGCCAGTCATTTTCAAACAACAAAATTCTAAGAATAAGTTTCAAGCTGCAACACGGTAGTGCCAGTTCAAACCAGGGAAGGAGATTAGCATTTGAAGTTAGTTACTGAGTAGATATTAACTATTTATATATTATACCAGAAGCAGGAAAGATTCTCATATCCTTTGCAAATACACAACTCCTAACTGTGGGCAAATTTATAGGAACATAACATGGCTACACTAGAAGTCCTTATTATGAAATAGTTAACATGTCTCTGAAAAGCTTAGGCATCCCATCAGTGAGCCATGTGCTAATAACACTGGCAATAATGTATCTGCATACAACTCTCACCTTCTAGGGAAGTGTGAGCATTGCTGGAGAGACAACAATAAATTGAGAGCTTTATTTATGAGTAGGAGTATACTGTGGATTTCAGGAAGAGCACACTATCCACAATGGCACCTCCGCAGTTGTGCTTTCTATAGTAAGCCACCCGGGTAATGAGGAATGAATGCAGCAGTAATTAAATCACTAGAGTGTCCATCTCCTCTCTCTGCAGCATTGCTCTCGGGGCAGCCTAGCAAGAAAAGTCTGCAAGGAAGCTGCAGACTGCTTAAGGTTATTCGTCCTGCCAGCATCTTCACGTGAAGCATCTAAGACTATTAGTTAAGTAATTTCATATTTTCTTAATAAATGAAGCATACTCGTTATCACATTGACAACTAGAGAACATAGCAAGTGAACCAGCCTAGCACTCTGATATTTAAAATGGTACCAGAAACATGCAGCCTGATTTCGTCACCACAGATACTGTCGCTGTGTGCTGATGAGAGACAGACTGGTTGACAATCTTAAATTAAGTATATTGATATGTGTGTGTCCCTTTGAAAGAAGATCTAGGAAGTATACAAAAATCCCAGCTGACAATTCCAACAGTTCTTTCTTAAATGAGAAGCAATCATACAGAAAGGAAATACATCAATGTGATTGATTCTATTACAATAAGTACTGACTCCATCACTTTCAAAGAGAAAATACCTACTGAAAAAAACAAGGAATTAATCACATTCTTTTTAAAATCCACCCCGCCACACACACTCAAAACAACAACAATCATTTATTTTGAGGAAAGACTGGATATGCCATGAAAGGACTTAAAAATAGTTTGTTATTTTCAGGGACTCTTTAGAAAGGCTTCTTTCTTATTATTGTTCCTTCTCTTCTTTCTGAATGACATAATGAGCATTTTCATCTTACAGTTTTGTTCTGGATTTGAAAATCCTGTGCTTGATAATTCATAACATGCAAGCAACTCAGAGTTATTAAAGCTCTTTATGCATCATCTATTTTACAGCCACCACACATTTTTGCACACGTAATTTCCACATACATTCACTCACAAATACCTGTACACATCAAAGTGCCTTAAAAGTTTTTAAACGTGTAAATTAGGTTCTTTTTCAATTTTTTTTTTAACTCCAGATGCTTGGCCTGTCGTGTCATTTACATCCTTTCCAGTCCTCTTTTGCCTTTGTTTTCTTGTTTCTTTTCCTTTTTATTAGAAGGAATGAGAACAGCACACAGCTGTCCTCTAGGCCCTTTTTATTGTTGTTGTTTTGAAAAATCTCTTTTTCCTGCAGCAAAGGCAGTGCTTATTAATCTTTTCCCCCTCTTGGTCTCAGTGGTTTTCTTTCTCTCCTGCTCTTCCCATTGAAAACCTGTAGGTGGTAAAAAATTATTTCTTTCTTCCAGGTGTCTGTGCTCCCCTGGGAATTAGCAAAAAGTACTGGGTTTTTATGCTGATCTCCCCTATACAAAGGGGGAAAATACATCAGTGAAACCAACTTTGCTCTGAAGAGCCAACATATGTGGAAGCATCTTTCAAATTCTAGGTCAGCAGTGAGGCACCCAGAAAACCTTCTCTGTAAAGAAGCCTTATGTTTTGCCTAATTATTCTGAATATAAAGAAAAAGCAACTGTCAGACTCCTTGTACAAAAAGTTGCATTTAATGAGTTTCATTCCAATGATTCTACCTAGAATTTCACTTTCCCTGGTCCGTTTCTGTTGTCTAGACAAGGTTTTCTTTCCTTTTTAAAATTTTTTTAACATAGCCTGTTTGGTAAAATCCTGGGCACAAAGGTCATTCTCTACCACTAAGACAACCCCACCACCAGTGTGAATGCAAAAATGACCATCCCTGATGGCAGCAGTTATTTCCTGACTTGAATTTTTAATGATGATGCCTATAAAAAAAAAAAAGAGGAGATGTCCTGAGCATTTCTGTGACAGAGGAGGCCAGGACTGAGCAGTGCAGAGTAAGGTTTGAGTCACAGCTCTTGAATTTACTGACTGTGGGTGCTTGCTAAATCACTAATAGGTTTTCAAATTCAATTTTGTCTGGAGAAAACTAACAATTCTTATATGCTATGAAGTTTCACCACAGCTCTGGCTGTGTAGCATGAGCATTGCAGACAAGTATCATTGTTTCATAATCATCATTAGTATCTTCAGAGGGCTACAATTCAGTTAGGAACATCAGAAAAATATGGTGCTTTTGTCAGCAGTTGATACACAACTGGGAGAGTTTGACTAAAATTTTGCATCTCATTTTTCCTTCTCAGATGCTTTTAATATAGGATTTAAACATAATGACAGCTCACACACAACTGTAAGCTTATGTCAGTCAACCAGTAAACATTAATCATTACATTGATTTATCAACTGTTTTGTCCTTACAAAATGCCTATGCCAGTAATAAGTTTTCTAAACTATAAAATGATTTAATTATTAGGAAGTTAAAATAATCCAAATAGCAAATTATTTACATAACCCATTAAGTGGTTCGACTAGGAGTGTTGCATTCCAATTTTATACCAGTGTGCATGCCAGTACAATTAAATGGGAAAAAAAAAAAAACTTTAAGCACCTAGTTTGAAGCTCACCAGTTAAAATCAAGCAATTAGTTTGCTCTCACTGTCTAAATGAATTCTAAGTATCCTTTTCAATCATGACTTCACTAATTTTCTTCTCTTAATTCATTATTATGTATGTTCAAATGTTTGTAACTAAATGGATGTGTGCAGAAATAGATACAGTTTCTAGAAACCTGGTAAGCATGCATATGTATGAGATATTTAATAGTGCCTTTTAGGAATAAAATAAGTAATTTTCCCTGACATACTGAGGAGATCCCATTCCTGTAGTGACAAAGTTTATGTCCTCATTCTACTTCTTCCCATGCTTCTGCCCATTTCTCAACATCCTCTAAGAAAGAGTTCATTAACATTATAGATAAATACCAATGCTTGGCTTACTCTAATTTGCTCTTTTCCTAATAGCTGAATAAAAAGATCAATAGAGAATATGGCCAAGCAGATAAACTCTTGTTTTCCAGTTCGTAAGTAGATATACGTTAAAATCAAAGAAATATTGTGTTTACTTCAAAACGTGCTTCTCATGACTCACATATAAAAATACAGCCTGTTGCTGAGTAACTATATAGTTGATGTGCTTTGTGCTTCAGAAACCATTATTGTGATTTCATGGGAAGTTAGGATTAAAAGTACACAAAAGATGACTGGCCAAATGAAAACCATCAAGTCATGACCAACATGCATAAACACTGGCAGTAAGATCATGGAAATACAGAAAGGTAAGAAGAAGTTCCATTTCTATTACTCAGAACTCAACCAAGTAATACTCTTATGCACTCTGAGTATATTTTCTGGTGCATTTTCTGTCCTGAGGTAATGAATAATTGTTACTGTAATTCAGGGCTCTTACAGATAGGTTATAACAGGATTCCTATGTCCAAAGTGTGTATGACTTCAGCAATAATGAAGAAAGGAAGAATTTTTACCACTCACAGGTTTCCAATGGGAAGAGCAGGAGAGAAAGAAAACCAGAGACAAAGAGAAGGGAAACAGTGGTTCCATATTTAAACTGATTAAATTGGGCAGATGATTCTTAATTTATCAATATTGGTTTTTTCAACCCTACACAGTGCATCTCTGCTTCCAGGACACCAGACAGAAAGGAAGGGGAGATGTAGAAGAGGAGGAAGAATGATGACACAAGAGGAATATCAGTCTGGAAATACTCTTGAAAAGCAGGGTTCAAAGGGCAGCTTGTGACTTCCCCATGCTAGGAAGCTTATAGTTGCTGAAAAACTCTGCTTATTTCAGGCTCATGGCTCAGGCAAGGGTGTGTATTACATGTTCCTAATAAGCCCTCTCAGGAGATTTTCTCTTAAAATTTAATCCCAGCTGCTACTGACTATATATTTCTCAGAATGGTAGTGAACATCACGGACTTTGAAGTGAGATAAAGTCTTTTTTCATGTTTTGTTCCATCACTTCACGCTGGTATGTGGTTAGCCTTCACCTGGTTGGGGCTCC
This sequence comes from Mastomys coucha, assembly GCF_008632895.1. Lineage (NCBI taxonomy): Eukaryota > Metazoa > Chordata > Mammalia > Rodentia > Muridae > Mastomys > Mastomys coucha. The sequence goes on along the minus strand of NW_022196905.1, from coordinate 48,555,903 downwards.
TCATCTGTGTATTTACTGACAAAAAGCTATTTTCACAAGTCTGTTCATTTGTTTACTTCACTAATTTTATTCATCAACTCATTATTTTACAAGTCCTTGAGAAACAAGGGGCAGATCGAAGGTCATTCTCTGCCCACAAATATACACTACAGGGGTCACATGATATAGGGTTCAAAGAATGCATATATAATGTTAATGGCCAACACCTGTCACATCTGACACTGACTAGAAGATATTATAATTATTAGACTGAGGTTCTACTTCTGGCTCAAACAGACTGCTGCACTTGCATATTCTGTGTTCAGGGAACACATAAACATTTTCTGTGGGCCACCTTGATGTTTCCAGCAATGGTTTGAGGCAATAATAAATGCATACAATTTGTGCAGTTGAGGAAAATTAAATTAAGAAGCGATCAACAATAATGTGTCTTCAGACATTACCTGGTGGAGTCTGTCTTGAGCATAGAGTGCCTCATTTCTGAGATGCTCCTATATCTGCTGCATTTCAAAAATCCTCCTTCACGGCAATTTTAACCTGATGGAGGATTTGAATCTTTCCCTATAACTAAGACCTTCTGGCCAATGTAGAACTTCGCTGTGTTGGGAATATATAAAAGCAAAAAGAATGAACCTAAGAATTATTGTTCTTTAATCAAGCATTCAGAGTATCTCATTCTTTATGCCTGGGGCAAACAGAAGCATTATCATTTTTAAGAAGTGGCCAAATTGGCTTCAAAGTAAGCAATGACCAGAGTTCCTCTGAATAGCACTACATCTGATGTTTCAGTAGTAGGGACATGAGGAATTGACTGGTTCTGTTATACTAAATCTCTACCTTTTCAAATTACTCGGATGCCAAAGTTGTTGAAAGGCATTGTCTGTTTCACTGGCCCAAGTGGCCCATCAGCCTTCTCATGGACTCTCATGTTTTAATGACTAACTCTGAGCCAATGACTCCCAACTCTCTGTTTAGATCATTCTTCCAAACTTTACACTTCTACATTTAAGCACCGGTAAAACAATTCCCATTGGTGGTTTATAAGCCCTACAAGCTCAGTTCCTTATTAGGTTTCCAATCTCCCTAGAGGCTACACCCTCTGTAAAGTGAGTGTGCCACAGGGAGTCCTAGAAGAACTTTCTCTCCTGCCAAGCACCCTCATCTCATAGAACACAACCCTGATGTTCTCACTCCACAGCTTTGCTCAAATTCATCTCCTTCTTTCAATTTCTTAATCATTGTCTAGCTTATACCAGACATTTTGCCAATGAATAACTTTGAAATCTTTCTAATTGTTCCCTTTAAATTCAAACTCCTCATGCTGGAATTAATCCTCCTGGAATAGCCAGGGAGCTAACTACATACTCTAATTAGTCCCTCCTCTCATATAAAACCTCTAAAGCTAGCCACTGTGCTTCAGCTACAGCAGAGAGTCCCTAATAGAGGAAACCTAGCCTTAGTCATCTTCTTGCACTGAGAGTCCCCACTGCATCTTTTCTCAGCCCAGAACAGCACAGAACATCCTTTTTGCTGTTCACTTAAAGGTTTTCTTTTAGAACATATCTCTTCTCCTACATATTTCATGTTTACCTTCCATCCTAAATAACTATCCTTTTTTTAATTTTTTTTTTTATTTTAAGAGGCAAATCTATGTGCCCCTGTTAAGTCCCCCATTCCTTCATTCCTATACACATTCCTTGAACTTCCAAATTAGGTCAAAAGGGAAATAGGATAAGATTCTGCTCTTTACTATCTGTATGAAGAAATAGAGTTTAATTATATTACCTGTACAAATCTGTAACATTCAATCCACAATCATGTTTGCTGTAAAAGGCAGATTCTCAACTTACTGTGACAATTAGTGACACAAGGAATACCATTTCAATTGATGTTTCCCAGATGTATGTATGCAATAAGTTGTTGTCACTGTGACATTATTGCCATTTGATAGAAATCTTCTCCTTGCACATTGCATAATTAAGACTCGGCCTAAAGCATCTATCTACTCTTTCCTTGTTCTCCTTCTATCTCTTCTTCTAATGCCTTCTTACTTCTTCTGTCTCTGTCTCTTGTCTTTTCCTCTCACCACTGCCTCCCTTCTCCTAGTGTCTTTTTATCTCCTCTCTGTTCTGTTTATCTTCCATCTGTCAATACTCTCCAGCTTCCTTTTACCATTCTTCATTCAAGTCCCCCTTTCAACCTTTAGCTCAGGCACTGAATAGAAAGTGATTGATATAATTTTTAATTTAATAAACTGATTAATAAATTCAAATTTAATCAAACTGAATTATAATGACTTTAAGGCTTAAACGTATCAACTCTTCAGCATGGATAATTGTAGAATTTTATAATGTGTAAATTTTAAGTAAACTAAATTTTTGGTGGCTGAATCAAAACAAACAGTACTGGTACCCACATATTTAGCGCACATCTCAAGTTTACATTATCGTCTTTAGAGAAAATCGGGATTTTTTTGATCAAACATAAGATTAATACTACATTAATAAAATAGAAAACTATATTACATCCTCTGGACATACATAAGAACTCTAAAAGCATTTCATCTGAGTAACCACTCCAAAAAGAGAAAAGAAAGTAAACAATAATAGATTTTTACATCAGAACTATGCCACTGTCTAACTATTGCCTTAATTCTATCACTGCTAATCAAATATATTCAATATTCATTTTTGTCTGTTTTTTGCTTCTTTCTATTTATTTATTTATTTACACTCCAGATTTTATTCCAACCCCTGCCCACCCTCTGTCTGTTCCACATCCCATACCTTCTCCCCATCCCTTTGCCTCCACAAGGTGTCTCCATATCCCACCACCCACCAACTCAGTTCTCTAAACTCCAGTCTCTTGAAGGTTAGATGCATCTTCTCTGACTAAACCCAGATTTGGCAATCCTCTGCTGTAAATGTGTTGGGGGCCTCATATCAGCTGGTGAATGTTGCCTGTTTGGTGGTCCAGTTTGAGATATCTCAGGGATCCAGATTAATTGAGACTGCTGGTCCACCTACAGGATTACCCTTCTCCTCAGCTTCTTCCAGCTTCTCCATAATTCAACAACAGGGGTCAGCTGCTTCTGTACATTGGTTGGATACAAATATCTGCCTCTGATTCTTCCAGCTGCTTGTTGGGTCTTCTGGGGAAGTCATGATAGGTCCCTTTATGTGAGTGCTCCATAGCCTCAATAATAGTGTCAGGCTTTGAGGCCTCCTCTTGAACTGGATCCCACTTTGGGCCTGTCGCTGGATCTTCTTTTTCTCAGGTTCTTCTCCACTTCCATCCCTGTAGTTCTTTCAGACAGGAACAATTATGAGTCAGTTTTGACTGTGGGATGGCAACCTCCTCCCTCATTTGATACACTGTCTTCCTGCTGAAGGTTGGACTCTGTAAATTCCCTACAATTGGGAAGATACTATAAATAATCTAAGGTCCCTCCCTTTAAATCCTAAGAGTCTCTCAATATTCTTTTCTTAAAACTCTGATATTGTGGTATATGTAGCTTTGAAAAATATGTAATATAGATTTCCAGTAGCTTTGTAGCTGTCTTTATAATCATTGCCATGTATGTGCTTTAGATACAAGTTTCCTATCAAACAAAAACAAAACATAAAGAAATCCTAGCTTGTAATTCATACATTGATAAAACACCACAAATATTTGCTTCAATGTTGTAGAATAATCCCACTCTAATGAATATCTATAGAATTCTGTAAAACTCTCAGTTTATGACTTATAAAATTAATGCAAGGAAGGGGAACTTCAGATTCATAGTCTTTAGCACTGCTTCTCCCCAAAAGGCCCTGGTTGTTCCTTATCAGCAAAAAAAAACAAAAACAAAATACAGAAAAATAAAAATTAAAAAAAAAATTGTACTAGCTTTTCCACAGAGTTAGGAACTTGCCCAGTCTTCCAAGTGTCATTGCTATTGAGTAAAGCCTATGACAGACTGGAATTTTCTCTGTAGATAAGTTAGACCCTCTACAAGAACAAACATCACCTCTTACTACATCTTAAGCATCTATAACTTAATTTCAACACAGTGACTTGTCTAATCCTGAAACTTAAGCTGTCATTCCATGCACTTCAACCCCTGACTACATGCTTCATTCATGACCTTTGAAATAGGAAACTTCACCATGGAAATCTTTGTTAACCTATTAAAAGTCTCCTTATTGTGCAGATGTTACAGAAAGTTTTGTAGGAGACTCATGAGTACACTGTAAAAATAATGCTTAGGAAAAGGACAAAGACATAGTCCCGAGCTAAGAATATTACAGGCTAGAGTAAGATGAATATCTTCAAAAATACATTTCATTGCCTTTACAATGACAGAGAAAGGCAGTTGTTACCAAACATACACACCTGGGTTTAATTCCCTGCACCCTTGGGCTGGAAGGAGAGAGTAGTGAGCAGGTTGTCCCCAAACCACCACAAGTATACACCAAGAGGAATGAGATTCCCATTCCCCAACATGCACATAATTCAACAAAATGAAAATGTGAAACTAGTAAAAGTTCCAGAGTTTTACCCAAATTATGTTTATTCAGTGAAACAAATTTAAATCTTCAGTATAACATGCTCTATTAACAACCTAAAGTGTATTAATTCACTGTATTTTTCATTTTTCCACAGCTCCAATGCCATATCAAAGGCCAGACAACTTTTAAAAAAGACATACTTATTTAGTTTATGGATTTGAGGCTGAAAATCCAAAAAAGCATGACACTGTCTCTGCTAAGACCCTCAGGACAGATATCATGGTAGAAAAGGATGCGAGGAACAAATTACAGCTAAAGACTCTCAAAACAGAAAGAATCCAGTGTTTCTGTCACAAATAGTCCTGCTGAAGTGAATGTTGAGAGACACACAAGAAGAGGACACATTTCTAAGAAAAGAATATTCCTGTAGATCCAATAGCTGCACTGTCCTTCCTGTCTTAAAAGTTCTACCATGTCCCAGCAAATACCACCCAGAAGACAAAGCAAGAGACATAGCATCTTTTGGGAGGCACCCAGCTGTGATTTAGATGACTCAAACTTATCTAGCATATGTTGGAGGCAGAGATACTTTTATAATGAGTTCGATTAAGTTCACTGATATACTTTATACTTCAATGACTTCCCTTCTGCAAGTTCGGGTAGGTCATGTTTTGAAGGGCTGGAAATATACCCAGTGTCTCACACAAAGTAGCGATTATATGAGGGGTTGTTGAATTATCCATTTACTTAAATAATTTTAGTCCTCAACTCTGAATAATTGCAGAGTTTCTTTTCTTAAAGCACTATTTCATACTTTAAAAGGAAAGGAAAATTATAGGTTCTAATGGCTAGCCAATGACAAGGTCAAGGCCTGTTCAACTTGATGTCTGTAGACTTAGAACAAGGTTTTTGAATTTATGTTCTATTTAAAATAATTTCTGAAGTTTTATCATTAACTTTTTTAAAGTGAATGTATCTGAACTTCTATATTCTATATATATATTACATCCCATGTTATAAATAACTAATTGAAATCACTTCCATGCATACTTAAGATTCAATGTGATTTTTCTAATAACTGTTTCATATTGATTCTTCATGAAATCAAAACTTTGTCTCCATTTTTTACTGGTTAATAGAAGATTTTGGTGACTCTTCCTGAACAGCATAGAATACAGTAAAATGTTTTAATAAACTTAAAAGCATTAGTCTCCTGGCTAATGTCAAGTAGGGATGTTTGCTGATATATGGACTTGTCATAGCTCCCCATCCTCTTCTCACTTTAATGATTTGTTATTTAAAGAAAACTGTCACTAATTATTTGCTGCTCATTTTGGAAAAGCTATGAGGAGACAGCTTTCAGTTGTTGAAAATGTTTCTTACACAAAATGCTTACAAGTTGTGTTGCCTGTGAAAATAGCGATCTCTTATTCCATAATTCTAAGTTCCTTCTATAACATAACACATGTTTATAGGAAAAAGGAATTAGGTTCTCTATTATGTATGGCTTCCTGTTATTACTACAGATACATGCATATGTAAACTTTTGTCTTGAGACATGGAATGAATTTTTTTTTTGCAAAATTCAGAAAGAAATCTGGAAGGTTAAGAATTATTTACTTTGAGACATTATGTCATTACAATATCACTGTAGTTTATTATGCTGATGTATTTGAGTAGACAAAGTTTTGCCTCCCATGTCAATGGCTATCACAAAGTAGTTCACAACAGCAGATGCTTTGATTGAGAATAAAATAATATCATTATATGCCAGTGAAGGAGAATGTAAGATGGGATTCAAGCTCAAGTATCTGAAATCTCACCATAAACATCATGTACGAATAGTACAATTTTATTTCACAGTAATGACCATGAGTTTTTAGCTAAACACAAAGTAAAGGTGGTAAAGATATAGAGTGTTGAATGCAATTTTCAAATATGCATTGATTTCTTTGCCAAGACTATCACAGGATGATGAAATCTTCTTATGTAATAAAATATCCAACCAACACAAAAATCTCCTGTGCTTTGTGACTGGCCTCTAAGTCATTTGTAATGGACAAATATACAGGGAGTCAAAGACTGATGGCCTAGAAACTGAATTTCTTTCCAGCAACTGATAGAACAAAATGGGATCCAGAAATTGATATGCTACCTCTTTAATAATGAAAAACTTTGACTCTGGTTTCCACTGAAACTAAAATCTATGGACCTCATTTTGCTTTGAATTATGTTCCATTTAACCATAGACTATGCCCTTTGGGATATATTGAATGTACTTTAAATATCAGAGGAATGCTATATAGATCTACTACTTCAATTTCCATGAAAGCTTTGCTGATTTTGCCAAGAAGTTTATTTCAATTTATAGGTAGGGTGGCTATAAAATGTAACAGAAAGGATGATGTCTTGTACATGGATGTGATTAGCTTGTGATATTATGTACTAAAGAATGTGTTTATATATAACATCTACTTTTAATGTATGAATCTCAAAATCTTCTTAATATCTTAGAGTTAGAAATAGTCAAAGATTAATATGACAGTTTTTATGACAATAAAGACATAAGAGTTATTTATTTATTTATTTATTTACATCCCAAACGTTGTTTCCTTTCCCCATTCTTCCCTGCTCCCTTCTCCTCTAACAGGGTGGGAACCTCCCTGGGTACCCCCCCACCCTAGCATATCAAATTTATGCCAGATTAGCTACATCCTCTCCCACTGAGGTCAAACAGGGCAGCCAAGAAGACTGAACTGCCTGCCTGCTTCATATACAATGGGGAGGGGGAGGTTCAGTCCATGTATGTTCTTTGGTTGGTAGCTCAGATTCTGAGAGATCACAGGGGTTCAGGTTTGTTGACCTTTGGTCTTCCTGTGGGGTTCGGTTCCCATCTACTTTTGGGTCTTCAAACCTTCCCTCAATTCTTCCATAAGTGTCCTTGACCTCTGGTTAATGTTTGACTATAGGTATCTGCTTCTGTTCCAATCTAGTCCTCAGGGCAGAGCCTCTCACAGGACAACCATGCTATTCTCCTATCTACAAGCATATCAGATTATCATTAATAATGTCAGAGATTGGTGCTTGCCCGTGGTATGGGCTTTAAGTTGGGCTGATTTTTAGTTGGCTTTTCCTTCAGTCTCTACTCCATCCCAGCACTTCTTTTAGACAGGACAAACTTTGGGTCAAATGTTTTGTGGGTGAGTTTATGTTTCCATCCTTCCTCTGGAGATCCTGCCTGGCTACAGGAGGTGGCCTCTTCAGGTTCCATGTCCCTACTGTTAGGTGTCTCAGCTAAGGTCATCTGCATTGATTTCTAAGAGCCTCCCCTATACAAGGTCTGTGGGACTTCTTAAGTGTCTGGAATAATTTTGGGGCAGAGTCTCACTCTATCCCAAGCTAACTTAAAATTAACTTAGTCTGTAGGAAAGTCTGCCCATGAATTACTATAATTTTTTGACTTCACCCCAAATTAAAGACTTGAATATTGCACAATGCCTTATAATTTTTAATATTTTTATTCCATAATTTAAAAATATCAGGCTTCTTTACTGTGTCATCTTCAAATGTACACAAAATCAATGATTCATATTCAATCCTCTACCTTGTAAATAAATGTATGACTTCATGTTAATGGTCTTTTAGATTTAATGACTACACAATCACCTTTATACTTTTAATTTTTGATGCCTTGACATTAATGGTGTGCAATTGTTTGATATACCTTTGCAGAGAAATGTGTCGCTGCCATTCTGTGGAGATATTTTGAACCATCTTTCATCTTTTAGCATTTGGATGATCTAAGTCTTTCTGCACCTTGCATTCTTTTTATTCATTGTTCCTCCTACGTGAATGTCATTTGTTGATGTCTCTGTTTTGTTAAAAGTCCTCTGTTTCAAGTGAAGAGTAGACTTGTTTAAGGTTCCCACACCTTAATTATTGTTTTCTATCTTACCTGATAAACTTTAATGATAAGATTAAAGCTCATTTCAAAAGTTTTTGAATAATAGCTTTGAAATAACTCATTAAAATAATATGAGTTTTAAGCATGTATTTACAACATATTCAATTTATAAGTAAGAAAACTGAATCCCAGAAAGCCAGAATCTCTAACTTCTGAATTCAAGGCTGACACTATTATTACTGTACCCTCTTACCTTACCTGCTCATTGGTTGCACTCTACTAGAATATTTACAAATTCTTACCAGTGTATAATAAAAATGAAAATGGTACTTCAACTCAACAAGGCCTCTGGAGGTACATTGCATGTTTGTGTAATTGTACATATAATCATATGCATGTGTTATGTGTGTATACACAGTGCACATATATACATTACATGTATTCTATTTACAGACTACATAAAATGTTTTATATTTACCAGCATTATCTACTCTCTTTTCAAATATAATTAAACAAAACAATCCAAGACATTTCTATTAATAAGGACCTTAGAAATAATCAAGAGAGCAATTAAAATGAATTGACATTGGCCTTTTGGGGGTTGTTTTAAAAATCACTTACTTAATTTCCTCTTTGTAATGTGCAACTGTTTCATATTCCTTTGCTCATTCCTTCATACATGCGTATAGTTCATCTTGTTTGCTCTCATACCCCAATTCCCTTTTATTCCCTCAAGACTTTCTGTTGGTAAGCCTACAAGCTTTGAGACACCATTGTACCAGCAATAACCAGCAGGCAAGGCACCATTGTAGATCAAAGAGATTGTGCCTGGGTTGCTGTTTAAATATCTCCATTGGTACTATGCAGGATAACTTCCATCAAGCACATTACACATCAGCTCAACTTAGCCATGCTTAATGACTTGTATAGGTGTTGTCTTCAGCAATGAGCCCTTGCTCTCATTTTGTGGAAAGCAACTTATAGTGTTGACAACAGCCTCAGTTGTTTGAGGGTTCTCATTTGACCTCTCTGGCCAAAAACTCAATTAGATATAACCCAATCCCAGTACTGGGTTGTTCATGTGGTGACAAGAAATTGCAAGCTGGGGTTCTGTCTCCACCACTATTTTGAAAATTCTCTTAGATTACCTATATATATGTATATATTTTAGAAAGCTTCTATTGTATTAAGTTTCCATACAATACTTTAAATGGGCCTAATTTTAGCTATCTGTCTATATATTCCCTCCCTCATTCCCCTCTTTCCTCCTCTTCTCCACTTGATCCTCCCAGAAGTACACATTGAAAAAAAAATACATTTTCAACAAATAGTACTGATCAAGCCTGACATCTACATGTAGAAAAATTCAAATAGATTTTAACCCTATGCAAAAATCAACTGAAATGGATCAAAGATTTCAACATGAAACCAAGAGACCCTGAACCTAGTAGAAGAGAGCGTCTTGCACTCATTGGCACAAGAAAAGACATTCTGAACACAACAGCATTAGTCTAGGCACTAAGATTAATATTTCATAAATGACACTCATGGCACTGAACAGCTTCTGCTCAGCAAAGGACACGATCATTCTGACAAAGCACCAGCTACAGAATTTACTAACCAGCTATGATTTTACTAACTACACATCCAATAGAGGGCAAATATTCAAATATATAAAGAACTCAAAAAATAAATATGAAATAACTAAATAACCTGATTACAACCTGGGTTACAGATATAAACAGAAAGTTCTCTAAAGAAGTGAAGAGGAAACTTGAATGACTCAAAAACACTTAAAGACATGCCCAACATCCTTAGAAACCAGATAAAGACAAATCAAAATGACTTCGACGTTTCTTCTGAAACCTATCAGAATGGCAATGGTTACTAAAAGCATGAAGGTCAGTAAAATAAGTTATCACTCACCCTGACAAGAAAGCAGGATTACAGGGAACACTCATCCATTGTTGGTAGGACTGCATTCTCTTATAGCTACTATGATTATCAGTATGGAGGTTCCTCAGGAAGATAGGAATGTACCCTAAAATCCATCTAAACCATACTTGTACAAATACCCAAGGAATGCATCATCCTACCACAGAAACATGTGATCAACTATATTCACTGCTGATATCACTGCTTATTCATAATAACCAAAAAGTGGAAATAACCTAGATGTCCCTCAATGGAAGAATGAGTCGAGAAAATGTTAAACATTTATACAATGGAATTATTCATTCATTTAAAAATGAGTCAGGAAGTACATGGTAAATAAATGAAACTAGAAAAAATTATAATAACATGGTAACCCATACCTAGAAAACAAATATGATGTGTATTTGTGTACATGTGGATATTAGCTATTAAGTAAATGCTAACAGAGCTACCATGTAAAAGAACAGACAGGAAAGATAGGCTACTTAAAGAGAAGTGAGAGAGAAAGCAGCAAGTTCAGAAAAGTTCAGTTCACTTTGCTTCAGTTCAGTTTGGAGCAATTTCCATTCCTGGAGTTCAGAGTCAGTCTTTACAAGCAGAGACAATCACTCAGAAGCTGAGAGAAGCCAATTGAATCAGTCCGGTTGGAGTAGAGTTTAAGACAGTAGAGCTGATTTGAACTAGCCAGTCGGAGTTCCAGAAAGAGCTAGAAAGGATGAGTTTATTTAGCACCTAGTCAAATAGGCTGAAACATTTAGGTCTCAGTTAGAAGAAGAAGGAGAAAGCCTGAAACCTTCAAGGTCTGTCTTGTAGAAGATTAGAGTGTATTGAAGCTAAAAGATTTCAGGCCTAGGCATAGAATTAATAATATAGAAATGCTCTGGACTCAGCCTAAGCAATATATTTATAAAGCTTTGGTGAGGCTCTCCAATAACTTCATCTGAAGAAATAAAAAAAAAAATACATTTGGGGGGAGGGGACAGGGGTTCGTTTTAGTTTTTTTATTTTATTTTATTTTATTTTATTTTATTTTATTCTTTCTTGAGTGGGAGAGGAACCTGGGCAAGGACATATTGTAAATAAAGAAAACATCTAATAAAAAAAATACATTTACATAATTTTCATCCCCCAGTTTGGTCAGTCTATTTCAGTCCCAAATCCTGTGAACACACCCAGGAAAACAAGCAATAAACAGCCTTTGTGCCCTCAGAAAATACAGAAAGGAATAGAAATGGAGAAACAAAACACCCACAAAGACAAATTCAGAAATCAGCTCCCAGACTTATAATATTTCTAAACCCACAGACACCACTGTGAAAACACATCAATTACAGCCAGGACAATATGTCTTTCCCAGAGTCTAGCTACCCTACCACATCAGGTCCTAAATATTCCAACACAGCAGAAGCACAAGAAAAAAAGACCATAAAACCAACTTTATAAAGACAATAGATGTCCTTAAAGTTGAAATTAATAAATTACTTAAGAAATACTGAAAAAGCAAAAACAAACATTTGAAGGAATTGAAATCAATGTTAAAGACCTAAAAATGGTAATAGACTCAATAAGACACAAATTGAAGGAATTCTGAAAATGAAAAATTTGGGAATTCAAGTAGGAACTATAGAGGAAACTTCACCAATAGAATTCAATAGATGGAAGAGAAAAACTCACGAATCGAAGATATGATAGAAGAAGTAGATACACCTGTCAAAGATGTTGAATCTAAAAAAATTTCTGATGCAAGAAATCTGGGAGACTATGAAAAGAACAAATCTACAGTTAATAGTAGAGTCTGAAATTAAATTTCTAAGAGCCTATTCAACTTCATGATATGCTCATTCCTTCCACTGAGTAAGAACAGCATCTATCAGCCATATGTCTTTGCTACTTCAAGGCATTGCACATTATCAACACTCAATATATTTTTTGTTGCTTCAAAAGAAATAAGTAAGTTAATTCTGATGTTAGGAACCATTTTGTAAACTAAGAAGATTTATCTCATTTGTCAAATGAATGTCTTTTTTGAAAATTAGAGTCACCAAGAATCTGAACAGTGTGATAGATGCCAGAGAAAGATGCATAAGTAGAAATTCTATTTCTGCAAAATTAATCTGCATTGGATTTTAATGTTATTCAGCCAGAGTTAAAAAAATTAAGGAAGAGATACAAGAGGAGTTTTGTAATATTTTCAATATATTTGTGGTTTATTCTGAATTTCACTATGTACATTGTATAATTAACAACAAGAAAGTAAGAAATAGAACATTATTTAAGAAATTATTAGGTAACCAGTTTGAGACAGTGGAACTCTACCACATGATAACACCATTTAATTTAATAATCTAAATTGTCATTATATTGCATATCATGCAATTTACTGTATCTGAGTTTACAGAGTACCAAGTATCTTTTGTCTGACAAAAGCTATGACAATAATGACTTGACAATTTTGATCTGGGAAAGAATCTACTTCTAACCTCTGATAATTAATTTTGGTTTTCAAGTAACAAGATTTAGAATCACTGAAGCAAATAGATGTATCTACTAGAGACATCTAGATAAAGTAAAGTAAGATCAGAAGGATCACAGTACATTCTGGTGGAACCCATACTATATAAAAAGGAGGTAGATGAACATCAACAGTATCGCTACCTGCTTTCTGACAGCAGATGCAAAGTCACCAGCTGCCTCAATCTTCTGAATCCATGGTGTCACTACCATGATATACTTCTTACAGTATACACTAGATATACCCTTCATACTTTAACTTCTTCTGTCCAGTATATCATTGCAGTAACAAAACAAATAACTGACACAATCTCATTCCAGTTGTTTGCAAAATCCAAACAGACATCTGTATGACAGAAGTCTGTTAAATTGCTGGTTGTGAGGTGGGGGTTGTCTTGAGCTTATTAATTCTCTATACCTGTTCATCTATATGTCTTGTCCTATGTCTTCAAACCAATAAAAATACAAACTGACATTTTAATTTCCTTACAAAATTCTTTTTTTTTTCCTAAATGATGTTACACAATCATTAAGATGCTATCATAGTAGTTAATATTGAAGGATCTCAGGTCTCTCATGTGAAATGTTATGAGAAAAAAATGCATTTCCATTTATTGAGATCATGACATCAGCTTCAGAGATAATCAAGCATATTCAGTATCTATCTCTCTATTGATCTAGATCTATATGCATATGTGGGACATATGTATATACTGTTGTATCTGTCCATAAAGGAATGCATTTGTGCTAATAGACTGAGCTTTCTCATGTACTTCCTCCCACAAGCAGAAGGTCTGAACCTTGAATCTGGTTGAGCCTGAACCTTAGCCCTTTGTTAGGTTCTTATAAAAGTTTTAGGTTGTTTTTTTTTTCTATGTGTTTATGGAAAACAATCAAATGTAGCCTGGTATAGTAAGGGCTTTGAAAGGGTTGATCCTAAAACATGCAAGAGCATAAATAATGGTCAATGTAAATAGGTTAAATATATTATCTTTGTATTATTCATTATGTGGGCTTATGGGTGTGTGAATTTCAACACTTCCTCAAGATGTGTTTTGGGACTTACCTTGTAGAATGAAGATAAGATTTGAGTGGAAATTACTATAAGCAAGATAAGTTTCTAAAAATTAAACATAAATATTGGCATGTTTATTTTATAGATGCTGAAAAACAGAGCTTTGGACTTTATTTATTTTCCAGAGATTTCACAGCAGCTAAGTTCAGAGTTTGTATTTAATGGGAGAAGTTTGATAATGTAAACATTGAACTCCCAGGAAGGTTACCATTTTGATTCTAAAAGTAATAGACACAACTACACATTTCTGAAAATACAATTGAAAGCCACTTTCTCATGTGATAATTCAAGATCTGCTAAATGAATATACAGAAACCACTATGGTAAACTTGCTTTTGAGTGAAAATGAAACAGCAGTCGAAACTTCACCTAGTCACTACTCAAATTGATTGAACACTGTCCTGTGTCACACACAGGGAGAGGAAAATCCTGTCTTCTGTATGGGCTACAAAATGTATCATAGAGCGTCATCACAGCATGAGTATAGGAAGGTAGTAAGATACTGAGCACTCAGTCCCATGGAAAGCATTTCATGTGTATGTATCATTATCATTGATCCACATATTAAAGACTGCAACAAGGTTGTGCCCATAAAGAATTGAGAGAGTTCATATACTTCTGAGATTTGAGTGATCTTCAAACTAGTTAAGGGGACTTTTCTATAATAGAACTATATGTTTCCACCAGAATTTTAGAATTTAGCAAAAATACTGAGATTTTATGATGAAACACACATAATCTAACAATGAAGAAATATTGCTAAGGTATTTTTGGCAGGCTCAGCCATGTATCTGAGGTCAGAAATAACTAAAATGTTCCAATCACTTTTCTTCACATCAAAGTATTCCTTTTAATTTTACATTTGTAGCTTCACCATCAAATTAACTGAAGAGACATATTTCTCAATATTTATTTTAAAAACTGTAAAAGAAATACTTCAACCTGCTTGCTAGCTAAAATTGAAAAATACTAGAATTGTGACATTCTGAGTCATAAATTCTGAAATTGATATCAAGCTAAGCACTTTTATAATTAGTTTATGTAAATGTAAGGACTTTTTATTAAAACTGGAGTTTTTTAATTTTTAAAACTCATTTATTGTTTATTTATTTATTTACTTATTTATATCCCAAAAGTTGCGCACTCCTGGATCCCCAAAAGAGTTCTTACCTCCATCCCCCCCCCCCCTTTTCCTCTGCAAAGGCAGTTCCCACTTTGGTGCATCAAGATTCTGCAGGATTAGGCACATCCTCTCCAACTAAGGCCATAAAAGGCAGCCCTCAACAACATATGTTTTGGGGACCTCAGAGCAGCCCATGTATGCTCTTTGGTTGGTGCTCAGTCTCTGGGAGCTCCCAAGGTCCCAGTTTAAATAACACTATTGGTCTTCCAATGGTGTTGCCTTCTTTGAGGGCCTTCAAGCCATCCCCTAAATCTTCCACAGGTGTATCCATCCAATCTTTGTCTGTGGGTATCTGCATTAGTCTCTGACAGCTGCTGCATAGAGCCTCTCAGAGGGCTGCCATGCTAAGTTCCTGTCTGCAAGCACAACACAGCATCATTAATAGTGCTGAGGGATTGGTGCTTGCTCATGTGATGGCTCTCAAAATGGGGTGGTCACTTGTCGCCATTCCTTCATTCTCTGCTCCATCTTTGTCCCTGTATTTCTTTTAGACAGGACCAATTTTTTTGGTAAAAAGTTTTTTGACATATTCTTCTCTCATCTATTACATACAGACTGCAGTTTCCCCTCCCTCCCCTTTTCCCAGCCCCTCTCCTCACCATGCCCACTCCTCTATCATTCACTCCTCCTCCATTTCCCTTCAAAAATGGGCAGGTCTCTCAGGGATATCAACTGAACAATGGATATTAAATTGCAAGAAAACTAGGAACATCCCCTCATGTTAATGCCGGACAAAAAAAAAAAAAAAAAAAAAAAAAAGTCAGAGGAAAGAGTCCCAAAAGTAGGCAAAAGAGATAGACACAGCTTCCTCACCAGATTCCATTGTTAGAGTTCCCAGAAGAAGGAAATATGGAGACTAAGGGTGGAACAGAGACTGAGGGAAAGGCCATTCAGAGACTGCCCCACGGGGGGATGCCAAGAAGTGTTTGCTGACAGGAGCCAGATATAACTGTTTCCTGAGAGGTTCTGCCAGAGCCTAACAAATACAGAGAAGGATGCTCAAAGTCAACAACTGGACTGAGCATAGGGTCCCCAAAGGAGGAGTTAGAGAAAGGACTGAAGGAGCTGAAGGTGTTTGCAATCCTGTAGGAAGAACAAAATATCAACCAACCAGATCCTCCAGAGCTCACAGGGACTAATCACCAATCAAAGAGTACACATGAAGGGACCCATGGCTCCAGCTGCATATGTAGCAGAGGATGGCCTTGTTGGACATCAATGGGAGGAGAGGCCCTTGGTGCTGTGAAGACTTGATGCTCCAGTGTAGGGGAATGCCAGGGCAGTGAGGCAGAAATGGGTGGGTGGTCAGGGGAGAGCACCCTCATAGAAGCAGGGTGAGGGGCATGGGATAGGGGATTTCTGAAGGGGAAACTAGGAAATGGGAAAACTTTGAAATGTAAATAAATAAAATATCCAATAATAAAGACCAAGCTATATAACCATGACATATATGCAGAGGGCCTAGGTCAAACCCAAGCAGGCTCCATGGGTTGTCAGTTGAGTTTCTGTTATGAACCCAGGTTAGTTGATTTTGTGAGTTTTCTTGTGGTGTCTTTGACTGATTTGGCTCCTATACTTTTTCACTCCCCTGCTCAACGGGATTCCTCAAGCAGTCCCTAATGTTTGACTGTGTATCTCTCCTTCAGATTCCATCAGTTCCTGGGTGAATCCTCTTTGATGACCATTCAAGTAGGCACCTACCTATTAGTATAACAGAATACCATTAGGAATCATTTACTCTACCTCTTCCCCATTCTATCCTTTTCCATTCTCTGGGTTATCCAACCTCTGGTTCCTGGCCCTCCAAATGATATCAGGGTGGGTACCCTCTCATCACAAGGATCTCAAACAGGACCACTCCCACAATTTCTATGTCATCTTTACCCCAGAACATTTTGCAGGCATGACAAATTATAGGTCAACAGTTTTGTGACTGGGTTGGTGTCCCAATTCCTCCACTGGAAGTCTTGCCTGGTTACAGGAGATGGCCAGTTCAAGATCTGTATTTCATATTACTCGGAGTCTTAGCTAGTCACCTTCATAGATCCATGGGAGTTTCTATTTGTTTTAGGTAACCTGGGTATTTTGTTTTTCCATATGAAGTTGAATATTCTTCTTTCAAGGTCTATAAAGAATTGCATTGGAAGTTTTACACAGATTGCATGGAACCTGTAGATGGCATTTGACAAGATGTTCATTTTAACTGTGTTACTAATCCTTCTGATCCAGGAGCATAGGTGATATTTCTATCTTCTGATATGTTTCTTCAGTTTCCTTCTTTAAAGAGTTGAAGTTCTTTTCATACAGGTCTTTCAATTGTTTGGTTAAAGTCACAACAAGATATTTTATATCATTTGTGGCTATTGTGAATGGTGTTTTTTCCAAGTTTTCTTGCTCAGCCTCTGTATTGTTTGTACAAAGGAGGGCTACTGATTTTTTTTGAGGTAATTTTATATCAAAAAATTTGGCTGAAGATGTTTATCAGCTGAAAGAGCTCTCTGGTAGAATGTTAGTAGTCATATCATCTGCAAATAGAAATACTTTGACTACTTCCTTTTCAATTTGTATCCCCTTGATCTCCTTTAGTTGTCTTACTGCTCTAGCTAGAACTTCAAGAACTATGTTGAATAGATAAAGAATGGGCAGCCTTGTTTTGTTCCTGATTAGAAACTGCTTTGAGTGTCTTCCCATTTAATTTGATGTTGGCTCTTAGCTTGCTATGTATTGTATTTATTATGTGAGGATATGTCTCTTGTATCCCTGATCACTCCAAGGCTTCTATCATGAAGGAGTGTTAAATTTTGTCAAAGGCTTTTTCAGCAGCTAATGAGATGGCTATGTGTTTATTTTATTCATTTTGTTTATATGGATTTTATTGACAAATTTTCTTATGTTGAACTATCCCTACATATTTGGAATGAAACTTACTTGATTATGGTGGATGATATTTTGAAATATTCTTGAATTGGGTTTGCAAGTATTTTATTGCCTGTTTTTACATCAATATTCATGAGGGTAATTGGTCAGAAATTTTCATTCACTGTTGAGTTTTTGTTTTGTTTTGTTATAATAATGATTGTGGTCTTATTGAAAAAAATGTAATGTTTCTTCTGTTTCTATTTTGTGGTACAATTTGAGTAGTAGTGCTATTAGCTTTGAAAGTCTGGTAGAATTCTATACTAAAACTGTCTGACCTTGAGTTTTCTGTTGGGAACCTTTTAATGGCAGCTTCCTGATCGACTGCCCTTGAGTTTTTCCTGGAATTGACTTGTTTTGGACTTTTCCAAGTCTGGGAAACAGAAATTTAGGCCTAGTTCCCCAAAACATCAGTTTGCAGCAAGTCATAGTATCAGCCTGGCTCTGGCTAACTCTGTCCTCTGACTATTTCCTTTCTGTTCCCAACTCTAAGAATAATGATTTTTTTTCACCATTTTCAAAATACCTTTCACTATTTTTCATATATGTGACTTTTAAAATGTTTTAATAAGTCTACAGGATACATTGAGTCATTCACTAAGTACTTAATAATAGAACTGCTTTCTTAGTTTTCACTTCACTGTTCATTCAGTTTTTACAGTTTTTAGAAACTTAACTCTTAAAATAATTTTGTCATGCAATAAGTAGTCAGTAAACATTTGTTGAATGTAAAATGAGTAATTTGCATTCTTCAAGGCATAACCTACCTACTGTTCTTTAAAAAGAGACTTTGAGAGATGCCAACTTGTTTGAGAACTGAAAGATGTAAATAATTTCTTTTTCAAAATTAGGAGAACACTTATGGAAAATGGTAAGGCTTTTCGTTATATTCATAATATTCTAAGAGTTTATTACCTCTCTATATAAAACTGAGAAGAATTAACAGCAGGCTAAATGAGAATTCTGAGATGGATTGCTCATTTCTTCCCTTTTCCATTGTGTTCTGGAATAGCACTTTCAGCAACACATAGGAAACTCCACGCAGAGAAGGAAATATGAATTTTTAATGGCTTTCAGGTAGAACACTATGTATTTTGAAAAAAAAAATCTCCAGAGAAAATAACTACAATCTTTCAATCTTAGGAAATTTAAAATATTTGCACTTTTGCAACATTTCTCCAATTTCTCAAAGCATTCATATTCACATGGTTTTCTATTATTTCTTAGTGTGAGTATACTTGGCATGTTACACAGATAACACCAGGACATGAAATAACCCTATTTAGATTCTATTAAACATCAACACCTATGCCCTATGCATCCTAGAGATACATGGAAGAATTTAAATGAGAGCTCAAAAAGCACAAGGAGGCAGGCTTATTCAGTACCCAGAAAACATACGATGCTATGGGGATGAGAGCCATGATACTAAGAGTCTTCTGAACTGTTTTTAGTATATTCAGTGGAAAGGGAAGTGATAGCTCATATACTTTGTGTCACACGATTTCCAATGCTCAGTCTTGCTTTTACACAGCTAAAGGTTTCATTCTTTGAGTGGCACATGCCTGTCTTATGAAAATGGAAACTGCAGTCTAGCAGTGGTGGCACATGCCTTTAATCCCAGCACTTAGAAGGCAGAGAGGCAGGCAGATTTCTGAGTTCGAGGCCAGCCCGGTCTACAGAGTGAGTTCCAGGACCACCAGGGTTATACAGAGAAACCATGTCTCGAAAAAACAACAACAAAACAAAACAAAAAAATAACCAAAAAACAAAAAGACAAAAAAAGAAAGAAAGAAAGAAAAGAAGGAAGAAAGAAAGGAAGGAAGAAAATGGAAGCTGCAACGTCTCTCCCTCAAGTAGTCGCCATCATCACATGCTTTAAATTCCTATTACTATGCCAATAACCTATCCAGATGCTACTAGGATATTAAAGTATCACCCAGCTAAGAAGAACACCACCAACTAGTGAAATAATGAAGTCATAGAAGGTCACATTTAAATAGTAGTTTAGTGTTAATTCTTAGAAAGAGTCATAGTGTGAAAGGGAGTCTAAGCACAATCAAGTAATGTAAATCTCCTTTAACTGCATCTTGTTCTATTCAGAGAGGCACAGCTGTGAATGGAAATATTTAAAGTGAAACAACAAAAGGAAGAATGCTTTAAGAAAGACAGATTTGAAATGACCTGCTCTGTCAGTTGCTTACCTCTTCAAATTATGTTTCGTTCTGGAAGTAGTTACTAAACTTTAAGAAGTCCATCAAGGGCTTCTATTTTGAGGGAAAAAAGAATTAGATGAGTAAATTTTTTTTTCATTCATAAGAGGACATAACTCAAAGACACAATTTTTTCCTACTATATTCTAGAAGTTCTCTTCATTATTCCAAGGTGCTGCACACTCCTGCACAATCATGGTTTATAAATGAGAATCTCCATGCTGTGAAATACATCCAAACACTGAAGACAATGTAGTTATACTTGACTTTCATCTGGCTCTATTTGCAGTCTCTGGGAGTTTGGAAAATATCTATGATGTAATCTTTTAACCTACATAAATTCACTTTACTGAGTACAGGAAAATGGCATTAACAAGATGGATGCAAAGATGGAAGAGAAGAGAGAGTTCCAGCATGATATAATACAGCAAAGTTGATACATGAATGTACTAGGCAAATAACAGCACATTTGAGGAAGAAAATGAAAGAAGACTAGAATTAAGAAACTGGATCCTGGCAGGAGGGAGATTATGGAATTAAAAGGTTGTTCAAGGTTGTTCACAGCTATGTTATCCTCTCAGATTAACATACACACACACACATTCACACACACACACACACACATTCACACACACACACACACACACACACACACAATTAATACTGCTTATAACTTGATTTGCTTCACAAACATTCGTATTTAAGGTATGAACTGTTAAATAAGCTCATGTTCAATTTTACCATGCTGTCACTTATACTTAGGTTTTTTCTCATGCTACACAAACACTTCACCACTGAGCAACACCCCCCCCAGTGGAGAGGCAATAAAACATCACTTTTTTGCAAGTTGTCAAGACAAATTTTATTTTAATAAGTGCTCATAAATAATTTAGGGACCCATGAGAACAATAGTTCTAATTGATATTTGTCAAGGGACCCTGAATTGCTCCCAATTCAGTTCTAACAATTCAGGTTTAGCAATCTGTTCTACCAAGCTCTAATTCCAAAACCCAAACTATAAGATCTCCCAGCATCTGTGCTCCCAGGCTCACCTGACAGAATAAAGCAGAGTCTCCACACTGCTAATTGGCTTTCTGATGACAGCTTTGCCTTTTCTTGGTGTTATTTGCTGGGCATAACACTGCATTTGATTAATGAAAAGGAAATTCCTTCCTACATTTAACGTAAAATCAAAAGTTAAATTTCAAACTCTATTTGAACACTCAATGTCAAGAGATGTTCTTGCTAGCATTTAAGGACATTTAATGGTCATCACAGGTGTCAATACTTTTTGCCAAATGTTGCATTTATTCTTTCCTGGATTTCTGAATTGATCTATAATGACTATAGTCTATATTCTCCAGAAATAGCTCTATATAATCTTGAATGCAGACACAGAATACAACTTTGACTATGTATAAAAGCTAACATTCTTATTTTGACCTTTCCAAGACCTGCTGAAAACTGAGAGTGCACATGATTTATTTCCCATTTTACACTCCGGACACAGCAAACAAAGTTTAAAGATATCTAGATTTGATTAGCTATAGTTGTTAATGTGGTCATTTCACCTATTTCCATATTTATAATCATAAAGATACATAAATTCCATGTAGACTAATAAATATAATCATCTATTTAAACACCTCTACCAAGAGAGAGAATTTTTCACATAAAGGAAAAACATCATTGTGATAAATGTACACAGATGTGTGTAAAGATTACCTTCTGTATTCAGTATATTTCAATGTGAAAGGGTAAAGCCTGACATTGCAGACCTGGCTGAAAAGAGGGGCAAGTCCACTTGGGATTAGTACGGTAAGAGCTTCAGCTTTCAGTTGATTGGTTATTAGTAGTCATGTTAGCCAAAATGTTGTTTTCAAACCACTAAGTTTGTGTTTAGCTTCAACTCTTTAATGAAATTACAAATAAAGGAAAGAGAAAAAAACCTCTAGTTACATTTATTAAACATTCATTGCATGAAGAATAGCCATGAGATGGGATTATGTTAATATATACTGGCTTTGTTGGATATCACATAATCCTGTTGAAAATCTGTAGAATTGAAATCAGGAGATCTGCACTGATATCCGTGTTTTGCAATTAATTACCTGTGTGACCTTGAAAAAATTCTGAATACAAGAACTTTGCTTTTAAAATCGTCTGGAAGTACAATATGCTGAAGATCTGCTATGTATAAAACATCCAGGGATACTACAGTCATAGAATCATATCGTTATCCTATACTTTCAGATCATTAACAATAATTAAGGAGAGAAGGAATATTTAATTTTCTAACTATAGTAAATTAACTTCCAACACTTAAATTCTACAAGTCTATAAGAGAGGTCTGCCTGATAGAAACAGAACACTAGTAATGTACAGACTATTTCTGTAATATAAAACTTGTATAGATTGTCTGTTGTAAAATCATGACTGATTTCTAAGATGGAAGGTGAAAAATAATGTCTGGATACTTGGCTATTTTTAATGATACTAACAGTAACCTAACTATGAATTGGAACTCTTCAAATGATTTCATAAAATTGTTTACCTATCTACACAAAAGAAATGGTTAGACATATACACATATTCCCATAAAATCAGAAATTCCAAAGTTGCTTTAAAATGATAATATATGGAAATCTTTATCTACTTTTGGTTATATGATATTTTGAGTAACAGACGTATCTACAATTTTTATAAGAGTTTATCAAACAAATGGCTCCAGGATATTTGGAGCTGTGTCAATGTATAATGATTTACTTTAGTCTTAGGAGCTTGGCCCCTTAAAAGACAACCATGCCTTTGTTCCTCACAAACACGGAGATCACAGCATACTAAAAGCAACTGCTCCATGCCTCAATTTCTATGTCAGTTAAACTTAATTAATATTCTCAACAAAGTAATTTGGACATCAGTACTAGAGTATAATTTTGCATAAAGTATTGGTGAAGTAAATAGGTATATTGTCATGATTAAGCCCCCAGACATTTCTATCAAATTGAGAGTTGTCAATAACTGACAATTCCAGTATTTACTCCCATCAGCCTCGGGTCACACAGCAACTCTGACGGCAACCCTGAGCACTGATATAGGAACTTGAACAGGATTTAATTTCCAATTCTGTCATAGGCATATCATAGACTATTGGACTGGTGAGTGCCGATTTGTACATGTGTATTTAGCTAAAATTCATTCCAGAAAGGACAGTTTAGCCTTTTATATATATCCTTCTGTTTTTTCAATACAATTATCAGAAAATGATCTTAAGATTACTGAAACCACACTGTCCCTTACCAGAGAGCATTGAAGACCCAGACTTTAACTTCCTGTGACATATTTAAGCATATCAACCATTTAAAGGGAACTTTTTTCTGAAGACAGGAACTTGACTAAGGAGAAGGTCTCCATTGATGGCATAAGAGTCAGGACTGAAGCATGAAAGAGTTCAGAATGAGCTCCAGGACTAGAGGATGACTCACTACCAGGAAAATGAAACCACAATCCTACAATCACTGAATTCTTCCAAAAGCCATGGAGGTGTGGAAGAGAATATCAAAGAGGATGTAGATAGATTATAGCTGTATAGGACTCTAATGTCTTAAGTATGCACCTTCTATCCTACCTTCTACATATCTGTGAAAAAAGAAATGGAAATTATTTTTGGCTTCCAAATACATAGTTATTTCCTACACAGAAACATAAAACTAGTTTACACTCATTAGGTCTCAGGGTCCTTGAGGCTTGAATCAAGTTTTTCAATATTTACTGCAATGCTCAATCGGCATCAACAATCTCTACCAAAGAGGGCCTCCCTTCATACAATGAACAACATTGTATAGCAAAAATCTAGGTTGAGTGACATAGTCTCTGGCATGAGACTGAGGAAATGCATCACATTGTACAGTCTAACATCACAAATGTCAATGTATTAAAGAAAGCAAAATGAGCCGAGCAGTAGTGGCACATGTCTTTAATCCCAGCACTTGGGAGGCAGAAGCAAGAGGATTTCTGAGTTCGAGGCTAACCTGGTCTACAGAGTGAGTTCCAGGACAGCCAGGGTTACACAGAAAAACCCTGTCTTGAAAAACAAAACAAAACAAAACAACAAAAAAAAGAAAGCAAAATGATGTTTTCATACAACATTATGAAAATAATGTTCGCCTTCGCAGGGCAATGGTGGCGCACACCTTTAATCCGAGCAATTGGGAAGCAGAGGCAGGCAGATTTCTGAGTTCCAGGCCAACCTGGTCTACAGAGTGAGTTCCAGGACAGCCAGGGCTACACAGAGAAACCCTGTCTCAAAAAAACCAAAAAAAAAAAAAAAAAAAAAAAAAAAAAAAAAAAAAAAAAAAAAAGAATAGAATAGAAAAGAATGTTCACATTTCAACTGCCTCAAGTGATCACTGGGCTCTTATGGGTGTGAGAAGTCTCTCTAAGAACAGTTGGTTTAGCTTGGTGTCCCTGTAATCCTGACGCTTGGAATTTGAGTGAGGAAGATTTCTATGAATTTTAGGTTAGGCTCAGCTACAGGGGGAAACTGTCTCACAGACACATACACACACACAAACACACACACACACACACACACACACACACACACACACGCTTGTACACAAACAGAGATGTTACATGGTAAGCTAGACAACTTATATTTCTTTTCTTAACAAAATGTATATACCACGTAATGATTATGATACATTAGCTACTTGATTGTGCCCTTCCCCCAGCCTTGAGCAAGCTAAACAGACCTTTAGTGCTTGCCAGGATGGGTTTTACAACCTGACCTAGGCGTCTGGCCTCCAGCATCCACAATTTCCTACAAGAGCTTTGAGGAATAGACTGCCCACTGAGCTTGCTTTGCAGCATAATCCAGCTGAAACAAAGGATGGGGTCTGTGGGCTATCCCTATAAAAGGCAATGCTAAATATTAAACTGAGCCTTGATCAGAAACTTTGTCTTGGCTTCATCCTTCTCTCTTACCCTGTCCTTTTCCATTTCCACCCCCAAGTTCAAGTAACCCAGTTCATCCGTGGCAGCTGGATGGCTACACTTGATGAGGTTCATAATTCCAGGTTACCTTCAACATAAACTTGTATTTTTACACCCAAATGCCAGTAGGGTTTATCTGTTCATTCTATCTACCACTTACATCTTAAGAATCTCAAGGTGAATACATTTTACATTAAGTGATAATCATTTTGCTAAATGTTATATTTGTTGTGGTCATAAAAGGAGAAAGAGCTATAAGAATATGTTCTAGTGAGGTGTAGGGGAAGAAGGTGCCTAGGCGGACCCATGCTGAGGCATCCCTTCTCCCTGAGGGACCAGACACACACTGGTTTAGTATACTGGTTTAGTATAGAATAGAGTTTATTTAGGGGATGGGGAGGGGAGTTAAGAGGGTAGCAGAGGCAGAGAAAGGCAGAGAGAAGGAAAGAGTAGAGAAGTAAGGGCCAGCCATGACCACATGGAGAGAGGGGGGAAGGGAATGGGGACAGAGGGGGAACAAGGATGCAAGAGGCAAGGGAGAGAAGCAGGAGTGAGAGAGAGAGAAGGGGGTAAGCAGCCCCTTTTGTAGGGCCAGGCCTACCTGGCCATTGCCAGATAACTGTGGGGAGGAGCATACCTGGCTCTGCCAGGTATCTGTGGGGGTGGAGTCCAGACAGAATACCAACACTATTACCATTGCACATAGCAATTCTTACAGCATGTAATGGAACTTTTGTATTTCTAATTCCTATGGAAAAGAGAAAAATCTTTAAATAATAGTTGATACGACTTTCATCTCTCACTTTACCTGTCAGGTTAATCTGCAACCTATGCATGAACAATATATTTAGAATTTGACCAATTCCCACTGTCCTTACCACAGCCATGCTAAAACAGGCCATTATCATGACTCATTACCCAACTAAATGGTCTCTGCCTTGTGTTATAGTCATCAACAAACTATAAAGCTCCCAGAATGAGTCCACCGTGATGGTTTTAACACATCTTCCCGTTGTTCTGATTCTTTAACACCTTCCTATCCAGCCAGAGTGAATTTCAAAATTGGTACAAACCATTTGTTTTTTATCATGAAAAGCAAGCATACTTCCTAAGATAAATGAAATCTTCACTAATTTTATACTATCACTTATAATATTGGAATGCTTTGTTCTCAATACTCCATAGGAAAATTATTTCAACTCTCCTTTTCAGTTAAAACTTAATCATCAAGTTTAAAATCAATTGCCTTCAACATACATAGTTAATGTCCCAGTTCTTCTTATTTTGCCTTATTTTTCACAACTGGTTTAATCTTAACTATTATATATTCTGTCACATTCTTATCAGATGAATCAGGTATTTAATCAGTTTATTTACCTCCATATTCCCACTGCCTAGATTAGTTCTTGGTACATAATGAACATTTTCAAATAAAGAAACAGTTACTTGAGATGAATTTACGAAGGAGATAAATTCCAAATGTGCAAATAAGTATCACATCATTAGCATTCAAGTTATTTTTCTAACAGATTATGCTGTGTATTTGTTAAAGCATATTAATCACAGCAATATAATGAGAAGAAAGTAAAATTTCATGTGCAACAAATCTTACTTATACCTCATATATTAGGATAATTAATTACCCTTTTTTATTTGATTAAATAGAAGACACTTCATCTCTGCTAGATTATATTTACATTCTTTCTATAACCTGAAATGCTTCCACCTGCATCTATTTAAATGGTGGACTTTTACTTTGCACTATGTTCACACTGAGACCTTGGGTTGTTGATGTTGTGGGGTTTTTTTATTTATTTATTTACATGCCATATGATATCTCCTTTCCCAGTTTCCTGTCCAAAAACAAAAACAAAAAACAAAACAAAACTAAAAAACAATAACAATAACAAACCCCTGTTCTCTCCCCCTTCCCCCGCTCGTCACCTTACCCTCTCCTGCTTACTGGCCCTGGTATTGCCGGACACTGGGGCATAGGGCCTTCACAGGACCAAGGGCCTCTCCTCCCATTGATGACTGACTTGGCCATCCTCTGCTATACATATGCTGCTGGAGCCATTATCCCAGAAGATCGGAATACATAAAGTACAATCCACAAACCACAAGAAGCTCAAGAAGAAGGAAGACCAAAATGTGGACTCTTCATTTATTCTTAAAAGGGGGAACAAAATACCCATGGAAGGAGTTGCAGAGATTAACTATGGAGCAGAGACTGAAGGAAGGACAATCCAGCCTGATATAGCTGTCTCTGGAGAGGCTCTGACAGTGCCTGACTAATACAGAACTAGAGTCTCATAGCCATCCATTGGACTGACTACAGGGTTCCCAATGAAGGAGCTAGAGAAAGGACTCAAGGAGCTGAAGGGTTTGCAGTCCCTTAGGACGAACAACAATATGAACTAACTAGTACCCTCATAGCTCCCAGGGACTAAACCACCAACCAAAGAGTACACATGGTTGAAGTTGTTTTTAAGCACTAAGAACTAAAGCATAACCCTTCTTATTTAACACGTAAGAAATATTATTGTTCAAGAAGATAAAATATGAGTTAGAATTGCTAAATAGCATATACTAAACTAGCCTATATGTATAAACAGATACATATTTGTTGAAATTAAAATTTACCATAATTATGTCAGAACACTGAAAATAATTAATGTAGAAATACATTGATGATACCAAATACAGAACAAAATAAAATCATTATTTCATAAATTGAGTAATTTAACATTTAATAAGAATTTAGCTCTAACAGAACCAAGAAACTTGAACAATAATAGTTACAATAAAACCTCACAATGGGCACATTTGAAAAAGGTGAAAAAATGAAATACTTTGTAGAATTATGTGAAAAGTTCCATAGATTATGTCAATAAAATATTGATACTTTGAAAGACTTGTAGTGGGAAGTGAACATATAATTAAGCTGAAGTCCTGAACAATTGCTTCTATGATATTTAAGATAAATTCTGTTCTTTCAGAAGCTATGTAACATAAATGTTAGATAATCTACAGCATTGCTAGAAATATAGAATCTCAATTCAAGCCATTAAAGGAAATAAGATTTGTTTATATTTCATGCAAAAAATTGTATCTTTTTTTCTATTACCAGAATTAGGAATTTTCTAAATTTGTGTTAGCTTAACCAAAATACAGTGTTCTCTTATAATACCTGAAGAATAAATTAATGAATTATTAAAAGTAAGTAAATAAATATTCAACTCTTTAGAACAAAATATGAAAAAATACATGAAAACATTTATTAAACATGAAATCAAAACTATAATGTATAATAGATCACCTGACACTGTAAGTTTCACTTTGAACACTTAATACATTTAAAACATAGAACAATTGCTTTTTGAAAGATGTTGACAGAAAAGTTAGGGTATACACTGGAAACATCTGTTTAAAAAACACAGATAGCAATGATCTATCTCTGAAATGTAAAGATCAACAATAAAATCAGTAATTAAAACCCCATACACATCCAATGAAAAGCTACACAAGAGATTTAAACGGGCTTAAAATTTTTTAAAAAATCATGACATAAGCAACTGAAGCCATTAAACAATTAGTATATGAGACTGTGGAGCCACTGTAATTATTAGCCACTGTGCAAAGGAGAAACTGAATACACACCAGAATGTCAAATACTGATGAATATGAAGATTAATTGGAGCCCTCGCACCTTGCCCATGGCAATATAAGATGTTATATACACTTTGCAGAAGAGATGGGCCATTCTTAACTACCTATCCTATTATATAATCTGTCAATCACATTTCTGGTCACTAAGCCAAAAATATGAACAGAAGCATCTATACACAAATACATATAGATGTATATTCAAAATGTCTCAAATGTAAAACATACATACACACACACACACACACATATGTATGTGCACGAACCACACAAATTAGTAGTAGTTACCAATTATGAGAAATGAACAGCCAAATCAGGTATAAATTTATATTACAATCAATCAGACTCTATATGATTCACACATGCATGCAGACATACACAAATGCACATTTGCCTTAGCTACTTTCTACACTTATCTTTGATTTCCATATCAGGACAAAGCACCATGACCAATGCAACTTATAAAATAAAGCATTCAATTTTGAGCTCATGGTTCCAGAGGTTTACAATTATGGTTATCATAGTAAGGGACATGGCAGCAAGCAGGCAGACAGGCATGGCATTAGAAAAGCATGCTTAGTTGATCAAAAATTTAAAATGAGAAATGGCAGGGAGAGGTAACCATGAATGAGTCAGACTTTTCAGACATCAAAGCTACTAATATACTTTCTCCAATCAGACCACAATTCTCAATACTTTCAAACAGTTATACAATCTGGGGAACCAAACATTCAAGTATATGAGCCTATCAGGGTCATTTTATTTCAAACCACCACAACACTGATATGTATACAAATACTATAGGGCTCTCTGGTAGGCCTAAACCTGGTTATAATCTCATGATTTCTCATGTACTACCTTCTGTGAAGTGGAATACAGGTGGGACAAATCTTTAAAGAACTGGTCTGCTGTTACATATGGAGGAAAGACGGTGTACAGATAATTATTATATAGAGATGTGAATTGAATATCTTTTCCTTATGCCTAAGAAAAAGTTACCTTCCACAGATATATGCAATTAAAACTTCCCTTAGTGATTCGGGTATAATATGTAAATGGCACATCTAATGAAAGATTCTCTTGGAACAACCTCATTGGAACCTACTTCGCTAATGTTTGATATTTATTAATCATTTATTTTCTGTTACAGTACTTTTATAATGAAAATTTGCTTTAATGAACAGTAAAATTTAATTAAATGAAGAGTTTAATATTAGTCTGCTCATGGGAGCATAAGTACATTAAATAGATTTACATGTTAGCTTTTATTCATGTAATTTTGCTCTTTCATCCTAAACTCCTAGGGGAAAGATGAGATACAAAGAATGAGAAGTTTGCTTACATTGAACAACTGAATGACATATTAAATTTAAATCATATATATTACATATTCTCTATATAGCACATATAATATATCACTTGTGTTAAATAAAATTATTAAAATTGATGTCAACTGTATACTGGTATTTTAAGATTTTGGGGTAATTTTGTGTCTGGATTTACCAAAGGAATTCACAACCCAAAAATCAAAGTAAGATAGACCTAATAAGATTTTACAGTTAATTTGCAAATAGTATACAGATAGCTGGAGGAAACACATAAAAGTGCCTATAATACCATACTTTAGCAGGCAACAACCTTAGGAAGTCACTAAAAAGCAACATGATAATAAAAATAGTTTTAAAAAAGACACCTAGTGCCTTGACTCTAAAAAAAAATCCATGAAATTAACAATGAAATTTAATATTCATTGAATGGCTCATTGTTAAGCAGGATGTTGAAAAATTTATTTGAATATAGCAATAATGCAATCAAATTTAATTGTTGATGCCCCCATTTAATATAGAGTGACAAAAAAGCCAGTGTCCTTGAACCTACAATCCTTCAAGACCACATAGTCAAAAATAAAAGGAGTAAAGGAGTCAAGGTTCTAAATCAAGATCCCCAGATTCCATCCCATCAAGTTTCCCTATCCGCCATCACTCACTTTATATTCTTTCATTGCTTTTCTACAAATGCCCATTTCAAGACTATCACAGAGCTTATGCATTTTATGGTATAAGGACTTTTTAAAATCTATGCACACACTGCCTGAGCTTTATAGGGGAACTATTTTTGGTGTGGGGAGTTTCTACTAAAGGATTAGATAATTTTAATATTAAACCACATCAAAGCTATCTTGACTTAACTCAAGTTGAATTGAAGATAACAATTACTTTCCATTCTAGAAGCCCTACAGCAGCTGTCCCCCAAATTGAAGATAAACTATTCAGTTTGTGCTGGTACCATTTGTAGAATGGCCATTGACCTTGATTAAATCCTATCAAAAGTTATTATTAGCAAAGGACTGGGAACCTAATAAATTCTCAAGAAATACATAAATGGTAAATGATTTATTTGTTTCAATCTTCCTTGAAACTAAATTGACTTCTCAAATTACAATATTGCCTTCACAGTGGAAAATACATTTTGAAGGAGAATACTAGACTTCATTTCTCTTTACAAACTTTACCCAGGAGGCTATACCATAGCTAAGTAGACAGACATACCAAGGACATCATGTTCCCTGAAAACATGAATTCCAAATTAAATGTTGTTATAATTTAAAAGAACAACAATTAGGCAAGAATGTACTATGAAAGCTGTGGAAAGATACCCACACCTCAAGCTTGCGTGACACAACTCAAGATGTCTATTTTGAGGAGTCAGTGCAGGCAGGAAGAAATAAGTTGGACTGTAGAGCTCAAGCTGACACTGGAGATTAAAAACCAACATGAAGACACTAAATACAATTCCTGCACTTATAGTGTGTCTAATAATGACTGTAGATACAATATTACAGGAAGAAAACAAGCATTTGATGTTCTACCAAGCCAAACAGAACTGAAGGCTACAATTATTAATGTTACTAAGAAGAGCCACATACTTCTCAAAGGCTTTTCATTGAAATTGAGATGAGCCACATAATAGGATCAAAGTAAATAAAAGCCTTGCCACTGCCTGTTGCCTGTGACATGTGGCAGTTCTGGTGAGGGACAAGCACTGCATCCAGGAATCTTCTATTTCAATAATTGAGGACACCTGGTGTGAGTGAACCAAGGCCAATTTTGCTGATGTGTGTGCTATTTCATTTTGTTTGCTCCTCAATGTCTGGCGAACCAACTAAATTAAATATGATTATACCTGCCAGTTGCATGCTCCAGAAAGGTAAAATGTTTTTACTTTCAGAATAGCTTAGCAACATTTGGTATTCTCATCACTTATATCATTATGCATAATTCATGTCCAGCATAATATTATTAAAATGGTTGCACTTTACTTTGAAAATGGGTTTATGTAGAAGAAAATAGAGGAAGTAGGCTTCCAGACTTTGTCAATACATTTTTGAAATACGGATTTAAAAGCACAAGGTATAAAACAAAAAGTTGACATATAGGATTGCACCAAACTAAAAAGTCTCTATGTAAGGAATAAAACTGTAGAATAAAGGGTAAAAACCCAAAGAAAGGGAGAGATATCTGCCCATACTATCTATAATAGCAGCTCTATATCTAGAATATATGAGAAATTAAAACAACTCAGTAGTGAGAGAATGAATAACTTGATTTAAAAAGTGATCAAAGGGAAGGCATATAAAATGTCTCAAGCATTTAACATAAAAAAAGTTATCGGGCTGGTGAGATGGCTCAGCGGGTAAGAGCACTGACTGCTCTTCCGAAGGTCCTGAGTTCGGATCCCAGCAACCACATGGTGGCTCACAACCATCCGTAATGAGATCGGATGCCCTCTTCTGGTGTGTCTGAAGACAGCTACAGTGTATTATGCCCGAGCTAGTGGGACTGGAGCGAGCGGGCTGGAGCAAGGAGAGGTCTTGAGTTCAATTCCCAGCAGCTACATGATGGCTCACAGCCATCTGTACAGCTACAGTGTACTCATATAAATAAAATAAATCTTTAAAAAAAAAAAAAGTTATCAACATCATCATTTGTAAATAGAATGTGGGTTAAAGTCCCTGTGAAAACCTCTTACCAGAGAGAAACCCAGTGATAAAGACCACATGATATCAGTACACAGATACACAGGTCATCAATGGAATAGAATTAAGACCCAGAAATAAAGCCACAGACCTATGGATACTTGATTGTTGACAAAGAAGCCAAAAAATGTACAGTAGTGAGAATAAAGTATCTTCAATGACTGGCAGTCAGCAGGAAGAAAAATGAAAATAGATCCATATTTTTCACCTTGCACAAAGTTCAAGTCTAAGTAGATCAAGGACCTCAACATAAAACCAGATACACTGAATCTAATAGAAGAGAAAACGAGAAACAACCTCAAACAAAGGGGGAAATTGCTTGAACAGAACACCAATGGCTCAGGCACTAAGATCAATAATTAATAAATGAGACCTCACATAACTGAAAATATTCTATAAGGCAAAAGATATCATCAATAGGACAAGTTAGAAACCTACAGATTTGGAAAAAAATATTCACTATTTCTACATCCCTAAGAAGACTAAATAAATATATGTAACAAGAAGTTAACCTCCAAAAAAAAATAATAATAACCCAATTAAAGAATCGAGTACAGAGCTAAACAGAGAATTCACAAAAGAGGAATCCTGAATGGCTGAGAAACACTTAAAGAAATGTTCAAAATACTTACTCATTAGGTAAATGGATATCAAAATGACCCTGAGATTTTACCTTACACCAATCAGAATGGCTAAGATCAAAATCTCAGATGACAGCAGATGCTGCCAAGGATGTGGAAAAAAGGCACACTCCTCTGTTGCTGGTGGGTCTTGCAACTGGCACAACCACTCTGGAAGTCCATCTAGTGGTTCCTGAGAAAATTGGAAACAGTTTTACCTGATGATCCAGCTATACCACCCTTGGGCATACACCCAAAAGGACACATGCTCCACTATGTTCATAACGGCCTTATTTGTAATAGCCAGAAGCTGGAAACAAGCCAGATGTCCCCCAACTGAAGAATGGATTCAGAAAATAGTTTATTAACAGTGAAATACTATTCAGCTATTAAAGATGAGGACATCATAAGTTTTGCAGGCAAATAGTTGGAACTAGAAAATACCATCCTGAGTGAGACCCTAAAATACATGCATAGTATATACTCACTGATAAGTAGATATTTTCCAAAATGTACAGAATATCTAGGACAGAACCTACATGCCGTAAGAAGTTTATCAAGCATAAAGGTCCAAGTGAGAAGGCTTCAATCCCACTTAGAAGGGGGAAGGAATAATTACTGGAGACAGAAGACAGAAGGGAGAGACTGACCAGGGTGGGAGAAAGGAGCAGGAGGGGAAAGGGGGAATAGGATCAGGTATGGGCATGGGGAGACAGAAGAGAAGCCCAAGGGGACAGGACAATGAATGAGAATAAGCAGCCTCCGGTGGGAGGTTGGGGGGGACCCTCTAAAAAGTACAAGAGGAAGAGGAGGAGAGAGACTCTCAGGACTCAATAGGGATGACCTTACCCAAAATGCCCAACACTGGGGAGAGAGAACTTGGAGAGTCCAACTCCAGTAGATAGACAGGACCTCAAGGAGAGAGGCAAGGTCTGACCCAGAATTGTTCCTGTCCAAAAGAACTATAGGGACAAAAATGAAGAAGAGACTGAAGGAAGGCAGTCCAATTACCAGCCCAACTTGGGATCTGTGTCATGGGGGATTGAGGAGGCAACAAGGTCTGATACTATTACTGATGGTATGGTGTGCTTACAGATTTGAGACTGGCATGGTTGCCCTCTGAGAGTCCCCACCAGCAGCTGACTGAGACAGATGCAGATAAGTCTTACATCCAACCATTGGATTGGAGTCAAGGACCCCTATGGTTGAATTTGGGAAAGGATTGAAGAAGCTCAAGAAGAGGCCCCGTAGGAAGACCAACAGGCTCAACAAACCGAGAACCCAGGGAGCTCTCAGAGCCTGAGTCACAAACCAGGAACATACAAGGGCCTGTCTGAGGCCTCTGGCACATATATAGCAGAGGACTACCTGGTTTGGCCTCAGTGGCAGAAGATGAGCTTAATCCTCTAGAGACTTGAGCCCCCAAGAAGGGGGAGGCCTCCTTGGAGGGGAGTACCCTTTCAGGGCAAGGGAGAGGAGGAATGGGATGAGGAACTGTGGGAGGGGGCATTGGGACAGGGGTGCAACAACTGGAATGAAAATTAAAAAAATAATTTAAAAAATAAAAAAGATATCACAAGACTAGCATTCATATAATTTGTAGACCAGAGCAGGAGATCAAACTGAGAATGTATAGATGTCATTAATTACTGGTACTTTGGGTCTTTAAGAGAACATAGTCCTCTGAAAGAATGTTTCTTTTATGTATTCTCATTCAAATGATACTAGTTTTAATTAAATATATATTTATTTGCTTATTTTTAGAAACTTTTGAACATTACATACAAAGGATCCTGATCACATACATCTCTTATACTACCAACTTTACTCAGGTCTACCATCACATGTTCCTCCCACAACCATGTAGATATAGGCAGAAATATCTGAACTCAGTGGCTTATAAGTAAAAAGCAAACAAACAAATCAAAAAAGCATAAGATATTGTTTCTCTCTTGGCCAAAAGAATACAACACTGTGTCTTTCATTTTTCTTTATCCACCACAATATTCTTCATATCTCAGACCAAGGATGTCACATGGAGGTTGCACATAAAAGCAAAGAGAACAATTAAATTTTATATTCTCAGAGCCAGAAATTTTCCAGGAAATGGATGACCCTCCCCGAATAGTCCAGGCAATGTGTCATGCATCTAGTTCATTTTCCTGGTCCTTGCAAGCCTGCACATTATCAGCGACATTTCAGAATGACAGTGTCCAAGGCGACACAATCCCTGTGTCTTAACAACCCTCAAAACATTTCTTCATTCCCATCTTCCCAAGGCTCACTTGCCTGAGGAAATGTCTGAAAATAGAGCATCATAAGCAGAGCCCAGTGCAAAATGAAAATACTGGATTGTTTATTAGAATGGGGAGAATGTTCATCTTTCTACCATTGTCTCAACATATAGTTGTATGCTTTGTGAACTATTTAATTTGCCTTACATGAGGTAAAAGGGCATTCATTAAGTAAATGCAGACCTTCTCTCTTGACCTTTCCTATCTCCTGACCAAGCATCAGACCGCGAAGAAGAGCCAGTTGGGAAGGAGCAATTGCTAGGAGGGGTATGGAACGACTAAATACAGGAAGATGGGAAGCCTAGGAGACAGAGAGTTTATAGGAAGCAAAGCCATATGGAACCCAAAGCTCAAAATCCCTGACAGATGCTCACTTGCTCCCTTGGACTTCTCTCTTCCAAAACAGATTAAAAGATAAAATTATTAAGACTTTCAAGAAGGTGATCAAAGAGCAATAAACCAAATTACCTGCCATTTGCTATACACAGGGTTCTCCCTGTCCACCATGCTCATTTTTCTTCCTTGAAAACTTCTGTGGATATAAGTGGCTTTGGGAAAGACTCAGTGATCATTTTGGGGGATATTTTCCTCTGCATTGTAGAGTTTGTCTTCCTGAAAATCCAACTTTCCCACTACTCAGAAATTTCTGAGTTAGCTGAGTTCTGTCTTTGAACAGACATATCTGCTAGTACATCACTGTGCAACAAAGTCGTTTGTCCCTCTACAGGTGTTCCTTTTCTCTTCTCCTGAATTCCTTATGGTGTCTGCTATTCGTAATGCTCCTGATTATAAACCACCAACTAGAGTCCATTATTTCCAAAATTTATTATAAATAAATGTCAATAGGTTCAATATCACTGACTTATAATTTCTATCTCTCATCAAACTATATAATAATATCTTTTGACTTAGAATCAATGACTCCGTTTGGGGATTTGTTTGAAGTTTGTTTCTCTTATAGATCAAATTATCTTTTACTTTTAGCCATCAAAGTAGATCTGATTATTCTGTATGGAAATTTGTGGCAAAAAAAATTAAGTGCAATTGTCTTACATTTTGACTCAGCATGCCAAGTGGCAAACCACTATAGGCCCTGTGTAACACAGTCCCTTGGGGAGGCATCAAGTCTTTTATAGTCTTTACAGCCTTGGTGATTTTTAATGTCTTGTATTTTTTTCCATCAGAGGTAGAAATTCTGGCACTTTATGGCATTTAATCTGGGCCATCCCCTTTCCCATCTTCTAAGGAGCCATGCTAAATAGTTCATTTGAAGCATTGCACGAGGTCCTACGTACAATGAAGATGGTCACTTTCTAATCAACCAACCCTTTCCTAGCTAATCTCATAATCCAGCTCCTTTGACTAATCAACATATAGGAATCCATCACCTGTGTTCCCTAGGACCATGACAGCCCATTTTGACTGTCTTTTAGTCTCTTAGGATTATGTTTTCTCTTTTTCCTTTATGGGATCCTATCTGCTTGGATGCCTAGTGTCCTGTCAAGAAAGGCAAGAACAGAAGAGGACAGACCTTGCTGAGAACGTACAAATTCCAGTGAATAGAAGCAGTTTTAAGCTGAGGAATACACCAGACCTGTGATTTTGGGAGTTTCTGAGACCCTGTGTCACTAGTACTGCCTCATATGCCTGTACTCCAATTTATTTTCCAAGTTAAGAACAAGCCTATTTTTCCTCAGCAGATATCTTTGTCAGTACAGCATATTAAACTCTAGAAAACAGCCACTGAATGAGATTCTGGCCTGAACTTTAACTTCTCTATCAGAAGACAGAATCTCCTTTGTGTTCTCTTTGGCATGTTTTAGGCATGGTAAGCCAGTCATACTAGGTAGCCACAGCTGTTTTGATAGCCACAGCTGGGTGGGTAGCCACAGCTGGTTCATTTCTCTGGCCTTGAGTTTACAGAAACCTCTCTGCCTTGGCCTCTCAAGTACTGGCATCACGGACATAGGCCCCACGTCCAGAAAGGAAGTTGGTGTAAGCCATCAGAGAAGCTTCTTCCTTGCACTCTTAGTCTTCAGTTGTTCATTGGTTGCCAGGGAACATTTTCATTTGGGGACAATGCTCTTGCCAGTGCCTTTCCCAGCCCATTGTCTTTATAATTACACCTTTCTCTAATTCAACAACAAATCAACAAAATAAACCAGCTAATGCATTTCTTCCTACAGTTCTCAATTTATCATCAATAAGAGGTTTAATAATTGACTTGCCACTTTGAATAAGAGGGAGAAAGGAGGTTATATATCCTATGTGTTTTGCCTACTACTGTGTTCAAGGTGATTCAGATTCATAACAAAATTTTTCTATCTATGTTGCTGGACTATTCATATGCCAATTATTAGATATCACAATCCTGGGAAGCAGAGATGAAATATTAAGCTGAGACGAAGTATTATACATTAGATATTTTGGGGGAGTCAACGTTTGCATGACAGAGGCAGAGAAAGTAACAGCAAGCAGAAAATGAAGCCTAATTAGAAGTGGAGTTTTAAGACAAAGGCCCCAGGTCAGAAAATTCCAATGAACCGGGCTTGCATACTTGTTAAAGGAGCCCAGTGTCTGCATCCTGAGGGTGCTGACAGGAGCTTTAGGTTTAAATGGAAGAATTTAAACACAGGAAAGAGCCATGCATAATTAAACATTCTTGGTCAACTCATGGTCTGGGTGATCATTACCTCAGCTAAGGTTCTGCAAGGTGGCGTAGAAGCACCATTGCCTGAGGGAACAAGCCGATTCCCAGGAGATAATTGCTGCTGCTTGAGGGAATCTCATGATGGAGTCATCTGCCTAAAAACTCAAAAGGCCTGTGCTCCTCAAATACAAGATGATTTCAAGTTTAGGGCAATGAGTGGAGAGAAACTTCAGGTGTCTATCAAGTACCCAGAAGCTGAACATAAAAGCAACACTAAAATGTCTCAGTACTCTTATTTTCGCATCTTCATTCTTAAAGAGGGACAATATAGGTTGGTCAACTTAGGGTTGTTGTTGTTGATTACTAACAGCCCTTGAGGTGGTTAACATTCTTATATACAGAGGTAAGGAAATGACTTTAATAACAGGAAAGAAAAGAGACATGATAACAGGCTTTTATCCTAATTTTAGTTATCTTGTGGACCAAGAGAAAGAGACAGTTTTCAACAAAACAGTTGCTAAGTGTCTATTATGATGATAGTATTATATTGAATGAAGATAGTCACAGTCCAAGCCACACAACGTTTAAGGTATTAATGCCTCTCACCAGGTATCTCCGTAGACCCTGCCAGAATTACTCAGTGCAAGTGGCACATGTTGGGTAAGGCATATATGCACATCTCAGATAGTGAAGTTGGGTTTTGATGGAACTTATGAATTGATAATTCCTGTCTTGACACTAAACTAGAAACTTCCATCTATCAGATAATTCATAGTCACCTTGCCTGTCTGTCATTGAGAACCTAAATCTTCTCATCTTTATGTTCTGAGTCTAGATCCACTCTTACCATGATTTTTCAATGGGTTACTGTACTTACAATCCAGAAGACTCACAGAACTGTCAGATCTTTTTTTTTTTTTAGTTTCAGTGAAGCACCACCAGATTCTATAATTGTGATCATAATTACATAATTGTGTAATTATGGTTTCTAAATGTTCAACTTTCTAGATTATTTGAATAGGCTGGCCAAAATCAACAAAAACAATGAGCAAGAGCAAAAGAACAACAACAAAACAGACAAACAAAAGGATGCGAAGTTCATTCATCCAAAAGGAGCATCAAAAAGCTCCCTCACAAACTGCCCATAATGTCTCTTTTTCCACTAAACTAATTGGGCATGGTATATTTTTCAAGTAATGAAGCCACCATCAATCATCTCAGAGTCACTGGACCACTTAACAACACCAAAACAGTAAATGAAATACCAGTAAGAAAATTTTCGTTCCTTTGAGCCACTGAGATATTGTGAGGGTTATTTTTTCCAATTTTTTATTGTATATTTTATTTATCTACATTTCAAATGTTATCCCCTTTCCTGGTTTCCCCTCTGGAAACCCCCTATACCATACTCCCTCACCTACTTCTATGAGGGTGCTCACCCACCCAATCACCCACTCCTGCCTCTCTGTTCTAGAATTCCCCTAGAGTGGAGCATGGAGCCTTCCCAGAACAAAGGGCCTCTCCTCTCATTGATGCCCAACAAGGTCATCCTCTGCTACATATGCGGCTGGAGCCATAGGACCCTCCATTTGTACTCTTTGGTTGGTGGTTTAGTTCCTGGGAGTTCTGGGGGTTCTGGTTGGTTGATATTGTTGTTCTTTCTATGGATTGCAAACCCCTTCAGATCCTTGGGTCCTTTCTCTAACTCCTCCACTGGGGACCACATATTCAGTCCAAAGGTTGGCTGTAAGTATCTGCCTGTGTATTTGTCAGGCTCTGGCAGAGCCTCTCAGGAGACAGTTGTATCAGGCTCCTTTCAGTAAGCACTTCTTGGCATCCACAATAGTGTCTGGGTTTGGTGTCTATATAGGGTAAATCCCACTTAGGGCAGTTTCTGGATGGCCTATCCTTGAGTCTCTGCTCCACACTTTGTCTCCTGATTTCCCCCCTTGAGTATTTTGTTCTCCCTTCTAAGAAGGACTGAAGCATCCACATTTTGATCTCCCTCCTTCTTGAGCTTCATGGGGTCTGTGAATTGTATCTTGTGTATTCTGAGGTTTTAGGCTAATATCCACTTATCAATGAGTCCATACCATTTGTGTTCTTTTGTGACTGGGTTACTTCACTCAGAATATTTTCTTTTCTTTTTTTTTCTTCTTTTATTTCTAATTTATTTTTCTTATTTTTTCTTATTTTTCTTTTTTATTATTTAAATGCACTTTATACATCAAACATATTAATAGCATTATTTTGATAAATAATATATAAAAATTTGTTTAACTTTTATATTCATATCCTTTCATGTCCTAAAAATATCATTAACAAGCATTTAATACTATCCATATCTGAGGATCCTATATCTAATGTTGAATACTAAATTGTTTCAAAACATACAAAATATTTTTTGGGAATTAAGTATATAGTAAAAGAGCATGAAATATTAAAAATGGATCATGATGAAATATATTCAAAAACCCTTATATGATACCACCTGACATAGTGAGAGGGTATTTAAAGTGCATTATATATCTGTGCACATTGTTTAACTATAAGTTTACTTAAAAAATTATCAGTGTTTCTAGGAAAGAAATTATTTTATCAGTAAGTATATTTTAAATGTTTCAAAATAGCAAAAACTCTTTGAAGTTAAACATTAAGAAAATGTTAATTTCAAGCACAGTTAGAAAAATAATCAATAATATTTCCATGATATTTGTAGAACATGATTTTAATATTTTCAACAAACAGAATAATTATTTTAAGATATATTTCATTGTTATATCTGATGTGTTAGAATGGCGGGTCTCGTCAGAACATACCACACACTAGGCCCAAATAGTTCCACATGTAAGAGGTTTAATTGAGAGGAAGAGAGGAGGCAGTAGCAGGAAGAGAGGAGGGTGAGAGAGAGAGAGAGAGAGAGAGAGAGAGAGAGAGAGAGAGAGAGAGGAGTGTTCCCTGTATATATTTGAGTTCTGACTTAGTGGCTGCAGGTAAAGGTGGGAGGTGAGCCCAATGGATTCTGGGAATATGGTGGCTGTTTGCCCTGGCAACAGGTCTGTGAAACCCGCCCATGTGTCGCTATGGGTTTTGGATGCCCTGATGCTAACATACCTCCCTTTTTGATATTATAAATAGGAGGAAAGAAAAAGGGAAGGAGAAGCAGATGGTGAAAAGGGAACAAGGGCATCTTGTCTCTTAAGCTACTTCCTGCTGTCTAGGTGCATCAATGGGGTGGGGTGGGAGGGCGCGTAGCTGGCTTTCACCATAGGGATCCACTTGGTAAACATTCGCATTGGGTTCCTGTGTGAACAGTCGCTCATATGTAGGCAGTGGCTGGTAATCCTTTAACAAGAGCTGATTAATTGTTTGATTAGAAATTTTTTGTATTTGTCATTGAAGAAATGTAGAAACAAGATTAATAAGGCAGGGAGCAAATAATAACACCAAGAAGATGACTAGGAAAGGAGTTAGAAACAGGAGTATCCACTTCCATATTGGGTTTTCAAAAATCCCAGAACTGGAGGTCTCATGGTCTCTGAAATTTTTTATGTCTGACTGTAGCTCCTGGATTTTATTTCTTACTCTCCTGGATTGGTTGACATAGAAACAGCATTCTTCTTGGAGGAATAGGCGAAGACCACCTTCTTTAGATGTCAGGACACCTAATCCTTGTCTGTTCTGAAGCACCACAGCTGCCAAAGAATCAATTTGTCAGTATTACTGGAGACACTGTAAGTGACAATTGTAAGTTAGTTCCAGGGGGTACACATAACCAGCAATCCTTAAAGCATCCAGGTCTGATGACATTAAGGAGTTGGTATACCGAAGTCAAGGTATGAAGTAAAAGGCAAATGACAAGTTAGTGCCATTTATGAGGGGTGATATCAAAGAG
This sequence comes from Mastomys coucha, assembly GCF_008632895.1. Lineage (NCBI taxonomy): Eukaryota > Metazoa > Chordata > Mammalia > Rodentia > Muridae > Mastomys > Mastomys coucha. Next base: position 48,513,517 of record NW_022196905.1, on the reverse strand, counting down.
ATAAGGACCTCAGAGGAGCGTTTGATTATCTCCCCTGCTTTTCTGATATCCAGGGGTTGGGAAATTGAGACATATTTTCTCTGGATATGGATGGTACTTACTGGGGACCTGAGCTGATTTTTATAATAGAGCTTACCAACAACTCCTGTCTCCCACCTGGAATCCCATGGGTCTTGTATGTAGAAAAAGAGTGTCTTGCGATGTTGATAGAAGAAATGATTGACCCATGATCCTAGCATATGTATTTGACAAGACCAGTATGGGCCTCCCTCATATTCATCTGGCCATTTTCTACAATAATCTTTTGTCTGGTCAAAGAGAAAGCAAATATAGATAGCATGATATTCAGATGGGATTACAGATACCAGGATGATAGCAATTTGGATTGGCTCCTGGCATACGGCTATGGAGCAGTTTTCTGACCCTATTTGGAAAGATTGTTTGTTATCTGTGGTGGTTTCTTGAACCTCGAATCTCCAGATATAAGGGCTACCCTGGATAGAAATGAACAGCAGAGGGAGGATGAGAAACCCATGTCTAATCGATCTTGGCTGCCGGAATGGAGTCTCATTTTCTGGGATTAAGGACAAGGTGTGTAGTCTCATTGTCCTCTGAAGCTTAACAGAGCATGGTCCTGTTAAGATAGATGTGTATGAAGAAGAGTCATTTTTAGGTGGAGGAATGAAAGATTTGAGGTGAGGCAGATAGACCCAATGAGAGAGTCCCTCAAGTTTAGCAGCTGTAGGGGTCACAAGAATTACTTTAAAAGGGCCCTGCCATTTGAGAGAGAGAGAGAGAGAGAGGTGAGGGCAGATGACCTGGAAGGGATAGAAGGACTTGGTCTCCAATGTTGATAGGCAGTGGACAGGAGACAGTGTATGACCGAGATAGATGTTGGTGAGCAAAGTTCCATAGGAGAGAACTGAGGTGGCAAAGTAATGGGGTAAGTAGATGCTCTGGGAGAGGAGAGCGTTTAGGTGAAAGACCAGGAGTTAGGACTGGACATCCATACTTGAATTCAAAGGGAGAGATGAGGAGATGTCGCTTTGTGAGAGTTCGTAACCTGAAAAGAGCCAGAGGTAGGAGTTTTACCCAATCAAGGTGAAGTTTCTGTGACAGCTTAACAAGAGTGGTTTTAAAAGAGTGATTAGTTCTTTCTACCTTACCAGAAGATTGAGGGTGGTAAGGAATGTGAAAATGCCAGGGGGTGTCTAGGGCCTTAATTAGGATTTGAGAGACTTGGGAAGTAAATTCAGGATCATTGTCTGATTGGAGAGAGGCTGGGACACCAAACCGGGGGTTGATCTCTCGGAGGAGGAGATCAGAGACTGTCTGAGCCCTTTTGTTAGTAGTGAGAAATGCCTCTACCCACCCCGAGAAGGTGTCCACCAAGACCAGGAGGTATTTGGCATGCCTGACAGTGGGCGTGTGGGTAAAGTCAAGTTGCCAGTCAGTTCCAGGAAGGGAACCTCTAGCCTGATGGGTAGGAAAAGGGGTGCTACAATACTTTGAGTTGGGGTCAGACTTCTGACAGATTTTGCAAGAAGCACTGATAGATTTTAAGAAGCTTAAGTCCTCGGGAGTAGGCTGTAGAGAGAGAGATAGAGGGTATTGAGCTTAGGTTATGTACCTGGTAGAGTCCAGAAATGGGATGACAACAGAAGAATGGTGTTTAGCAACAGAGGGGTTCTGGACATCCCAGACTCGGGGATCTTAGTAGGTTGCCTGGCTAGGAAAAGGAACAGAGGAACTGCTGGTGAGCCTGGGTTTAGGCAAATGTGGGCAACAAAGGAAATATAGGTTCCCAGCCTAGTTAGAATATCCATTTCCAATAAGGGGACAGGACATGTTGGCACTAGCAAAAAGGAATGGGTGAGAGGTACATCCCTAAAAATGCAACTAAGTGGTGAGGTCTGGAGAGGGAAGTACGGTTGTCCTCCTAACCCGACAATAGGAAAATGAGAAGTGGGTCCCCAAAACTCCATCAGGACTAAGTGATTCCAGTGTCCAAGAGGAAGGAGATGGGCCACCCACATGCCAAGATATCTACCTGGGGCTCCCTGCTAGTGATGGCAGTGGTTGGGTCAGGGGAGCTCGGGCCTCCTCAGTCGGCCATAGCCAAGCCTAGGAGATCAGTTGGAGGGTTATCTGGTAGTGATGTTCCCCTGTTCTGTATAACATGAGGGCAATCAACAGCCCAATGTCCCTCTTGATGGTACCTAGAGCATGGCCCTCTTGGCTTGCAGAAGTTAGGGCAGTCTTTTGCCCAATGACCTTTTTACCACATTTGTAGAAGGTACCTGATGGTCTCTGAGTCTTAGGGGACCATGAGTCTGGGGTAGTGGCTGGGGCTAGTCGGACAACCTTTGCCAGCATATGGTATTTTTGTTTGTGGACTTTATCATCTCTCCCATGGTACACTTTGAAGGCCAGCACTAAGACTTCTGCATGTGGAGTTAGGGGTCCCCTCCCCAGTTTTCTAAGTTTAGCTCTTATGTCAGGGTAGCTCTGGGAAAAGAAGTAGGTCATCAGAAGTTGTTTACCTTCTGGATTTTCACAGTCCAGATTGGAATGCTGTAATAAAGCCTTCGTAGGGCATTCTAAAAATTGAGATGGATTCTCCTGTTTGTCCTGGACAACCTCTTAGAGTTTTTCAAAATTTACTGGCTTTAAAGCCACTTTTCTAAGACCTGCCAGAAGTCATGTAATGAACCTGTCCCTGGCTAAAATATCACCTGCAGAATTGTAATTCCACCGGGGATCCTGGTCTGGCACTGTCTCAGATCCAATTGGGTATGTGCCATCTGTTTGGTGAATTCCATCTGCATGCACTCTTGCCTCTTTCCAGACTTGTCTGCATTCCTCAGGAAGTAAGTTATTAGTAAGAATCATGTGACCATCATGGAAAGTCAAGCTGTAAGACTGAGTGATATACTGGAACTCTTTAATAAACATGGAAGAGTTAGAAGTATAGGACCCCAGTCTGTTTTCTATTTGGGAAAGTTCACTAAGCGAGAACAGAATATGTACTCTGACAAGACAATCTACTCCAGCAACTTCCCTTAGACGTAGGACCATTGCTGGGTCAGGTGTCTCTGGGGAGGAAAGACTTGTAGGTTTGGCTGTAGCCTTAGAGCGGGTGACAGGAGGAATGAAGGTAGCTGCCAATGTGGGGCATTTGGAACAGCCCACAGCTGCCACAGAAGAATAAGGGGAGGGGTCTAGAGAGGTAGAGATAGCAGGTTCTGGGACATCTTGGTGAGGAAGAGAAACTGAGGCAGCAGTTTGGGGTTTCAGTGGCATGGGTACAGGTCTGCAGCAAAAACGGGGTGGTTCATTAGCTGCATCTAGCACTGTAGCATAATCTAGCAGAGGTTGTGTAGATTTCATGGCTAAGAGAAGTTGGGTTGGGGAACAAGAAGAACACAAGGAGGGATTGGAATAGAGATAGATAAATGCTTGGACATAGGGAATCTCCTTCCATTTAACATTGCTGGCAGTATGTATTAAGGTCCTTTAAAATAGTTGGATCTAGAGTGCCATTAAGTGGCCATTTTGAATTCCCATCTAGTTGATATTTAATCTAGACCTTATTGCAGAGATATCTTAATTTTGCCTTCAAGTCAGGTGTTAGCTTCAAAGACTTGAGATTTTCCAGGAGACATCCCAGTGGGGTGCCTGGAGGTATGATTGAAGACATTCTGTCACCCATTGGTGGGTAGTTGGACTATTTGTACCAGTGTCCTGAGAACAGTCCAAAAACCAAGAAGTATCAGCCAAGCTAGTGATCCAAGTCGTCATGAGGACCCCTAGTGGCTACCCATCAGACCCTGGGCCTGCTGTGGAAAGCAACCCACCCTGGATCCAAGAATTTTTCAGCTGCAAGAGCCTGAAATAATTGGGGAATGAAGAGTTGCTTTGAGGGAGGGGCAATCAATGGCAGAAGTCCTAAGATGTAGGTCAACTGGGAGGTGTGACTGTAAACCCCATAGTTCCCAGAGAAGGCTGGCCAGGCCATATCTAGAAAGCTGGGGGTCCTCCTCTTGACTGGTCTTACTAATTAATATGCTGGTGTCTGTGTGAGAATTATAGCAGACTGGTAAATAGAAAATGTGAAACTAAATGGGTATGTGTGGGCCTGAGCAGTGGCTAGCCCCACATGACAGACCAGGCGGGGCACGGCTCACGTGGTAGAAGTTCGTATGTCCTGCGGTGCATGGGCTCTGGCTCCTCTGCTGCATCTTGGTGGGGTGCCTTCAGCAGCAGCAACTTCCATGGTGAAAGCCTGCAATTCTCATAGCCACCAGCTGAGGGGGCTGCGAATTCGAGTACTCACAGCAGCTGTGGTTGGGGGTGCTGTGACCAATCCACATGATCTCTGCTCTGCTCGTCCCCACTGTAGGGCAGTGCAGCGGCTGCTGATGAAACCACCAATTCCTGGGCTTTGGCACCAAATGCTGTGTTAGAACAGTGGGTCACATCAGAACATACCACACACTAGGCTCAAACAGTTACACATGTAAGAGGTTTAATTGAGAGGGCGAGAGGGGACAGTAGCAGGAAGAGAGGAGGGAGGGAGGGGAGAGAGAGAGAGAG
>NW_022196905.1:48492863-48508911 GCF_008632895.1 Mastomys coucha | reverse complement strand
TGGCTGTTGCCCTGGCAACAGGTCTGTGAGATCCGTCCATGCAATTCCACAGGCTTTGGATGCCCTAATGCTAACAATATCTCTCTTTTCTTTTCTGACTTCATTAATTTGGATACTGTCTCTGTGTACTCTGGTGAGTTTGGCTAAGAGTTTATCTAACTTGTTGATTTTCTCAAAGAACTAGCTCCTGTTTTTTTGATTCTTTGTGTAGTTCTTTTTATTTCTATTTGGGTGATTTCAGCTCTATGTTTGATTATTTCCTTCTATCTACTCTTCTTGGGTATATTTGCTTCTTATTGTTTTAGAGCTTTCAGTTATGTTGTCAAGCAGCTAGTGTAAGCTCTCCAGTTTCTTTTTGGAGGCACTTACAGCAATGAGTTTTCCTCTTACCACTGCTTTCATTGTTTCCACACCCAGGAATCAGTGGCAAGGGTTCCTTCTGGTCTGGGGTAGTGCCCTAAGCAGATCTTGGACTCGAACTCCACAGCCAGTCCCACAACACCCAAGGCAGATCCACTCCCAGGCACTCTAACATGCCCAGAATCATAGGATCAGAGGTAAAGAGGGGTAACATCTGCCCCAACACCTGAAGAAGTAACTGGGACCAGGGAGGCCCAGACACCTAGGAACTCCACCTACCATTGGCACAGGTTCCTTCTGTTCTGAACTGGTGCCCTGAACAGACATTGGGCATGAACTCTGCAGTCTGGATGATATTTTCTAGTTCTACCCATTTGCCTAAGAATTTCATGAATTCATTGTTTTTAATAGCTGAAAAACACTCCACCATGTAAATGTACCACATTTTCTGTATCCGTTCCTCTGTTGAAGGACATCTGAGTTCTTTTCAGCTTCTGGCTTTTATAAATAAGGTGAAGCATGTGTCCTTGTTATATGTTGGAGCATCTTTTGGGTCTGTGCCCAGGAGTGTATAGCTCAGTCCTATTTATTTTTCTAAGGAATTACCAGACTGATTTCCAGAGTGGTTGTACCAGCTTACAAACCCACCAACAATGGAGGAGTATTCCTTTTTCTCCACTTCCTCACCAGCATCTTCTGTCACCTGAGTTTTTGATCTTAGCCATTATGACTCCTGTGAGGTAGAATCTCAGGGTTGTTTTGATTTGCATTTCCCTGATGACTAAGAATTTTAAACATTTCTTTAGGTGTTTCTCAGCCATTCAGTATTTGTCAGTTGAGAATTCTCTATTTAGCTCTGTACCCCATTTTTTAAATATCCAATCAGATTTATATAATAATAAAATCACAATTTACAAGATGCAAATAAAATAATTTCATAACCCAATAATAAAGACAATATTCTAACTCAATTAAGCTATTTTGTAAAAGCCTTTCTCGGTTGTATAACCACGCCAAGTCTGACTCTTCATCATCCTCTGACTCCATGATGATCTCTCCCTCCTCCTGCTCCTGACCTTTTTCTTCCTCCAACTCTAGCTCTACCTCTCTATTCGTGTCCAATCACAGGCCTGTCACTGCCCTAATGTGATTGGACAGAGAAAATGCTGCAGCATTTCACCCTTTCTGATCAATAAAAAAAAAAAATCTTTCTCTCAAAATATAAATTGAACACAACTATTACATATATTGTAAATTATCTTGTATAAGGTATATCTGACACCCAGTCCAACATCTTTGTCAATAAAATTGAACACTATCTTTTATCTTAACTTAAAAGACAAAAGCTTTGTACCTGGCTATGTCTTGGTTTAGATTGGATGCCATCTGAAAACCATTTTCTCAAAAGTAAAAAGCCTGGGCTAACTAGAAGACTATGTAGTTTTTTAACTTTATCAGAAATCCAAGAATGACGGAATAATAGAGAATATATGGGAAGCCTAACACAGCTTCTAAAATTTTAGCCAACTGATAGAAACTGATGGACACCTGGACAGTCCTTACTTTAAAATGTTGGAACATCAGTTTTCAGCCATCTGACAGACCTTTGTAATGCAGAAATTTTAAAGGGTTGATCACCCTGTCTTGGCAGAGATTACCAGTCGACTATTCCTCATAGTGTGTCCTTTCCTGGACAACAATTTTGTCTGTAGATGGAATGAGGCAATTTCTGCCTAGTGGCTGTCTCACCACAAGTGGAGCAACTCCCATGATGCTCAATTTTTTCTTTGAATCTGAGAAAGGGGTGCTGTCAGAAGCAGACAGGTCTCTAGTCAAATGAATAAATAGTATTACATGTCACATTCTGTGGATTTCTGATGTTTTTGAAAACCAACTATCTATGTAAAGTAATCTGGACTGTTGTCTGTTAACTACTCTCAGCTATTTTTAATTACCCCATTTTTAATAGAGTTATTTGGCTCTCTGGAGTCTAACTTCTTGAGTTCTTTGTATATATTGGATATTAGCCCTCTATTGGATGTAGGATTTGTAAAGATCTTTTTCCCAATCTGTTGGTTGCCGTTTTGTCCTATTGACAGTGTCCTTTGCCTTACAGAAGTTTTGCAATTGTGAGGTTTTATAAGTTTAGCCTTAATATACAACATTATTAGGAAACTAGGAGAGGAGGAAGTCAAAGTCAAACCTCTCAGAATCCATACTATTATGAAAATGCCCCATATGTATAGAAGGGGTGGGTTATTTCAAGGATTAAGCAGTTCACAATCCATTTTCCTTTGAATGAGGTGTTGGGAAAAATGCCTGCCTTGAATCCTTCCTTTGAAGTGTCTTACATTCACCACAAAGCCCAGGCCTAGCTCTGCAGATCAGAAAGCCCATGTTAAAATGCTGTGAACCATGCCTAGTGTATACATAATCAAAGTTTTAAACATTCACTCTTATTATTCTCTAGAGTCACACTTTATGAGAAGAGAAATGTTTGCTCATTTTATTTGGAATTTAAACATTAGTACCTTGAGTCCTGCCTAAAACAAAGTAGACATTCAATCAATATGTATTAAAAGAGCTACTGAGTGTAAATATTTGATGTTTCCCTCCTTCTCAGGGCTTTTAGTCCTGTTCCTTGTTAACATTTTAATTGTCCACGATCAGAATAAGGCAGATGCTTCCCTTGACTTTATGTTTCTTGCTAGCATTAGTTTTCTTGATTCATATTTATATCCATCACAGCCTTCTTCATCTTGTGTAAAAGATGTTCATTTCTTCCAGCTGATTCCATAAATCATTAAAAGGATAAAACATCCTATTTTAGTTTTAAACTTTGCTCAGATATTTAAAGGAACAGAACAAAGTTATGTTAAGTATATGAGACTATACTGGCTTACATTTCACTCTGATATGACATTTGCATTGTGGATGACTTTTCCTATTAATCTTTTAAAGTATTTTAATAGTTTATTATGGAATTTTTAATCAATATTAAATTTAATTCCCTCCTTTCTTTCTGGAGTCTTTCTTTTTCTCTCTATTTTTCTTACATCCTTTTCTCAATCAGGCTGCATCCTTTTCTCAAATAACTGGAGAACCTCTGTGGTTTGAAACTGATTAGGAATAAAACAGGAGGCACATGGAGCTACTAGAGTCCTGCAGATATGGGGATATTCTGACTGGCAGGCCCAATTTCATAGATGATGATATCTATGATTCCTTGGAAATTCATTTTTAATGACTGATCTTATTTACAGTGTACTATTTGTAGTAAACATTACATTACATATATATAATAAGGAAGAGCTTCTGGACCTAAGCTACACTGATTTACTAATAGAATTTTAAATATCTTTGAATTTCCCAGAGCAACTTAGATAATGGCACCATAACCATTGTGGCTCTCTAGAGTTCAGCAAGAGTATAATAATAATAATAAACAATAATAACAATGCATCACTTTGTTTGCCCTGCTGTGGTTAGAGACATATCCTTTGTATTCTTGTGTGACTTATTTTTTAGATGATGTAATTTTTACTGTACTTACTGATGTGGATATATGTAATAGTGGTTTGTTTATTTTTGCTTTTTTCTGCCACATGCCAGTGCCCACTACCTTTCCTCCTAAAATAATCTTGACCTAAATAGAAAAACCAGGGAGGGGTTGATTGTGATTTCATGTTCAGTTGTTTTGCCACCATCCAAAGTCAGCCTGAGAAGGCATCTCTTTCTGTGTTCTAGAGAAGGTAATTTACTTTTCCCCTTAATTTAATCATTGATAGTGATATAGTTTTGGCTAGAGTGCCCCCAGTTGTTAGCCTATCACACCATCAGGAAGTAGTGAATATTACAACCTTAGGCGTGGTTGGAGTGTATATGAGAATCCCAGAGTCTTAGGCCTTTTGTGTCCCATTTCTTAGCTAGCATGCTGAAAACATTTTTCTTCCATCCGACACTCCCTGCCATGCTGGCTTCAATGCAGACTCAAAGTGACAAAGCCATGAAACACTAACTAGATTGCTACCTTGAAACCATATAATGAAATAAATATTTCTTATTAAGTTGTTTGTCTAGAGTCTTTTGTCATGGTGACTAGAATCTGACTAGCTTATATGGCACATTGTCTTTCATTTCATGGCCGCATGTATGATCTTTACTGTGGATTCATATACAATGTGAACCACAAGAACAGATTATTGGAGCAAAGCCCATCAGACAATGCCCTAAAACAAATGATCAAAACCTGCTTTCTACTCTGCTATACTCACAACTTACATATTTTCCTATTTTATCTCTTCACATAAAGAGATTTAAATGTGGTTTATTTTAAAAATGAGTTATATCACACACACACACACACACACATACACATACACATACACACACACACATACACACACACACATACACACACATACACACACACACATACACACACACACACACATACACACACACATACACACACACACACACACATACACACACACATACACACACACACACATACACACACACATACACACACACACACACACACATACACACGCACACACACACACAAACACTGCTAAGTAGAGTTCAGCTATTTCGCCTCATTATAATAAGTTATGTTTAAATGTGGTGAATATGGGTATTGTGACAGGGGTGTCATTAAGATATGAGCTGAGGTATTAAACTGATTATCGACAAATTTTCTGCTAATCTCCACTTTCAGGCCCATTATTTAACTCTTGTCTTACAGTCTTCAGCTAGGGTCTTTGTGGGATGCTTTTGCAAACAACTACCTTTTTAGGTAATCTCCTATGGCTTTATGGATCATATACATAAGTTTTTTTCAACCCATTTCATTATTCTTTCACTTATTTCTTTAAGTAATTTTAATTGGTTTTACTTAAAATGGTCCATCTCCTGTTCTTTTTTATTCCTATAAGTCTTCTACTTTTAATGAAAACATTCAAACATTCAAATAGTCTCTATCACTTCAGTGTACTGTCTCTTTTAGTTACAAGAAAATTTTGACATCATTAGTTCATATTATATCATACAAAAACATAGCATTATAATCACTGTGTAAAATAACATAAACACTAATTGCAAATTAGAATTATATAATTAAATAGGAACTGATTTCCTAATATTTGCCTCCTGTCTTAGGAACAGGTGAGGAAGATTCCTCTTTACTTCCAGATGAAAACAGTGCTTACAGAAAAATCTAGTTGGAAAAGCAGCACCTAAGGCCTTGTCTGCTGGTTGATTAACCAGAATTGAGTAAGTCAGAATTTAAGAAAAATATCATGTATTTCTGAGAGCACACTTCTCTACATAAATGTTGAGCCATGCCTAACAACTTGGCAGAAAAAATTCAGATGTTCTAATCATAGGGTAATTAATGACACCATTTCAAATGTACCACAACACTCTTGGAATACTATACTAAGCATCAGCAAAACAGAGGATGCATTGTTCTGTACCTAGTAGGTACTTGAAGTGACCACTTTTCTTTCTCCTTTCTTGCCCTTCTTTAATCACCCATCCTTCTGTAGAATGATGCCTGCTATAAAGCAAAGGTTAGCTAGATCCTTGTAGACTTCCCTGCCAGTAAAAACAAATTTCTAAACTTCCAGCTCACACATCCTTCCTGCTCTTGAGGACATATAACTTCTTAAAGTCAACAGTGGTCTCTAAGCCAGGGTCAAAGATAAAAAGGTGAGTTGCTATATTTGGCACTACAAAAATAATTTTATTTATTCAAATGAGTAAGATATTATCATGATACATTGTTTAAATCAGCAAAAATATTTTTTTCTGAAAATTTCAGATAGCATTTAGGTTTTACAAAATCATTTAACAGTTATTCATTCATCCAACTTGCTAATGTCTACTGGATTTGCCTTTCTCAATAAGCGTATATTTTAAAGGTGTCATATGCCAGCAGACACTGCTCGTTGTATGTTGGAAGAGTCTTTCAAAGTCAGATGGAGTATCTGTGCAATCATCAGACTACTTCTATCAGAATGCAATGGATACTCACCAGAAAAAAAAAACTGTCTTTCATATGTATTTCTAATATTTATAGCAATAATACAAGTGTTATTTTTCCCATTTCTTGGACATTAAGAATTGACAATCCAAGTTTCCTCATTTTGGAGGCTGACACATTTGTTATCATTGAGATAACAGTAGGAAAACAAGTGTACCCTCCAGGAAACAACATCCATGGTTACACTGAGCTTGTTTTACTATCAAGGAATTTATGTCTGTAAAAAAGGAATAAGTCTGTGGGCTCTCATTTCTCCTTCAATCCAAATCTACATGACATCCATGTTTAAAACATGCTGTTAGATGCCAGCACTGGATTAGTCACGGTATCGTTGGCATATTCTTGGTTTCAAATTCATACTGCAAAGATCTGTGCTACAAAATGAGATAAAATTCACAGATTCTGTGAATGGTCAGTGAAGACCTCAACTTCCCTCAGTTAAGGGAAGGTTTCAAAGGATAGAACAAATTTTCACAAGTAGAAATATGTAGAAATAAGCATTATCACCACAGTGCCATTTGGGCTACCTGTGAGTATTAAGAAAAACAAGGGGGGAGGGGCTTCAATTCTTTTATGATTTGAAGCATAAACTGCCCTCCCATGTGTAAACATTTGATTATTTTGTCCTCAAGGTGATCATTTTAGGAGGCTGATGAACCTTTAATAGTTGGAGCTTAACAGAAAAACACTGATCATTAAGGAGCAAGTCTTTGGAGCTCTAATTCAACCTCATTTCCAACGGACTTTTCTCAGTTTTCTCAGGCCAGCATGTTATTACACATGCTGCTCCAGTTCACTGGCAAGTTGTCAGCTACAATGCTCTTACAATGGACTATACCAAACTCTGAGCCAAAATAAACCTAACCCACACTTAAGTCACTTCTGTGGGGCACTCTATTACAGGAAAGTGATTCATGTTTCTTTTAGAAAGTAGGCTATCCTCATTCTGTACAGATATTTGTGCAGTAAATGTTGACTGTCTTATTTCTATGAGATATAACAAATAAGCATGCACAAGGATATGTTCAAGGATATTATAACTCAAAGAGTTACTTGGGGTTATACCTTTAGGTCTTAACAAATGCCATGAAATTGAAGTTTTATTCTTTATATAAGGAGGCATCACTGAAATGTTAAATATAATAAGGACTATCAATAGCTTCTGTAGGTAGGTTTATATGGTGGTGAAATACTCAAGGACTAGGCTAAAAGAGAATGTGGTGTTTAAATAAGAAACGAAGTTCTAAAGCTCTTACACTGAGAGTAAAACAGAGTTGCCACTGTGAATCTGTCAGCTGGTCTTAGAGGTTGATTTTCTACATAAGAAAAAGAGAGATGAATGAGAGATATTAAGCAATAATTTTTCAAGGCTAGCTTTAGTACACTTCAACTGGATTAAAAAGACTTAGAGTGATTGGAACAAATTGCCCCTCTCATCTTCTTTCACAGTCATAGGCTTGCGATTTTGCATGCCAAAATAATTAGGAAGTAGCATGAGTTCTCTTCTTACAAAGCTACCCTACATAACAGGCTGACACCTGCAATCAATAGACCAAAAAGGGACATGACAGAAGCAAATTAGCTTTTGAAATGCTGAGTTTGAAAATTTGAGGGGGGGGAGAGGGAGAGGAGGAGAGAAAGAAAGAAAGAAAGAAAGAAAGAAAGAAAGAAAGAAAGAAAGAAAGAAGGAAAGAAAGAAAGAAGAAAAGAAGGAAAGAAGGAAAGAAGGAAAGAAGGAAAGAAGGAAAGAAAGAAAACATGAATTTGGGCAAAAGGCCTCTGGGTAGAATGTGGAAGATGACAGGGATGGGAGAGAAATGAGAGCACAGGGTGTAAGAATAAGCATAATGTACATGTATGAAATTGTCAAAGAACTATTTAATCAGTAAAACAAAAATTAAGCTGGACTTTGCCCTTATTAATCAAGTCTACAGTATTTATTTACTTCTCCCCTCAAAAATACCCTCTAAGAAGACTGTACTACTTATTGTATCAAGAAAGAATTCTTGGAATGTGCTTTAACAGAGAAAAACCCACTATCATAGGTGATACTGGGTCCATAGAAATAGTAAAGAAAAATGAGGTCTCATACCACATATAGGAACTACTGCTGTAGATTGGCACAAAGGTAACCTAATACCTAATACGTATATGATAGAGATGTTTTAGAAAACTTATTCTGAAAGATGAGCATGAATGGAGATTACTTTATTATTTATTTATTTATTTTCTTTATTTATTTACTTGGATAAATGGCCTGGCAAGGTTTACAGTACTCGTTGAGAGAATCTCAAGTCATGCTAGAGAGCTGTTCATTACTGTCAAGGTTGTCTTACATTATCTTACCCTTAGGGTTATTGTACTATACTGGTTCTTGTGGTTTATAGGCACCCCAGCTCTGGAGAAGTGCTGGTTGATTTTCTCTATTGGAAGTTTGCATGATGCCTTCTCATAGCATGAAAACTTATATTTGGGAAGGAGGTCTTCAGATCAGTTCCTGCTCAAGGGCCTGTGGGCCCTGAGTTTGAAGTGCACAGTGTCCTCCCCAATAGGATCTTAACCTTCCACCTCTGGAGAAGGAGGAGCCATCAATGGCAATAGCCTGTAATGTTTTAAACATATCTTGAGAAGCCCTGACCAGCAACTCAAAAGATGGCTTCTCATGGCTGCTCTTGGGATATTTGCACTGAGTAATGCTGATGTCTCAGAAAAACTGTCTTCCTGAGGGAGAATGCACCACGTGGTTATCCAACACCAAATGCCCAGCCCTAATATAAGTAATATTGCACAAACAGAGAAGGTCGTAGTTAGGAGTGGTGTGTGTGTGTGTGTGTGTGTGTGTGTGTGTGTGTGTGTGTGTGTGTGTATTTGTGTAAAAGGAGCCATAAATTTGAAAGAGAGAAAAGAAGGTTTGGACTATGGTTTTGCAGGAAGAAAGGAAAGGAAAAATTATGTAATTATATTATTACCTTATAAATAAATAAATATGTATGTATAATTTTATACATTAATTATACATCTATTTTAACAGAAAATGTGTGTGTATTACATAAATGCACACTTTCCTTAACTTACAGAAAATGCAACTTCCTATTCTCTCAGGTGATACTGTTCTCTTAATCACATAATAATACATCCAAGTATTTCACATTACTCGTTATGTAAATGCATATATTGAACTAGCTGCATTAGAATTACCCAGGGTTTCCACTAGAAACTTTCTGAATCAGCATTTCTGAATGCATGGCAAAAGAATCTCTGATTAACTAAATACCCAAGTGATCCTGTGCACATGACTTTTTAAGAAACAAACTATCAGATTTTTGCTTATCCTAAAAAGGTATAATTGCTACACTCCTTAAATAGTCTGGGACAACTGATGACTAGATTATTCACTAGCTCCTATGCTGGTGATTTTTTCAAAGATGTATAAAATGTTATTTCTTTTCCCCAAGTCCTTACATTACTTTTCTGTTTTTTTATAACAAAGCAATATAAATAAGAAGAAAATCCTGATACAGGGAGAAATGCTCAGGAATATTGCTTGGCATTTTTAGACTTTCATTTCAACAAGCCATTAAAAAAAAAAAACTACTTAGTTCTCAAAAGTGGTTGACAATTAGTTTATCCACTGTGGCACTGAATATAAATAATAAGAGTTTCATATACAAAGTATTTTAATATGTAATTCTTCCCAAGCCTTTGGAAGAAATGTCTATCACGAGGAATGGTTTATATGCTTTAAATACTTAGCTCTGAAAAGAAGATGACATTTTTTTCATTATGTTAAGATTTATACACTGAAGTATCTGTCACAATAATAATAAAATCTGACAGTGCATATCATCTAGATTTTCACAAGAACAGGTAATATGTTCTTTGGAAAATATGATAATTTTGTTCAAACCAGAATCTTTTTTAAAATGCAGACCAGTATAGGAACTGAGCTGAAGAACTTCATATTGTATCATTTTAGAACATGTATTTAATAATATTTATACCATGACAACCATTATGATTAATATTTTGTAGGTAAAAGTGAATATGTTATTATTTTATCATAAAGTTTTTTGCCTACTAACAT
Organism: Mastomys coucha; assembly: GCF_008632895.1. Taxonomy (NCBI): domain Eukaryota; kingdom Metazoa; phylum Chordata; class Mammalia; order Rodentia; family Muridae; genus Mastomys; species Mastomys coucha. Next base: position 48,498,418 of record NW_022196905.1, on the reverse strand, counting down.
TCCTTAAAGGGCTGGTGTCAATCAGCTTGAATATGTATACAAAACCAGATTGCCTTAGGTATAAGTTTGAGCATAATCACTGCAGAGCAGAGCTGAGCTTTCTGTGCTTTGGGGCCTTAGTGATTGTAATTAAATGAAATTCCAAAAGCATAGAAAACTAAGCACACACTTCATCCCTAACCAAGAACAAAAGAAAAATCAAGTGTTCCAAGAAACAAACAAACAAAAAAATGTGGGTGAGGGAGTATATTTTTCTGCACAGCAGAGTCCCCTGACTCTCCCATAATGTCTCTCACCACCCTGTACTCCTCAAAAAAAAAAATGGCCAGATTTTATTTCCCAGCTTTTTATGATCTCCATTTTTCTAGGTTGGAGCTTCACAGCACTAAAAAACTAAAGAAAAATAGAACTGAAATGGAAAGTGGAATAATTTTGTAAAAACTGTATATCATTAAAACAAAACTACTCTCTAAGTGAATAATGAAGATAATACTAAAACTTTAAATACAAATTTCTCAGTGCCTACTCTCAGGAGAGAAAAGAAATGGAAAAAATTATTCTAGATTACATTTGTATCTGCTGCCTTAACTATTCCAATCAAGTTAAATTGATCCGAAGTAAAAATAAATAAATATATAAATGTGATATCATAAGGAATTCATTAATATTAAGTGCTCATCATTTATCTTGAATGAATGAATCTGTTTCCTAAAATGACAGATATATTTCCAAGAAGTGGCAAGGTTGTAAGTCTAGTTCTCTAAAACTTAATTTTCTATACAAGACAGCTGTGTTGATGAGACGTGAAATACCCGTTTTAATCTCTCTATCTAAAGAGACCTTTAGAAGAGTCATCGTTGCTATTCCCTAAGTTACGTTTTGTTGTCAAGTTCTATTTTACATGAATACTACAGAAACTTACAGCCTCACCCTTAGGGCTTTAGAGACACTCATCCTATCTGCAGCTCAGGAAGGATTAATCATTGATAGCATAATGTGAAACTATAGCATTTCATGACACCACTAAAATACTTTTACATAAACAGTGTCAAGAACTTTCAGAAAAAAAAAAGAGGATCTCTTCCATGAAAAGTCACATTAAACATAAAAACATCCTCCACAGAAAAAGTTCCTCAGGACATTTTATTTGAGAATACAGAAGCAATCATTTTCTACAAACTCTAAATGTGTAGAGAAAGCTGGCATGCTTGTACTCAATTGTTTTAGATCACTTTGTCTTCTACATTCATATTTCTCCTTTCATCATCTTTGTAGGCTTATAATTATATAATTCTATTACTATGCAGCCCTTCAAATGAGATGAAACCTAGTCCTCAAGTCTTGAAAATGTCTAGTTTTAAGACATTTAGGACACCATGTTCCCCAACTATTAAAGATCTCACAAGTAACTTCACAATTTAGCACGTAAACAATTTTATAGTAAATAAAAAATAAAGCAAAATGTTTCATGTTCTTGAAAGTATAAATGCATGGCAACATGTTTTACCTTGAAGATCTACTGAGAAAGATCTTCATATTACATATTATGAATGAAATTAAATGAAAATTAATTAATTAATTAAATGAAAAAATACAGGACCAGACAAGCAGCAATCTCTGTCTAACTCCTCTGCTTATGCACATTCAAATCAAATCCATAAACAATTACAAGAGTGAACAAGAGCACTTCATTTCACTCATAATTAATTTATTTTATTTTAGAAATAAATAACACTAACTTCCCAGTGACCATGAAGATCACTAGGGGAGACCTTTACTTCTTCCGGCCCAGAACCATGGTGAATTTTGATGGCTGTTATGTCAGAAAAAAAAATGCTGTAGAGATGTGTTCCATCAGCTAAAATTATCACATAGTAGGACATAATATAGGTCTATTCATAGTTCATGAACTGAGATTGTACAGCTTATCTCAACTACTCAAAAAAAAAAAAAAAAAGCCACACACACAAAACAAGCCACAAGTATAATCCTGATAGGCAGCTGAATGGATAGAAGAGCTTTGGGAAATGGGGTTTAGTCCTGGTGTCTCCTTCTCAAGTGTATTTCAACTTTCTAAACAGGTTTTCCCAAGCAGTGAAAAAAATCAGGTCTTCATGAACAGCATTCCCCATTAGCCAAAGTAGCAATTCCATATGGCATGGCTGGCACTTTGTTTTGAAGAGAACAGCCAGTGTTTTCCATGCTTTTGCACAGTGCTGGTGACCATGTCTCATTAGTCTAAGTCACTTTATTGTGTGTTCTGAAAAATTACCTGGCTCTTCTCTTAGATTATGAGCTCTCTGAGAAAATTTACCATTCTTCTTCCCTTTTAGCACAGGCCCTGACATATTTTAGGTACTTGATAAATTTAATAAGTAAATGAATGGCTCTGGGGATGCCTGGAAACTTTTAATCAAAAGCCAACAGGAGATTTATGCCACACTCTATTCTGATTATTTCTTACAGGCCAAACAGACCTTAAGTCTTTGGAGTGCTAATTTATTCACTTTACATTAGTTGTTCCCATAGATGGTTAGAACATTATTTTTAAATATCTTGGTTCAGTTTTATTCCTATTTTTTTTGTCATAGTCAGAGATCCTTTTCCAAATGAAATATTTTAGAAGCCAATATTTAGAAACGAACTAATTTAAAGCCAAAATTCATTTTCAAGATTTAATTTAAATAATGAAAGCAAGAGACTGAGACGTTTCCAAAAACCATTATAATTTTCCCTCTGAAATATATAAATCAACATTCTAATATAGTTAAGAATTCTGTTCTTTTTTTTCTGCCCACTCCTTTTACTTGTGATAATGGTTGAACTGACTCATTATGTTGATGAAATATTAGTCCCTGATTTCAGATACAAGATGATGATTTCCATTTATGAAATAAAAAGCTAAATGTGCTTACAGTGTGGTAAACAACCAACTGAAAAGAGACATGCATGGACCACACTGTGCTGGATTCATCACATAGGAACTGGCCCAATTTGAAATGACATGCAGGACCATAGTTGGTAAGGGATGAGGGAGGGTAGGAGGGCTTCTCTCCCTTGTTCATGCCACCACCCAACACATAAGAGGCACTGCCAGGTCTCCTACACTCATACTCTCAGGGATGATTCACCATCACCTCCACATCGAGGGTCAGCTCAAGATGCAAGGCCTGTTCTCCTGCATGCTGTAGCTGATGAGGAGCAGGGACAGCTCTCCTATACCCATGATCCCATGCCTTGTCTCCTGCCTACCTCAAGTGGTGAAAAGAGTGAGGAGGGAGGAGAGTATCTCACCCTCATCCAGTGGTAGGGCCACCTACCTCTGTAGCTAGCTGACCCACAACTCCTGCAATGTGTGGGTTGATCCCTCAAGTACTGTAGCTGACTAGGGGTGGGTCAGCTCTCCTCTCACATGCCTCTAGAATTAGTTCTCCCATGATGCCCAGGTGAGAAGTGAGGCCAGTTCTGAATAATCCTTGGACAACAAAATGTCCTCAGCCAGCAGTTCAAACCACGGATTTCCACCTGGCTTATGATGGTAACGTACCCCTGCTACTAGAGAGCTGTGGATCCAGACATACCCCCTGATGGTACCGCTGGCCAGGACCCTACGATGATTCCATGTGGCATTACTGGCACACATCATGATTCATATCAGACTGTACCTCACTACCCTATAGTCTCAAATTCTACCTCTCTTCATTGTGCCCACATCCCTCTGTTTCTCTTTCATTTCTCCACCACTTGCTTGCTCCTCTTAATAAAGCTCAGAGTCTCTGATTGTCTCGGGTTGTGTCAGCAGTGGTTTTCAGGAGTGTTATGCTGTTCTTGAGCATTATAGTATCAGACAGGGGTAATCACTGGCAACAGTCTGCATCCTAGACATGCTCAGTGAGATGACCAGTTGTTGTCTCAGGCTATCTTTCTGTCCAGCGAACTTATGGTGTCAATCTGGTGATTATCTCGGGCTCCACACCTGGCTGAGGAAGATCTGTCTCAGGCTGATTTTCACAGCTGCCCAGCGCCCTCAGTCTCAGGCGGTTCTTCTGGTCTCCAGCTTGCTCCTGGTCCTGGGAGCTTGCTGAGCCTGCACCGCTCAGGACTGGTGGTGATCTCAGTCTTGCTTTTCTCAGAGAATGTTAGAATACTCGTCGCTCAGATGTTCATAGGCCAGAACATTGAGACTAGACATAGCCTCTCTCCTTTCTGTCACCTACTGGCACTCATGTGACACAGCAGCCACAACTTCAACTCTTCCTGGGGTGGGGCCCTAGGTACAATTTTTTTTTCTAGGAAAGACTTATTTTAATCTCTTTTTACTCTCACAAAAACAGATCAGTCTTACAAAGAACTGTGTTCACATAAGCACTGTGAGATGCACATATCTAGCAATTCCACTTAAGTCCCTACACCAGGTCCTCCCCAAAAGGAATCTTCTTCCCTTTATCACTGACTACTAAGGTCTACTTAGTGCTTGTTTCTAACAAACGCCTTCAACCCCATGGTGATCTTGAAATACATACCGCAGGGCTTTGCATTCCATCCAAGCCATATGGTGCACCGAAAAATAGCACTTAATAATGTTTCTACTTATCAATGCTTACTCTACTTCTTCCCATTCTTATCTTTAGAACTATCTCAGCACAGATCACACAATCCTTTTATCCTCCAACTGTTACTGAATTTAAAAGGATGACTGTTTTAAATAATTTGATATTTACATAGTGGGCATACCCATATTGGAGTTGCTTCTGCCATTAATATTTGACTCGAAGAGAAGCAATAGTGAATATTTGATGGACTGAGCATGCAGACTTAGTATTTAGTAAATGAATTCCACTGCCATCTCATTGGAGATGAATAACAGCATTTATGACTACAATTACTACAATCTACTCTTATTTGAACATTGTGAATATTCCAATTGGCAGAAAATAGCTGTTAAAAAATACCCACTCAGTGAAATATACTCAGGAACACAAGTCCAATTCAGAAACCCAAGCAACGTAATAAATCAAGGCATTAAGATCACATTAAATATATTAATTTTCTGGTAATGGATTGCAATGAGAGTGAATTAGATAAAATTCCAGTGAAAGTATTCAGATGAGTAAATATAACAGAACCCCACCCCTACAATAAAGAAATATAAGGAATCAACAACTATTGAGAGACACAGACTTATCCTACCCCAGAAAACGAGTCCCTTATTTAATAGCAAATGATCAGCCCTAAAAACATATATACAAGTAACACTAAGTGGCTTCAAATTTTTTATTCATATATTTATTCCTACATATTAATATGTACTTATATATGTCCACATATAGTTACATGTATATAACAATAATAATTAAAGAGAAAGAGGTCATGAATAGGGCAGGGAGAAGAATATATATGCATGGGACTGGAGGAAAAAGCAGGGAAGAAATTATACTATATTTTAATGAAAAATAAAATGGAAACAAACAAACAAAGAACAAAGATAAAAGCAGCCTCAGGTTTGAAGCATGAGAAAAAGATTCCAAAGCAAGCATATGCTGATCTAAAAAAAA
>NW_022196905.1:48463989-48492751 GCF_008632895.1 Mastomys coucha | reverse complement strand
AAAAAAAAGACTTCAAAACAAATTTAGACAGAATAGGAGAGAATCACAAACAGTCCAACAAGAAGACATAACAGTGTAAATCACACATGCCCCTTATAACAGCACATTCCAATTTATAAAATAAGCAATACTGTATGAAAAGTCACAGATTAACATCAACACAATAGTAGTATTTGATTTTTATACTCCACTCTCACCAAAATATATATCCAGATGTACTGGCTGGTTTTGTGTGCCAACAGGACACAGGCTGGAATTATCACAGAGAAAGGAGCTTCAGTTGGAAGTGCCTCCATGAGGCCCAGCTGTGGGTCATTTTCTCAATTAGTGATCAAGGGGGTAGGGCCCCTTGTGGGTGGTGCCATCCCTGGGCTGGAAGTCTTGGGTTCTATAAGAGAGCAGGCTGAGCAAGCCAGGAGAAGCAAGCCAGTAAGGAACATCTCTCCATGGCCTCTGTGTCAGCTCCTGCTTCCTGACCTGCTTGAGTTCCAGTCCTGACTTCCTTTGGTGATCAACAGCAATGTGGAAGTGTAAGCTGAATAAACCCTTACCTCCCCAACTTGCTTCTTGGTCATGATGTTTGTGCAGGAATAGAAACCCTGACTAAGACACCAGATAAAAGCAGAGAATTGTCAGAGTTAAATGACATTGTAGGTAAAATGAACCCAGTTCCATCTATAGAACATTCCATCTAAATAGCAAATATTCTACTCAGCAACTCATGCAACTGTCTAAAAATACATCATATAATGAGGCACTTCACACAAAATAAGTCTTAACAAATACAGGAAATTTGAAATGATATCTTACATTTCCTTTGATTGTGATTGAAAGAAACTAAGAATCATGAAGAAAATGATATAATATAAACAAAATTATAGAGAGTGAGAGATACACTCCTGAATGAGATTTGGTAAAGAAATAAAGGGAGAGCAATTAAATACACACACACACACACACACACACACACACACACACACACGCACAAAATGACATAGGTTTGTCTATGCATTATTTCAAATAATAAAAAAGCGGCATGATAAAGAAACAACATCCATTATGAAATAAAACAGACATGGATCCATGGAACCAAATTTAGGACCCTAAAACAAACACATGTAGCCACAATCATCTGAGTTTTCACAAAAATGCCAAAGGCATACAAATGGCACTGGAAAAACTAGATGTTCACATCTAACAAAAGGGAAATAGATCTCCATCTCTTATTGTGAATCAAGAATTCCAATGGATCCAATTCCAATGGAGCAGAAGCCTTAAACCCTGAAATTGTGCAAGGAAGAAAGTAGAAAAGGCACTTTACAACACAGAAGCAAAGGTTTTCTGAACAGGACTTCGATTGCTCAGGAAAGGGAAAAAACTGGTTTGCATCTAGGGAATGCTCTTATTTTATGAAAATGAATCAAGTCCTTTCGGATATGAGAGAAGTTAGAAGTCACATAACATTTAATTTATTTTATAAGTGAATTAAGGAAAGATATTACTTAAGTTATTAGTGTTTCTCCCTACTCAGATTTTGGGTGATGTTTAGAATAATGATTTTGGTTTCTATCTTTTAGTTGGTGAATAGACCAGGATAGTATCACTTCTGCATCAGCAATTAACTCCTCACAGTGTCCTGAATGGGGTAACTTATTTATTAAACCTTAAAGAAATGTAATTAGGGCATTCTCTCTCATTTCTCCAGAAATATATATCCTAAGCAAAATGAACAAAACCTATGAGAACAATGATATTGACAGGAGAGAGGATCTACTCTAAGGAAAGCTAAATCTAGGAGTGAGGCCAAGTTTATGTAAAGCATGATTTAACAACTCACATGATGATGCCAAGAATCCACTTTTCTTCCTTCATCTTTCTGTGAAGCACGTCTCCTGTCTTACCAATTCCCTAGCTGTGATGACTGTATCAATTAATCACAACTCTTTAATAAACCACCACAAAATTAAGTGACTTTAAATGTGATGATTAGTTATTTCTCAGAATAATGCTTGCTGGCTAAGATTTCTCTCCCATCCTCATTTACTGTGTAGGTTGATGAAGTATCGAGTCACCATAGCTGGGAAGGACAAGGCAGCCTGAGTCCTCCCTCTGATATTGAAGCTAGCTGTAGTCTTAAGCATCACTGATTTCCTTCTTATTATGTATCATTCTCCAGCTGTCCAGAAAAACGTTCCCATCATGTTCTTAAAGCAGAATTCTAAAAGCTTGAAAAGAGAAGCTGTAAATATTCACCTCCAGTGATGCACACTGTCGTTTCTTACATTTTCCGTAGCTAAAAACATGCATACAAAAATGAAAACAAAAATCAAAAAACAACAAAACAAAACAAAGGCAACAGCAACAACAGAAGAGTTTCAGAGCAAGATATGCAAAAGAGCACCCATAGCTTGATGAAACCATGAAGTACATGGTCAAGGAGTTTTCTTTGATTTTATATTTGCAAAATGTCCAATATTTCATTTCCAAATTTTACATTTTGGAAATGTTACATAACTCCATACAATCTAAAAGAAAATGATGAAGTATATTTTTTTATCCTGGTAGTTTCCTGAACAAAAATGAAGAAAGACATTCCTTTCCCAGTTGCTCTGGCAAACATCTCGTCCATCTGTGATCACCAGCCGTTTCAGACCTAACCTTCAGCTTGAATGTGAATTAATTCCATAAAATATGGGTTTGGGGGGATTGCTCAGTAGTTAATCCTCTTGCTATGTATGTGTGAGAATCAGAGTTCAAAGTCCCAGAAACTCATGTATGTGCCAGATGAAAGTGATGACTCTACTGCATGTAATACAATACAGTCTAGCCAGGGAAGGTAGAGATTGGAGCTACTCAGAACAAGCTGCCTAGTAAGACTACTGTCATCAGCTAGCTCTGGGTCTGATGGAGAGACCTTTCCTTAAGGAATAGAGTAAAAGAGCAATCAAAGATAATGTCTGACATTAAGTTTGGACAACCATACTCATGTTCACATAGATCATAAATCAAGACACAGTCAAGTACATTAGTGAAGAATGTGTGCTGTAGGCTTCAACTGCCACCTGATTCCATTCCTAACTCTCTTGGATTTGCACTAATTGAGGGGATATATTCATATATTACAAAAGATGTTCTTCATAGTCACATTGATGTTAGGTCAGCAAGTGTTGGCTATAAGACAGTTAAGGAGACTAAAGATGACCCAAGATAATTTATATCTCAGCTGGCAACATTCCAACCTCCTATATAACATTTAGGTACAGAATTTTCTCAAGATCCTTCATTTAAAAAATTACTAGGAGAATATCTTTCACCTAAGAAATAGTTCCCAATGGATACATACTGCCATCAGTATCAGCCCCATTGTCACTGGGAGATCCTGTAAAAACAAAAATAGGTTATGATGTAGCAATATTATCATGTTTACATTATACAGAACCAACTCTTAAAACTGAAAATCTAGAAAAACACGATATTCCCAGACATCTAAGAAATCTTTATAGGGCCAGGTATGAGTTACCACTCAAAAGTTACCTACTGTAAATATATGTAGATGCATAAAATTATATGCAAAAAAAAACAACAAAGAAAAAATAGAGACTGACCCAGGCAGTGGTGGTGCACACCTTTGATCCCAGTACTTGGGAGGCAGAGGCAGGAGGATTTCTGAGTTCAAGGCCAGCCTAGTCTATAGAGTGAGTTCAAGGACAGCCAGGGCTATTCAGAGAAACCCTGTCTTGAAACAAAACCAAAAAAGCAAAAAACAAAAAGCAGAGACTGTTGTAGTAGAAAGCTAAAAGATGACCTAGGTTATATATAGTGAAAAACATTTTAAAATGGAACATAATAGACTGAAACTGTGCTCTAGCATTAAACTTGGAATATATGCAGGCTTTTGTATAACACCCTTCAGTAACAAGAACCATACGGCACCATACTGAATTTAATAAACAACAAAACCAACAACAACAATAAACTGATATAGAATAGGTTGACAACCCACTTAACTGTACTGAAAAGTTTATTTGTTTTCTCATTCTTCAATGTCCAAAGTTTACTTCCTTCTGATTTCTGACTTGGTGCCCCTCTGGATTTGATTACTGAGCTTTGAAATCTGCTTTTAAAGTAGCTTAAGGGCTGAAAGGCTTTCCCTTTTGATCATATTTACTTGGGAGATATAGATATGGCTTGGTGCTTTACCCTCAGGTCCTTTTCTTCCCAATAGAGTGTATACCACTCAAAATTTGGAGAGCAGCTTGCATTAGCACAAGGATGCAAGTCCTCTCATTGCCTCCGAGATACTCAGGCAATTTATGATCATTTGTTGCAAAGAGACTCTGCCATTTCTCTTAGACAGAAGAAAATAGCATCACCTACTCCATTGCATCTCAAGGACTCAGCTAATGCAGCCTTGATGATCTTCTCCCGATAGAAATATCTACAAAGGCTTTAGAAGCTCAGATCAAGTATTTTCACTATCAGCCACCAAGGTTTACAGTCCCTTGCCTGCCACAGTTATGGGACTTTCTAGCCAGCAGAAATATGCGTTTTAAAATGTTTTCTAATGCTACTGTCAATATTGGACTGGAGCTTGTCTTGAAAAAGAATCCCTTTCCTGTGGAAGTTCCAGAACATCACCAGGGGTCTATAACCTTATGCCAACGTGGCCTATAAACTAAGTGGTAATTCTATATATTTGCATTAATGCGCCCCACAATATACCATGCCAAATCACTTTCTCACTGCTGAGAAGAGAGAAAGGGTGCTTGTTCAATATGTCAGTCTCTTTCAGAAGATGAGGACCAAGCAAAGTAAGTAGATAAGAAGAAAAAATGGGTCAAAGTTGATGGTAAAGCATGAATGGTTGCTATAATAATGAAGTATGGAGAGGGAAGAAAATGTTCCTTCAGGTCTCTTGGTGAGGGGCACTACTAAAGCTTTCAGATCTGTCCTTTGGATAAGTCTTTCATTATTTCATATGTAGCAATCGGTAGGTCTATTGGATATTTTCAGACTCTCAGATTGAGAAAGTGGTACATGACAATTCCCTCACTAAACAATTGTTCATAGCATTTCTTATTTAAAATGATGACAACAAAAACTACTGCGACATTTTTACAAGCTAGAAGCTTAAGGCCTTCATAGTTAGACTAGGGAGCTAACCTTGTAAGAGAGTGCAATTTATTCCTTCAGAGTACAGTTAAGTTACAGGCAACAATTAAGAAGTGTGTAGAATCATCTCAGAAGAGCTTGACTCTGATGTGGACTATTAGTGATATAGGATTTCCAATCCATGTAACAGTGAGACAAGCCTAATGCTGCTTTAAGTGTTTGTTCAGTAACTGGCTCTTACTCTGTCACTATTAGGTAACTGTTCACTCATGCATTCTCAAAAACAGGCCAGATAGGATAGGCACACCTTTAATCCCAGCACTTAGGAGGCAGAGGCAGGCCAATCTCAGTGAAGTTCATGCAAACCAGGATTACTTAATATGAATCTGACACAATAAATAAGTAAATAAGTAAATATCAAATATTAAAAGGCAGTTAAATATTAAAAGGTAATCTAAAATTACAAAATTCTTTTTTTGACAAGACCAACCCTCGGCCCTTTCAAGATTACACTTATATAAATAATGTTAAATTTAAGGAGTTAACGAAAGGGAAGAGTAACATCTTTACATCAAGTGAAATCAAGTGAAAATCTATTAAGAACCATTTTCAAGCAGTGAAAATTCCCTTTAGGTATTTTTGAGCTTTATTTGTGTCATAGAACACAAAAGAATGAAAACTAGTCATTCCTGAGAGTGTCAGGATTTGGGGCAGGGAGTGGAGTGTGATGGTTTGATTGAGATGATCCCTAAAACTCTGTCCTTTGAATACTTAGTCCTCAGTCAGTAGTGCTGTGTGGGGAGGATGGGTAAGTGCGGCCTTTCTGGAGGAAGTACATCACTTGGCAGTGGGCTTTGAGATTTCAATGTCTCCCACCATTCTCACTGTGTGCTTCCCTCCCCCCATCCCTGTGTCCCTCCCTCTCTCTCGTTCTCTCTTTCTGCTTCCTGCTTACAGTTGAAGATCCATGAGCCCTTAGCTTGCACATATATATCATACATATGTTAGCTTATATATATCAAGAAGGAAGAGGAAAACAGGGACAAACTATTCATCCCAAAGTAATATCCCCATGAACACATTCTCTTCAACTAAGCCCCATCTCCCAAACTTAGCCCCAACCCCACTAACCCATTAAGCTACACATCTGTTACACATTTTCCTCATCCCTGTTTTAATTACTTTTCTCACTGTTGGAAGCAGCTTCTGGAAGGGAGGATTTCATTTGGTTCATGGCTTAAAAAGGGATATAGTCCATCACGCTGGAGAAGGTGTGGCCGTCTGGGATGGTTGGGCACATTGAACCCACAGTCAGTAAACAGAGAAGTGAATACAGGTATTCAGTTTACTTTCCCTTTTTTATTAGGGCTCAGACCCAGTGCATGGAATAACAGTACTTATGTTTTGAGTAGATTGTCTCTCTCTTTAGTAAAACCCTTCTGGATGCACCCTTATCAACACAGGAAGAAGTTTGCTCCCATGGTGATTTTAAATTCATGCTAGTTTATAGTGAAGACAAGGGTCATAGAATCCATGGATGGATTGATAAAGTTAAAACTGCCATGTCATAAACTCATCCCAGGATCCTGTTCCCCACACATGAACCTTTGAACCCTCCTACATTTGGAACTAACCCTCAACATGAGGCCCTTAAGGGACATTTTATATTCAAGCAAGAGCTTCACAGACAAAGAAACTATGACGAGGAGAAAGAAGTCTCTGCTGTGTATGGTTAGAACCTTCCTCTGAGGACCTTGATTGGGAGATATTTAGATATATTAGATACAGTCCATTTTTGTGGAAATGTATTAATATCATAAAACATATCAACTCAGCCACTTGCAAATGAGAGTTGAGTGGTATAAAGTCTGTTTAAGTAGCGCAACCTTCATTGCCACTTATTTCTAGACCTATTATATTTTCCCAAACTGAACTTATTTTCATTAAACACTCTCTTCCTGTCTTTTTTCTTTCTAGCCCATAATTATAATCACTGTTACATTTTATGTCTTTGTGAATTTGAATACTCTAATCACTTCATACACATATAATCATGTATGTTCTTTTGCATATATCTCATTACATTTCAATTAGTGTCTTCAAGGGTTATACATGTTGAAACATGTCAGAATTTTGCTTAAGGATGACAATTTTTCATTGAGTTTTTGTGTATATGTCTTTATATATGTGTAAATAACATGTTTTGTTTGTTTGCTTAGCCCGCCACAACTGAGTTGCTTCAAACTTTACTTATAATGAATGTTTTGCTATGAACATAGATATAACATGTGCATTTGAGTGTCTACTCTTACTTTTTGCAAATATGTGACCAAAATAATCTGTTTTAAGTTCTCTGTGGAACAACCATAATGTTTACTCAGTGTCTAGACTATAAATTTCCTTCAAATGTCAGCCAGTTTTTCACATTTTCCCAATATTAATATGTTGTGGTTTGTCTGATTTTGTGTCATAGTCATCTGATAGGTGTGAAGTATCCATGTGGGCTAGTTTTGTACATCACGTTCAGAAGAACAGAACAAAACTAACATTATTATCAATTTTTCAAGATAGAGAAAAATAAAGCTCAAGGTAGTATATATAATAAATCAACTTTTATCTATAAAATGTGAAGTGAGTCAGGAGATGTTCTGATGCAGTCAAGAAAAGTCTGGTGATTAATTTAAGTGTGTCAACTTGATTGGGCTATGAGTGTCCACATATTTGGTCAGTTATTATTTCTGCAAAGCCATGAGAATTAATTTGGATAAGAAAATCATTTTTGTCTTGGCATAAAAGTTTAAAATATTGTCTTCTACAATATAAATGCTGCTTATCCCATCAGATGGAGCCATGAATACAACAAAACATGTTGACCCTTCTGTAAGTAGGTAAGAACTTTGATCCTGGCTGACTTTTTGAGTTGAGTAAAAAAATGACAGAATTTTTTAGATCTTGACCTTACTGTTTTTTCAGACTATTGAATGTTTTGTCAGACTATTTGGACCTTTAATCATTGCCTTAGATCTTAAGAGTTTTCATTCTGCATTTCACTGACACATTTATAATGTCATTCTAAAGATAGGTAATCATTAATAGGTAGGCAGATGGATGATAGACATAGATAAATATATATATGCTAAATAATACAGATTTATGATAGCTAGCACTATATATATAAATATATATGCATATATTTATGTCACATATAAATTTATATCACATACAAGTAGCCACATGCACATATACTACTGATTCTATATATTTAAAGGACCACGGTTGAAACCATTTTAATTATAAAAGACTCCTAAAATCACAGACTAAAGAGTAGACTGAGACAGAAATCAAAAGGTAAGAATAAATAAACTACATTTCTTCTAAAAGCAAGGAAAATGATGCTCTTAAAGAATGTAGATCACCATTGTGGAAAATACACTTGAAGGAGAAGAACTTTTAAAAAATTAACCATTATTATTGAAAAACTTCAGTTTTCAGTATTTGACCAAATTAGATTGATAATTAAGTCAGAGAAAATAAACATAAGAAAAATTAATCACACACAGACCAGAGAATGCAGGCAGCAATGTTAAATAGAAATTGAAGGATAGAGATGGTAGATCACTCTGACTTTGGTTCCTGTGAGAACTGGGCATGTGGGAACAATGGCAAAAGAAATATATTCAATACTAATCATAGCATAACAATAGAAAACCCAAAAGCACACGGTAGAAAAATTCTTTGCAAAAGAGAGTAAAAGAAACTTAAGAAAATCACCTATAATTTCCATTTTATATAATTTGTTAAAAATCAAGAAATTGAATATTACTAACATTATTGCCATAATATTAAACAAAGTAAAAACAAATCATTGCTACATTAAAGAATCTTCCAAATCACAGGACATTACCACCATATTAGTGACTCCTCATAATCCTAAGGAAGGCCTGGGAAGACACTAAGAATGAAGACTATCTCAAAGACAAGGATACGACAGTGAACAACAAGGCTAGCAGTCTGCCTTTAAGTCTTGTTTAAGTAATTTGAAAATAGCATTCCCTCCCATAAAACTATAATGTTCCAGTAGTATGTGTATCATAGGTAGATACAGTAGAGCTAGAAGCTAGTGATTAATAAATCAATAAACATTGCTTCATAGTTATCACATACAAAGCTGTGAAAGTAGGAGTTGGCACATGGAGATATAATTTAGGAGAAGGTGATGATTAGAAGTTCTTCTTCTTTCATTATTTGTGTATCTAAAGGGTCACCCTTTCATGCCTTAAATATTCACTACTCATTTTCACATAATGTGCATGCCACCTCTTGTTATGCTCTTTCTTCTAAGCAGTTATACTAACTTCACTTTCTTTCCAAATACACAAAATTTATTATAAAACATAACTCATTCTAGCAAGCATTGCATTTATTCTAGACTTGGTTTGTTGCTAAAATGGTTGACAGGAATTTTAATTGATGCAAAAAGTTCTCAGTGAACGCATATGTGAAAGATACACTGAGTATCCACTTCTAAAGAAATGAATGAGAAAACCAAGTATTTAAACTGTTTACAAATCTCTATATCTATAAAACTTCAGCTGCATTTGCTTGAGTTTACCCATTAGATTGTCCTAAAGTCAAAGGAAAGCAAATAAGAAAAAAATTAAACAACAAAATGACTAGGTATTGAAGAAAGGCAAGTTCGAATAGACAAAGGATTATCAGCATTTCAGGATTAGCGATTTAACAATAGGGAAATCAGGAAGTTTCTGGTAACATTGAGGTACAGATGAGAAATGATCCTACAAAGAATAATTAGAATCTGGCAGTACCAGAGAAAGGAGGCTTGGTATTTTCATAAGTTTCACCTTAAGTAGCAAGCCTCACTGCTCTCCTGAATCAAAGCAATTTATCATCCATGAACAACTGCCAACAAGAACATCACCAGGGACAAGCCGAGGTGGTGTTTGTAACAGGCCTGGTTTCTCATATAAAAGTACTGAATTTATGTAGACTGTGGAAACTAACCAAGTTCAGTATCAAGGGAGAAACCCCATCATCTTAGTGGTGATGTTATCTTAGCTACTGTACTCTGTCATGTATGGAGGAATGAAACAGAGCAATAAACAGAACTTTAGGTACAGAATTAGAGTCTGTTTTTAGTGGCCTCTTGACATTTCCTCATAGATGGCTTCATTAAGACTAGACATTTCTGAAAGCCCCAAGATCATATCTTGAGTCTTTAACAACAAATGTGTGTGTGTGTGTGTGTAATTGAAAATGCTAAAATGTGTGTGTGCATGCATGCCTGTGTGTGTGTGTGTGTGTATAGTTGAAAATGCTAGAATGTGTGTGTGCATGCATGCCTGTGTGTGTGTTTGTTTCAGCTATGTTTTTCTTTTAAAAAGTTAAATTGGAATTTAACTCTTTTAACAAAACAAAGACACCCTCATAAACATCTAATGAAGAGCTGTGTGTGTATGTGGAGAACAACCATATTTTTATCAGAGAAAGGAAATGCTCTGAATTTGAACAAGTAACTTGAGAGGCTTTGAAGCAATGGTGTATTTCAGCACTTTTTCAAAGGCCATATACAAATGTACCACAGGCTGCAATAGAGGGAAGGACCAGCATCCTTCATGAGAGGATAATGGGCTGTTCACATGCTCCACTAGAGCCTAATGTGACAAATGGATGAGTTTGCACGCAAGCATCAAGAAGGCTGGGTGGAATGAAGTGGCAGGGATTCTATTGCAGATAGACAATGGCTTTCTGTGTTCTCTGCTCAGACAGACTCTCTTGGAGGTTAATAGCAATCAGGTTTGATCTGGCATCCTTTACTCTGAATTTGGCTTCAGCATCTGTATTGAGTTTCAGCTATCATAGGAATGGATGTTGGACTCTTTAGAATAATCTCCTGACTATTTACATCCATTTAAAACCCACCCACTTAACATATACCCACACCTCTGTACACACGCAGACTTAACAGGACTAAAGTCCAGGACTAGTTTTGCCCAATCAGATATCCGTACACTGAATTGAAATAGGAATTATAATTTACTTGCTTTCTATGATTTTTTTAATATATTTTGGACATCAGCAAAGGGAGTTTGGGGATGAAAGTGAACCTTAAATTTGGTAAGGATGGATTATTACTCAATTTAACACTCAAAATGTATCCAGCCTCAGAGAAGAGTACATTATTCTTGGGAAGAACAGACAGCTCCTTCGGTTCTTAACTCAAGCAATGTTTTAAACTAAAATAATGATAATAGTGAATAATTTTCCACTATACTGTCACATGAACCACTTTATCAGAGGAACATATTAACTTTTAAATGCCAGATTGCTCAACTATGAAAATATAGTTCAAATTTCACAATTCTTGTATGGCAATACAGTTTTGTAATATATGTTTATTAATCTAGTTATTGTTCTAAATTTTCATATGCTCAACACAAGGCCATATTTGTGTATTGTATTTCTAGAAAATTATTTTTATAGAAATATTGAAGACTGAGAATATATTCAATAATTCATCAGGTACTTACTGTGCACGTGGATTTAATACAAATCATTCTTCTTTGGTGAGATTTCTAAGAATGAAAAGATGCAATGTATAGCTATAATTTGGAGTGGTCACTCCATAAAAGATAAAAAGGGTGTTGAAGAGAATACTCCATCAACAGGGAGGAGCATGCAACCAGATTCCAAAAATTACTGAAAGAGGAAGAAGTCAATCAATCATTGGTGAAAAAAGAAGAGGAAAAAAAGACATGGTATGTGGTCAGAAAAATCCCACATTGGCTTCAGAAGCTGGACATCATCTTTGAATCCCAGACTCATGCTTGGACAGTATGGAATAGTTGGCAACAACTTCCATGTGCTATAGATTTTCAAGTCCCACAAATTAAAACTGGTAAGACCCTGATTTAATGATATATTATTTGTATGACATGAAATAAATATGGACAAAGATAAGCTCAATAATATTGCTTATAAAAGTAATGTATAATTAGCCAACTTTCTCTAATGTGTATATGAGCAACAGAATTAAATATGAAAGGTTTGTAAAATTTTGGCAGTGTGCCTATGAGTATGTGTGTGTGGTGTGGGTCTAAGACCATGTAAACTAATGTAAACTTCCTGATTTTCTAACTTTTATTTTCTCTAATGTCATAAACATTTTGGATAAAAATATATGCTGATTTCATTTTGGCTGCACTGTGGATAAGATTAAAGACCCATACATATATATAAAATGGGTTATATGAGAGGCTATTATTGATGGAGAAGACAAAAATTCTCCTTAAAAACCTGAAAAAAAAAACACTGACATGTTGTAAGACTGTGTTTATCAACAGCAGGCTGGAGCAGAAAACACAAACCTTTCTCAGGACAGATTAAGTCAAAGAACACAAATATACAAAAGAGTACCTCAGGATTAATATTCTTTTCTCTCTTTTGGTGAACATGTAGCTAGTGAAGAGAACTCCATTGACATCAATAAATGGAACCATATCTCCAGGAGAGATCAATATGTGTTGTAGAACAATATGTATATGGAAATAAAGTCTACATTCAAGTGTGCCCTTTGATGGCAATAGAACAAGATTTCCTAGGTACATAAAGCTCTACAATTTGGTCATCTTTCTTAAAAGTTAAAATTCGATTTGGGCATCTGTGTTACTTTGCTATTGTTACAGTATATCTGTGTTACTTTGCTATTGTTACAATATGTTACCATAAATGAATTATTATACAACCATTATTATACTGTGGGTTGGAAATTCAAAATACAAGTCAGGGCTGAAAAAAAGCAAGGAGCCATTGGGGCTGTGGTCCCACTACTACTTGAATCTTAAATGGATCCATGGCTTCCTCATTAGAGCATAGTTCTCCAGCTCATGGTGCTGCAATGGAAACCTTAGGACCTGCCAGGCAGATGTGTGTCTTTAGGGCTTTCATTTTTAAATGATAGTGTCCCTGTTCCTCCAGCGCTCCCCAGTTCTGTGTTTTCCAAGTTAGATACACTTTTCCCCATACTTCCTCCAGTAGGGAAGGCATCGTGGATGATTTATGCCTTCTCCATCTTCTCCATTGTGATGGACTAAAACACTCTGAAATCATGAGCAAAAATTAGTGTTTCTCCTTTCTTTGTATCAGGTAAAATGGACAGAGGGATGCAAAAGTAACTAACACACCAGGGGTCTCTCTTTTCACTCCTTTCCCAGCTTTCTCAAGCTGCAGGACTCCTGAGCTCCCAGGTTAATAGAGAGACTGGATGAGTTTCACATCACACTCTGAGATCCCCTCCTCTGCCTCTCATCTTCCAATCTAAGGTCCTCCAGGCTGCTCTGTGATTACACAAACAATGTAGCACAATCTCCTATTGCTAAGGTCAGTGAATTTTCAAGCTTACTTCTACCTGCAATGTTAAGTTGCTTATAGCAAAAATCTAGATAGGATTTTCACAAATTCCTCCTATTCCAATGTGGCTATTTGAGGGTTTATTTTGTGAGATACAATATAAAATAACAATTTATACTAAGGTAATAGATCATAATATAAAATTGTCTATCATAAAATTCCCTTTCCCCTATTAAAATAGTTTAGAGGAAGTATTTATATAATCATGTCAGCATGTCATTTTCTCCATACCTGCTGTAATCCACATCACTATTCATCCAGAATCCACATTTATGGTAGACCAATTGAGAGGCACAAAAGCCAAACTCCTTCACGTTCATGACTAACCTGCAGTTAGGAATTAACAAACCTCCCTGTAAATACAACATTGAGGTTGGAATTGTTCTTATATTAAAACTATAAATGTAGTATGTTAATGATATGGATATATACACATATTTATGATTGGTATGTATGATAGTTTTTCTGTGTAAATATAGTTTTTCAGTAAGGAAGAGTGTTGAATGCTTCTTGGGTAAAGAACATATTTTTTCCAGAAAATCTTCCTTTTATTCTTATAACGGTGGTTGAAGGTTTGTCACTTACCAGATTTATGAGATGAGCCACTCTTCCCCAGATGCACCTGCTTCCATTTGGGAAAACGATTAAGGTGAGCTGTGTTCACATCTCTTGCATAGTAGGATATACATTGGAAACTAAATGAAGTACCATTTCATTATATGATAAAGCTGATCTTTCATTTTTGACAATAGCAAAATGCTTCCCACTTGCAGCCTAAAAGTTCCATATTGCACAGGTCCTGGTATCATAGCTAGGGGTGGCACAAACTGAAGAACACATATATTAGCTCTGCCTTTAAACATTTCCTTTCATAGTACTGATTGTTTTCTAAATGTTCAGGAATGAGTTTCTCTCTCTCTCTCTCTCTCTCCTCTCTCTCTCTCTCTCTCTCTCTCTCTCTCTCTCTCTCTCTCTCTCTCTCTCTCTCTCGATTGCTCGCATTGTTCACTGATTAGGGAAGAGCCGATTAGGAAAAGAGCTTGAAATCCCCATGATACAACTTACAGATCATATGAAGCTTAAGAAGGAAGATCAAAGTGTGAATGCTTCAGTCCTACTTAGAAGGAGGAACAAAACAATCACAGGAGGTAGAAGGTAGGAGGGACTGAGGAGGAGGAGAGAAAAAAAAGGGGGCAGTATCAAATTTGGATGGAGACTGGGAGGAATGTACAGAGACTGTCAGGAAATTGAACAGGGATGTGTAGCAATGGGGGATGGGGGAAAGTGGGTAGCCAACGAAAGTCCCAGTAGCCATGAAAGCAAGAGGCTCCCAGGACCCAACTGGGATGACACTAGCTGAAATACACAACAAAGGGAAGAGAGAACCTGTATTAACCTCCTGTATTGATGCACATAACCCTCAAGAGACTGGAGGCCCCAGGTAATTTAGAGGTCAGGTGGGGTGAAGGGTGGGGACATCCACATGGAGACAGTGGTTTGGGGAAGAGGTATGGGATGTGCAACAGTCAGAGGGTGGATGTGGGGGGAACAAAATATGGAGTGTGAAAACACACACACAGTGCCGAGCTTAGGCACTGCTCCTGATTGAGGGATGGACCACCCATCCTTCTCCAAATTTTAACCCAGAATTGCTCCTGTCTAAAGGAAATACAGGGACAAAGAGTAGAACAGAGACTGAAGGAAAGGCCATCCAGAGACTACCCTACCATATGGGATCCATCCCATACGAAGCCACCAAGCCAAGTCACTATTGCTGGTGCCAAGAAGCGCTTGGTGATGGGAGCCTGATATGGATGTCTCCTGGAAAGCCCTGCCAGAGCCTTATCGATACAGATGCTTGCAGCTAACCATGGGACTGAACATGGGGACCCCAATGGAGGAGTTAGGGGAAGGACTGAAGGAGCTGAAGGGGTTTGCAACCCCCTAGGAAGAACAACTATATCAACCAATGAGACCCCCCCCCCAGAGCTCCCCAGGAACTAAACCACCAACCAAAGAATACACATGGAAAGACCCATGACTCCAGCTTCACATGTAGCAGAGATGGCCTTATCTGGCATCAGTACAGCAGAGACCTTGATCCTGTGAAGGTTTGCTGCCCCAGCATAGGGGAATGCTAGGGTGGTGAGGCAGGAGTGGGTGGGTGGGTAGGGAAGCACCCTCATAGAAGCAGTGGGGAAGAGGTTAGAATAGGGTGTTTTCAGAGGGGCAACCCGGAAGGATAAACATTTGAAATGTAAATAAATAAAGTAACCAATAAAATTTTTTAAAAAGAAAAAGAAATACTTGCTACCATTTTTTTTTTCAGACTAAAGGAAGCACCACAAAAAGAAAGAAAGAAAGAATATTATGCAGACTATATTTAAATTTTTAAATTTATTTTTGTGTGTGTGTGTGTTTTCACACTCCATATTTTGTTGCCCCCCCATCCACCCTCTGACTGTTGCACATCCCATACCTCTTCCCCAAACCCCTGTCTCCATGTGGATGTCCCCACCCCTCACTCCACCTGACCTCTAAATTACCTGGGGCCTTCAGTCTCTTGAGGGTTAGGTGCATCATCTCTGAACGAACACAGACCTGGAAGGGTGTTGGGGGCCTCATATCAGCTTGTATATGCTGTCTGTTTTGTGGTATAAGGTTTTAGAAATCTCAGGGGTCCAGATTAATTGAGACTGCTGGGCCTCCTACAGGATCTCCCTTCTCCTCAGCTTCTTCCAGCTTTTCCCTAATTCAACAACAGGGGTCAGCTGCTTCTGTCCATTGGTTGGGTGCAAATATCTGCATCTCTTTCAGCTGTTTGTTGGGTCTTTCAGAGGGCAGTTAGAAAAAAGAAATGTTGCTTGTCACAAGATTTAGGGAATATTGTGCTTAATAAACTATGAAATAGGAAAACAAATGCCACAAAATCTTGTACCTAGAATATCTTTTAAAACTAGAAAGAAAATCAGACTTAGAAAGAAAAGTAGAATGCTTCTTTCCTGATAATGGGGGAAGACAGAGTGGGAGAGATGATCATGAAAGAATGAAGGCTTCAGAAACATAATGAACTCTGGTTATCATAGTTCAACACTGAAATAGTACATTCTATACTTATAATTTGCTGTTAATATAACAACTATGTGAGTTGGTGAGTCTATTAATTAACTTCTTGTGGTAATCATGTCACCAAGCATACATATATTAAAAGATCATCTTTTACATTATAAATATATACTTACAATTTTATTTCTGAATTGCATCTTCAGCAAGACATATAAAAACATAACAAATTATATTTTAAAAGCCATACATATATCTTCCTGGGAATAGCTGTAGTCATAGTAGTTTAATTTTACATCGCAATAAGAATCTGCATCCTACCAGTGTGTGATACATAGGAAGCGAAGTCTTTATGTCCTTTATCTTCTTTGATCTGCATTATAATGCTGAGAGGAATGTAGTGTTAGCATCTTTGTTTCCTCATGAAAATAAGCTTGCAAGTGACAATAATCATTTTTCATGGTGCTTACAAATAGCAAATGTAATCAGTATTGAAATGAGGACAGGTATGTTTCTGTCCACCAAGACATCTAAGATGCCTTCTCCTCAACCTATGCCTGCCAAGGCATCATGAAATATGATGAGGCTGTTTGAGAGACACAAGTACTGGACAACGCTAAGTGCTAATCCCTTAAAGGATCTTGAAAATGTAGAGACATTGCAATATTTACTGTGATTTATTGATGGTCATGTATTTTTTTCTCATTTGGCTTTATAAGAAAGAACTTCAAAGGTTGTGCACCCACTTCACAATTGTCAGAATGGCTAAGATCAGAAACTCAGGTGACAACAGATGCTGGTGAGAATGTGGAGAAAGTGGAACACTCTTCAACTGCTGGTGGGGTTGCAAGATGGTACAACCACTCTGGAAATCAGTCTGGTGGTTCCTCAGAAAACTGGACATAGTATTACCAGAGGACCCAGCTATACCACTCCTGGGCATATACCCAGAAGATGCTCCAACATGTAAAAAGGACACATGCACCACTATGTTCGTAGCAGCCTTATTATAATAGCCAAAAACTAGAAACAACACAGATGTCCTTCAACAGAGGAATGGATGCAGAAAATGTGGTACATTTACACAATGGAGTACTACTCAGCTATTAAAAACAATATGAGTTCATGAAATTCTTAGGCCAATGGACGGAACTTGAAAATATCCTGTGTGAGGTAACCTAGTCACAAAAGAACACACATGGTATGCATTCACTGAGAAGCAGATATTAGCCCAGAAGTTCAGAATACCCAAGATACAATTCACAGACTACATGAAGCTCAAGAAGGAAGACCAAAGAGTGGATGCTTCAGTGCTTCTTATAAGGGGGAACAAAATATTCTCAGGTAGAAATATGGAGACAAAGTGTGGAGCAGATACTGAAGCAAAGGCCATCCAGAGCCTGCCTCATCTAGGGATCCATCCCATTTATAGTCCCCAAACCCAAATGCTATTGTAGATGCAGGGAGTGCTTGTTGACAGGAACCTTATATGTCTGTCTCCTGAAAGGCTCTGCCAGAGCCTGACAAATACAGAGGCAGATGCCAGCAGCCAACCATTGGACAGAGCACAGGGTTCCTGATGGAGGAGTTGAAGAAGGGACTGAAGGAGCTGAGGAGTTTTTGCAGCTCCATAGGGGGAGCAACAATGTCAACTGACCAAACCCCCAGGTGCTCCTGGGGACTGGACCACTAACCCAATAGTACACATGGAGGAACCAATGGCTTCAGCAGTATATGTGGCAGGGGATGGTCTTGTTGGACATCAGTAAGAGGAACAGCCCTTGGGCCTGAGGGGGTTCGATGCCCCAGTATAGTGGAATGCCAAGACTAAAAGGCTGGAGTGGGTGGATAAATGGAGTTGCTTCCTCATAGAGGCAGGGGGAGTGGGGATGGAATAGGGAGTTTCCAGAGGGGAGAGACCTGGAAAGGGAATAACATTTGAAATGTATATAAAGAAAATATCCAATAAAAGGGGGGAAAAGGGAAAAAGTGGTACACAACCATTAAACATCTCTGACTTGAGGTTTTGTTTTCATTTTTTGTACTCTAGAAGCAAGAATTTTTAGTTAATCTAAGTTAACTTTCAATCAATGTGTTTCATTGCTGTGGCATTTGTGTGTGTGTGTGTGTGTGTGTGTGTGTGTGTGTGTGTGTGTGTGGAGAGAGAGAGAGAGAGAGAGAGAGAGAGAGAGAGAGAGACCTATTTTGCTCTAATCTGTCCTCCTCCACAGTTGCCTTTTCCATACTCCTTGCTCCCCTCTTGCTAATTTCCTTCTTTCGCCCAAATATTTGTCTCCCCTTCTGCTTACATGTCACATGGTTTATATGGTTACTTCATTCCCCTTCTCTATTCCCTTAAGATCTCTTTCCCCTCTTCTGGGGCCCTTATAGCTTCCTGATACACACACACACACACACACACACACACGGGGGGGGGTGGAAAGAGAGACATAAGTGTGCATGCTTGTGGAGAGAGAGAGAGGAGGTAGCGGGAGAGTCATAAGCACATGCACACACACACACACATTTCTAAAGCTCAATGCTCTCAGGAGAGAAAGCATTGTACTTGTCTTTCTGAATCTGCTTATTTCACTTAACATAACGGCAGCAAGAAAGGAGGGATCACACTTGGAGATAAGACTCTAGAAGCAAACTTCAAAAGAAAATTCCCTCCCCTTTTCACTCTCTCTGGAGCTGAAAGTTTATGGCAAAGGAAAGTAGTGACTCAAAACCCCAAAACTCTTTATGAAGCCCCTCGAGAATTAGCTGAAGCAAGTCTGCCTGTGACATGGCACTTGTCATCCAGCAAAGAAAAGAGAAAATAAGAAATATGGTAGAACTGAATTTGGGAACAAGCTACTTCTACCCAAGAGGTTTTGAAAGATTCCTCCAGGCAGTCTTGATGACCATTGACATGTAAGGGGAATTTGCCTTTAGGGCTGATACTGCCTCCTTCTAGAGTACAATGGAATCCAACATCAGCAGCGGGTACCCAAAGAAACCTGTACAAACTGTGCTGAGAAGAACTCCATGGAGTCTGATTTTACAGCTGCAAGGATTAAGGTGTACGAGGTTAGGGTGGCCTTTTAACTTAAAAAAGAACAACAACAGTGTTTCCAGAACCCAGGCAGGAAATCATACCCCAGAATCCCTAGAGTGTTCTATAGAACCTCACCTTGTAGGCCAAACAGCATAGTTTGTGTTTATTTAATAGAAGGTGTTTTGTGTTTGTGCAGCTGCCGAATTAATATTATGGAATAAATTCTGCCTGCTGCTGTATTACATATCCATGCTTAATTAAAAGGGGAAGAATGGAAAATTGAAAAAAAAATTACTTAGGTTCTGTAGAAACAGAATCAACGGATTCAGATAAATGAAATGAGCTCAAATTCACTGGAAAATCTGAATGCAATATATTTTATGTAATTATTTTCATAAGTTTATATTTAATAGCAGGCAATGAGACCTTCTGTTTTATTGAAACATGACTCTGAAATATCTGCCTCATGAAAGCATTAGAATGAAATCAAAAGGAGAATTTTTTTTTAAAAAGCATTCTTTTCATTTTTTCCCCGATTATGAGTAAATCTGTTTCTTGAACTCTTTGCTACTTCATTTAAAATTCTCTCTGCATTCCCCAAAGCTGCATTTTAAGCTTTCCGTGATGTGTAAAAACATGGTGATGTTACCTCATCCATTTTGTTTTCCAGGGAGTAAAGGAAATGAAAATTAAAAGTGGTTTCATCACCTGTAAAGAAATCTTGAGTACAGCGTTCTTAATGGCCATAATACAGGGGAATATTGCATTGTGCATTTGCTGTTCATCTTCTTAAAACAGCCCTCCTCCTTTGCTTCAGATAGCAACACAGACATAGCTGAGTTATATGCCCTGCATTTGTGGTGACCCAGCAACTGTAATGCATTCGTAAAAAAGCCGAAAACAGAAAGTACTAAGACTGAGTATAAAGCAGAAATGTAATAAGTCCTAAAAAAAGTCTTATTGTTGCTGTGTCTCTCAGCCTTCCAACTAATGGAATTGCACTTATCTTATTCACCTGTATGGGCAGTCAGCTGCCTGGCATATAATGGTTGCTCTTTAAATATCTGCTTAATTAATGGCTACAGTTTGAAATCTCATATGGAATGATTACCTCCTGGACCCACAAGACCCTAAGCTTATCGTCAAGAATCTAAGAGATAGATAAACATGAACAGGCAGTGGAGAAGCAGAGATTGAAGGGTATGATAAAGATAGCAACCAGAGGCATGGGTTGGATACTACATTGCTCAGTAGGAGCCTTGCATCCAAAAGTACTTTGTAACTCACACAGTCCCTAGTGTTGCGAATTGCTTATTGCCTGTGACAACTTGTCTTATGGCAAAACCAGATGATATTAATATCAGCCTCCCATAATTATATGTGGCCATTCTCTAAACAGCTTACCAAACTTATCCTATCAATTACTATTGGGATTGCTGAATTTCACCGGGTCCCCATGGCTGTTGTAATAAATCATCTCAAATTGGACTTAAAACAATAGTTTTGTTATCTTATACAGTTGGATGTCTAAATCAAGTATTGAAGTGTTACATCAGGGTGCTGGTTAGGTTTGTACCATTCAGAGGCCTAAAGGGGAGAATCTGTCTCTGTTTTTTGAATTTTTAGAGCCTGTTGCACTGTTGGGTGCTGGTGGGCCTCATCTGAATCTCTGCTTCAATCAGCACGTCCTCTTTCCCCATCTTCTGTGTGTTCAGAGAACATTTAAGTCTAAGATAGACCAGCATTGTAGCACCCTTAACATCATCACACCTGCAATCTGTCATTTGTTAGGCAAGGTAACTTATCTAGAGGAGACAGAAATTCAAACACTGATGACCTTTGAATCTCAATCAGCCACCCAACATTGTCATGAACCAGTAAAGTTAGAATTCCTTGTCAAGTCACAGTCTTCAGCTTCCAAAATAGTGTTCTCAGCAGAGAATTGGAGAGTTTTTGCTTATTTGTGGAATTTATTTATATATGTACCCCAGTTGGTACATCTGAGTAATTCTGGACATGTTGGAAATGAAAGACTGACATGAAGATGGGCCTCTACAGTTAATATTTTTCACTGACTAAATGAGGGTTTGCATGTAGCTCATTTGGTGGGAGGCCTGGATACCATGCACAAAGGTCTGGATTTTAATCCACATAAATCAGGTGTGGGAACCTACATCTGTAATCCCAGAACAAGGGAGGAAGCAAGTAAAAGGATTGGAAGCTAAAGCACATCCTTGGCTACTTCTTTTGTTCAAGAGTAGTCTGTGATATGTGATACACTGTCTCAGAGGGGGGAAAGACCAAATGAGTTATTTTTAATATTTTAGACATTTATTTCACAAATAACTGTCAATGTTCTGGAAACTGAAGAATTTTTCATATCTATTTTACATGGAAACACATTAAAATATTTTAAAAGGTAACAAAGAAAATATTTCCTTCTTAAACACAGAAAACTCTCTGTGTTTATTATGAACCAGGAGACTAACCTGGTTAATTAAGAGATGAAGAAAGAACAATGGAAAGGTGACCTGCTAGTAATGGGGAGACAATCAGCACAAGTTTAGCACCATTTGTCTTGAACATCTCTGAAGTTAGTTCAGTTAAAACCATTCTCTGTCTTTTTACTGTCTGTGATGGTTAATTTGATTTGTCAACTTGACCAGAGCACTCTCTGTTGAAATTAATAGGCTCACTTATTTCTGCTTAATAAGGCAGAAGAGAGGATATATTAATTTATTTGACCACATTTATAGCAATATCACTTGAAGAAAAGATGAAAAGAGAATATGATATGAAGATGTAAATATTTGGGGACAGTCTGTTCTCTTCTCACTTTTTTCAATAAATTGGTCTGCTAGAGAACAAAGTTTAGTTGATGTTGTTGCCATTGCTGTATTTGCAGGGCTAGGTATCAAGCCCAGGGCTTTGTGCATGTTAGGCAAGCATCCTACCACTAAGCCATATTCCAGCTATCAATTTTCTGTTTAATAAGAAGGGTGACTAAAACACACTGAGATGAGCATGGAAAGCTCATGTACCAATGCAAACCAGTCATCCATAAGCTCTTAGAACCCTGAAACATGTATACAGTCTCTCAGTAGTCCACTACAGTGAAATGCTAAATGAAAACATGACATCTTTTGCAACTCATCATTCACATTTGGTCAATTGTTGGATAGCAACCTGATTTTTAAGTCAAAGTCTAAGCTTCCTAACAAGGACAATAATAACATAAACACTGGAGACCTATGTACTACACTGTTTTCTGAGTACTACCTACTGTGGAGTATTTTAAGCTCAAAAAATCCCATGAGATAAGTATGCTATTATCTTTCATTTCACGGATGAGAGAACTCATGCACAGAAATTTATATTACATACCCCTGGCCACTGAGCTGGGATTTAACTACTGGAAGTCTGTCTCTATAAAGCTGTTGCTCCCTTTTATACACTATTTGAGAGATTATAAAGCCTAAATGTACATGTAGATGCCAAGTAATGATCAATTAAGGTAAAACAATGCATTTAATGCAACACACACACACACACACACACACACACACACACACACACACACACAAAACATATGACTCTTAAGGGTAGGCTGCATGCCTGGCAAAGGTGGCCAACAGAAACAAACTCAACAGTGTCTTTGGAGAGTCATTGTCTCATAATGTTGTAAGAAGTCATTTTCTTTTTCTTTCATTTTTTAATTTCTTTACCTTCCTATTTTCTATTTTTATTTACATTTTACCCAACAGGTTCCCTGCATATGTATTACAGCTTCTGGTGTTATGTTTATATGAGATTTCTGAGTGTGATAGTGGGTTTAGTGTCTATATCTGTTTCTTGTGTCTCTTCTTGGTTACTTTTCTTTCTGTTTACTTGTTCTTGTTCTTGTTTTTTTTTTAATTTGCTTTTGTTTTTAATCTATATATTGTATTATATATTATAATTATATCTATATATTATATATTAAATTATTTTATTATATTCCCTTCGAACCTGTTTATTTTCTAATGAGAGACAAAAAGGAAAGGATCCAGGTGGGAGGAGATGTGGGAAGAAATTGGGAGGAGAAGAGGGAATGGAAACTATGGAAACTGTAATCAGAATATATTGTATGAGAAAAATCTATTTTCAGTAAAAGAAAAAATGATATACAAATCTGTTTTAGTTTTACCTGGTGGTTTGTTGTCCATTGATTATTTTTCAAATTACCTACTAGAAGAAAATCTTCTGAAAAAGAAATATAACTTCTGAAAACCATGTGAATGTATGACTAAGTAAAATTAAGGTGAGCCTCAGAATTGTCTCATTAAAGAAAGAAACTGAGGACACAGAACACAGACTGAATACTCTTATCATTGCCACACATTTAGAAAAGAACTCAGAACCTGAGTGTTGGGATTCATATTCTTTTAAACTGTGTGCAATTCCACATCTGTCCACCCTTTGGAACCTGGAGAAATGGGGCATTTATTACCCAGAAAAGAAGCCACACAGACCTGGTCAGACCTAGACAAGAGGAGGAGACTGTCATTGTTTTTGGATGCAATATTCATAAATATTATAAATCACTCTTAACTGTCATACCCTCACGTTCTCGTGGTTACAACTTTCCTTTGTCTGTGGACAGATAATAACTGCATAGTTCTTATAGGCAGTGATGATCTTTCTAGACTGCTTGAGAAAGTTTTCTGATGTTATCAAATTAGTCCTGCAACCCATTTTTATAAGTCAGTGGTTTTGTTTTCTCTTAATATTTTTTACATTTTCATTTCTATTTATGAATACATTTGTTTCTGTATGCTCTCTCTAGTCTCTCCTCTCTAAATCCTCCCCTCTTTGTTTTAATGTTTTCCCACATATAGTATTATTTTCATTAATGACATAATATAAATGCTCCCTCAGTTCTAATCTCTGTTCAAGAAAATCTATTCTTAACAATCTTCCTATAACATTTTATTTTCCCAGACAAAAACCTTTCTTGCCCATAAATGTGCCAGTATTTTTTAGACTCCTTGAGGTTTTTAATACCTATCCCCCACAATAGACTTTAACTACACAGTGAATATTCACTTACTTTATGTTGGTAATTAATAGAGACTCATTTCCAAAACCAAAAAGTAGGATCTGGAAGCACACTGATCTAGTTTCACAATCTCTTTCTTACCAGTTTGCTGATGATTACACTCACTGGTTATATTTGCGCATCCCACTTCAGGCTGCCTTCATTACTATCATATTCATATTCTCAACTCCATATGACCCTTATTTGCTAAGGCAATGTCTCTCCTTAGCTAGGAAGCTTGTCATTTTGCATGGGTATTTTACTGGCTGGTTTTGTATGTCAACTTGACACAGGCTGGAGTTATCACAGAGAAGGGAGCTTCAGTTGGGGAAGTGCCTCCATGAGACCCAGCTGTGGGGCATTTTCTCAATTAGTGATCAAGGGGGTAGGGCCCCCTGTGGGTGGAACCATCCCTGGGCTGGAAGTCTTGGGTTCTATAAGAGAGCAGGCTGAGCAACATAGGAGAAGCGAGCCAGTAAGGAACATCCCTCCATGGCCTCTGCATCAGCTCCTGCTTCCTGACCTGCTTGAGTTCCAGTCCTGACTTCCTCTGGTGATCAACAGCAATGTGGAAGTAAGCCAAATAAACCCTTTCATCCTCAACATGCTTCTTGGTCATGATGTTTGTGCCGGAATAGAAACCCTGACTAAGACAGGTATGTTCAATTAACATAGAATAAAATTTAAAACTGGTACAAGAATCAAACATCTAAATTCTCTCTTGCCATTTGCCCTTCTCCTTCTTCTTTCAGTAAGAGAAATGTCAATTTAACAGTCACCTGAGAAATTGTGCAACTACTTGCTCAGTTGGATACCTAAGACTTCAGTAAAGGAATGCCTGCTAGGGCCAGCAAGATGCCTCAGTGGCACTGCCTGCCAAGCCTCTTTACCTAGGCTTAATCCTCAGGAAAACATGATGGAAGAAGAGTTGGTCTATAATTTTCACAAGGAAATCTCAGCATACCTTTACCCAAGCACACAGAGAAATAGACACATAGATAGATGATAGATAGATAGATCGATAGATAGATATAACTGATTAATACATTGATACGTAGACGGATAAATGATAGAGAGAGATAGAGATAGAGAGAGACGGAGAGATGGATGGAGATAGATAGCACTTGTAAAATAACTTTTAAAATTAAAAAGAATTAATCATTTATTGCTATCCTAAAACTGTCACATGCTGTCACCCTGGCCAGGGCTATCAAAAGCATTAGCAATGATCAGGGGACATATAGAACAAATTGTTATTTGGATACATTGTTTTAGGTACCACTTCTGCTCTTGACCACTTAGGACCACAGAAGTTTGTCACAAAAACTTACTGCAGTAGGCATCTATGCCGTTTAGCAGCTATTGTATTTGTAAGTACATCCCACACAGAGTTTTGTAGCTGACCCTGACCGACGGATGTAGGTGCCCCTTTGACCTGAGCCAGCATGAATGAGATAGTGATTAGATTACCCAGGGAAAGGGAGCCTTCTCAGTTAAGGCTCACTTCATACAGCCTCTCTAGGCAGTGAGGAGTGAAATGACTTCTGTTGCTTGTAGTGTTTCTTGTCATCAAGTAGCTGTGGCTTCCATCTTCAAGTGGAGTTAATATCTTTGTGGGCTATAAAGCAAGTGGGAGTAGCTTTAGCCTTTGTGTTGTTAGTGTTTGACATTAACAGAAGCCATTAGCTCACCTGCTTGAAATTCCTTTCAAGACCTAGTAGCTGAGTCTTGCTCAGTCTCATTCTGAGATCCCCTACATTACTGTTTCAAACTGACTATGATTCAGCCATTGAATGAGATCCAACTAAGGACTAACATTCAAAAAGATCTTGGATTGATCCATACTAGGGAGGATGCTTGATTAAAATAACCAGTGGCTGGTCAGATGTAAGGATGAGAAACATCACACATTGGAAACAGCTTTTACCTGAACTGTGTTTGAGGAACTACCTTGAATAAAATTAACATAAAGCTAAAACCCAAAATTTAACAAGGATGTATTTCTTCCCTTTTATTTGCAGATAACTTGAAAAAAAAATAAGTTAAAGGACTTAAAACAATGTGAAAGATTATGCCCATAACACGGGTCTCTGGGAAGGGAGATATCATATGACATGTAAATAAAGAAAATAATAATAAAAAAAATAAAGACTAATACAAAAGATGAAAAAAAAGAAAACAGAAAAAAAATCATGAAGCAGAGAGATCTAACCATGAGGTACCCTATAGTCATTAAGGCCAAATTGAAACTATATAACGGAAGATGAGGTTCATCTATAGCAAATATTCTTCCTCCAGCAATGGTGAAATTTCTCAACAGTAGCTTGAGTGACTTCTCTAGAACTCACATTCAAGAATGCTTTAAAAAGCATCATCCTGTAACTGCATATGGGAAGCCTGTAGCCATAACAGTAAAGGGAGCATTACATGAAGACAGGGAAAGTCGCATGAAGCCATTACAGATTATTTTCACATTTCAGAAAGAAAGCTAGACAGATTACAAAGCACTCTTTGCATTACCAGGTTCACATGACTGTTGTTCCCTGCTTATGAAAGGTTCATTCAACTGAGCACTGGAGGATTTACTGTTTGACAGGCACTGATCTAGAGAAAAGAAGAGAGAAAGGAAAAGAAAAGAATAGAAAAGAAAAGAAGAAACCATCAATCACAAGTTCATATGGACCTGATGTCTACATGGGACAGATGAAAAACTAATGGCATCAGTAGATGTCCTGCACAGAGAGAGAAGGATTAATGACCAAGCTCATTCCTTACTGGTGGAAGTAGAGGTGTGTGTTTAATTTTCGGCATGAAGTCGATGGAATCCAGGCTTAACTAAGTTGTTGTGAAGAGATACTTCTAAAGAAGTTTGGCACATGAGTCCCTAGATTCAGCATAGAAGGTCCACTCTTTTTTTTTTTAATTGATATTTTATTTATTTACATTTCAAACGTTATCCCCTTTCCCAGTTTCCCCTCTGCAAACCCCCATCCCATCTCTCCAACACCCTGCTTCTACAAGGGTGCTCCCCCACCCACCCACCTACCCACCCTTCATGCAGGCAGGTATGATCCAATATGCTAGGAGCCTAGGTAAAACAAGACAGAAAATGCTTACTTGCTGTATCCTTTATAGAACTGTGATGCTTGGGGGGTTGAGGTTGTTCGGTTTTTTTTGGGGGGGTGGGGGGTTTAATCACTTGCCCTTGTGCATCAACACTCAATGGTCTGTTGACTTTCCACTTCAGGTGCTTTTAGCAGTGAGCTCTTGGTATTTCAAACTTTCAGCCGCAGACTGGAAGGCAAAATATTGACTTCCATGATTCTAAAGCTTTTGGATTTGGAACAAAACATGTTAGCTTCCCAAAAAATCCAGTTTGCCTTTCAAGGGATTATTCAGTCTCCATAGTCACATGAGGCAATTTCCCTAGTATATCCATTTTCATTTATCTATCCCTACCTATCTAGCAGCTGACTCTCTTGGTTCTGTAATTCTAGAGAATCTTAGCCAATGCAGAGACTCAAAGCAAAGAGTGTAGGAAGAAAAGAAGGAGAAAAGGAGGAGGAAGAGGGAGAGGAGGAGGAGGAAGAGGAGAAGAAATTTAAAAAATCAATTGGTTCTAAAGTGCATAGTGATGATGGACTGGAGCCAGGACCAGGCGATATGTCTGTTACTCAGGATGCTGACCACACAAACTCTGGATGACCACGCAAAGGAAGGAAAAATCTGAAAATAAGACAGGAAATAAAGTAAAAATGAGATACAATCAAACATTAGAAATGAAGTTCACTTCTATTCTGTGGGGGAAGAAAAGTAGTCAGTATGGGGGCAAATGGACTATCCAAAGCTTGCCGAGGCTCTGAGAAGAAAGCCGGAGTAGATCAAAGCATCCAAGCGGCAGACTAAGATGAAACAACAGAAGAAAAGGCGCATTTGCAATCAAACCACAAGGAATTGTTCCAATTCTGAAACACTCAAAAGCAAAGCAGACAAAAGGCTAATTTGGGAATCAACTAATGGTGGCGGAGACTGCGGGGCGGGGG
>NW_022196905.1:48438522-48463860 GCF_008632895.1 Mastomys coucha | reverse complement strand
GAAGGAAGGAAGGAAGGAAGGAAGGAAGGAAGGAAGGAAGGAAGGAAGGAAGGAAGAAAGAAAAGAAAAGAGTGGGGGTACCAGCCAAGCAATTTTGAAAATCCTTCAGTGAACTCAAATATCTCAAGAAGTCTCATTGAGGGGCAGTCCCTGCGGTGCACTGGTGGGTCCTCCACTTGCCGTCTGATTCGTCTGGAACTAGAATGAACTAATGTATTATGTAAAAGATCTTAAGATCCTAAGTCTCAGACATAGGATAACTTGAAAAGATTGATTGAGATTGTGATAAAAAGTAAGAGAGGCAGTTTATTCTTCTCTCTGGGTTTTGTTGTGGTTTTGTTTGGTTGGTTTTTGGTAATTAATAGTAATCAGTTGAACTATGCCAGGATTTTCCCTGCTCAATCTATTTAAATATTAGTGCAGCAGGGGGCCTGTGGTTGGACAGGGAAAGGGGAGACAGAGTTAAGAGTGGAAGTGGCAGAGATGACAGAAAAGAAAGAGAAGAAGCCAAGATGGAGGCTGATGGACAGGAAGAAAATCCTGAACCAGCGTGGCTTTAAATAGCCAAAGGTAGATATAGTATCATAAAGGGTAGGATAATTGGGATCTTATCTAACCTAGGTGGGCCCTGAAATTATTGTGTGGGCATCTTGTGTATTGAGAATTTATTAATATATAAATCTGACTTGTTAATTATAAGCTTCTAGAGTTTTGTTTCTACTGGGTTGCTGGGTATTGTGGCAGGTGACCTCCTGGGTGGTTGGTCCTTGCATGGGGCTGGCGTGGCAGTGAAGGGGACACAGGAGTTGTTCAGACCCCACTGCAGTTGGCCTACAGAGAGTAGCTGGATGGAGTGCAGGAACTTGGCGGTTCATTTTTAATATTTCCCGCAACAGTACTACATTATAAATATTATCCTCTCATAATAACGTTGGCAAACGGAGTCATCGTTGTTGTGGGTATGATGTCAGTGCCATGAAAATCTGTACTTTTTTTTTTTTTAATTCAAAGCATATGAGTCAAAGATTTGAGATCTTTTCAGCTACAAGGTGGTTCAACTCCTCTTGTATTTTAACCAGTACCGAATAGAGGAAAATAAAAAATAAATGAAAGGTTTCAAAAAATCTAAACTATAGTTTCCCTAGGTTTTTCTTAATTTTAAATTAAATTACTATAGGCATTTAAAGATTGGATTTGAATTTATTACTTAAATTAAATATAAAAATAACTATGTTTTTGTTAGAATTTACATTTACTACAATTTCAGAATTTTATTTATGGGGATAATTGTTTGATTCCACTTTGAGCATCTCCATATCTCTCCCACACTTATTTGCAATATTCCGAAATTTCACAATGAAACCATTATTTTGCTGTGTTTCCCTACCTTCAAAGCTAAGGAAAACTCTATTCAACATAAAGCAACTTTTTCAAACTACACATTAACTGTATAAAACCATTCAAAGAACAGTTTGTCTTATATATAAAACCATGTGCTAGTACCTCACGGAATCCCTCAACACTCCCTTACCTTTCCCTCCAGATGGCCGACATAACCTTTGGTATCATCTTTCTAGTTACACCACGCTTACTAATATTCAATAAGCACCACAGGTTCTTAGCTTCTAAGCTGTTCCATATACTTCTGTATTTTAGCTGAAAACTATCTGAGCCTGTCTCCCAGCCACTTACCTGCCTTGGTCTTGTTTTATCTTAGGAGCCCTCTATAATCCTTCCAGACGCCCCACATGGCTCTCAGCAGAACCTTTCACAGTGGCACATGGTAACTTTCAGAATCTGTACTTATCTAGCATCTGCTCAGAGCTTCTCAAAACTCCTTATAGAGTTCTAGGTGGTGTTGGTTAAAGTTTTTTTTTTCTCTCAATTTTCAGCACACTATTGAAACACTCAGATGTTTCTTTTCAGTGGATCCAGTACTTGAGGTATTCAAGAGCTGGCTTTACCTGTAGACATGTGGGAACACTGAAACTTTCTTCTTCTCCTTGCTCTCTGACTGAACATAGAGAGTATCAACATTGATGCCTGAGGAATGGAGTACTCCATTCTGGCTTTACTTACCAACTCATTTCTAGAGAGATGGAAGATGGAGATCTTTGACAAGCATCTCTTTCTTTCTAACAGCTAGCTTAAAAGGTCCAGCTTTCCAAGCTTCCAATGGGAATTGTCAGATTTATTGATCATTTAAATTAACCTATGTGTTTTGGGTTTGCTTTTGTAATAATATTCCATTCCATATCTTTCTAGGTTAGTGTCTGTTTTTTTAACACATGTGAATATACAATCTATCCAAAATAAGAAACTAAAAGGCACTGTAACAACAACAAAAGTAGTTCCAATTAAAATAGAGCCAAATTATATCAATAGAGACATATCCAAGGAAGAAATTCAAATGCCCAAGAACTTTATGTGAAAGGCCATGTCTCTTTGCATAGTCAAATATGGCCTCCTTCCAAGGCAATTTCCTGCATCCATCAAAAATATCGAACATAGAAACCATCCCAGAAGTGCCGTAAAGAGAAATGCCTGCTGTCCTGAAAGAGTTAACATAGCTCTCGGAGCACTTGTGTTTCTAGCATGACTGGAACACTAAGCAGAATCTGTTTTAGTCTTGAGGGTGCTGCAGTTTAGATCATCCCTTCACACATTTGCAAAGTACAGGACACAGCACGAAACACAGTTTGTCAAATTGTGTTCATTTGTGAGAAAGCAGTCCTGATGTTAGAACTCACTCCTAAAGTTCCTCTCCTGTCATTTCTGAGACTTCAAGACAGTCTCAAGACCAAAATGCTGTCATTTTCGTGAGATGCTGCACCAGCCACTGGCGATAAATCATACTTGTATCCAACAGCTTGAGGTGCATTTACTCACAGATGATACACATTTTATAATTCATGGCAAGCTTTACAGCTTTTCTGATGTGAACTAGGTCACAGAGAACTCTTAGAGTTTCAAAGCTCTGTGTTTATTCTCCCCTATCAGGAAATCTTGTTATTTTTAGCACTGGAGGAAACTTTAGGGATGATGCCATGAAGTCCCTTCATTTTATAGATTAGTGTCTGAGGCCTGGGAAGGTTAATTGATTTTCCCTAAGTCTCACAGCTAGTTAGTGGAAGTACCAATCTAAATGCCTCCTCATCTGCTCTTAAGACATCCTTTCTACTCTACCAGAATATGCAAACCAGACGTCTGAAGTGCATTATTAAAAGATCATCTGCCCTACCCTTACTGGCTGGGTCAGCAATAAGATTATTAATTTTTTATCTCAGCCAGAGGGTCTGTAAACTTGGAGATTTTCATCTGTCAGACTTAGTCTGGGATAACTTTGCAGGAGGAAGTCATGCACAGACTCACACACCGGAAGGTGTCTGCCGGACAGACTCTGCTCCAATCTACAGCCCAAATCTTCTGATATTAAAAAAAAAAAAAAGCATATCATCTTTTCAGCCAACACTTTCATGAAGTCAATACATGGACAGCCTGGTCAGAGCCCGAATAGCTCACTCTGGGAGGTGCCTACACTCTGACATCGGCGTAACTGCCAAATGAACTTGCCATATGATAATGAATACAAAATGAATTAATAATGATATGTGAATCAGGAATACAATTTACAAATCCTCAGACAAAACAGTGTTGTTTAAGCATGCACCTGCACTGGCTATCTCCTCTAGGCCCCTGTCTATAAACTCCGGGTTGTCTTCTGGCACGCCACCGCCATCTACTGTCCTTCATTAAGATGGCAGCCTTTCTCAAAGCCAGCTTATTCCATTTCTGTCTTTTCTTTCTTATTGTATCACCAAATATATGTGCAAAATTTGTTTGTGGTTTACAAGTCGTTCTCTGTTTCGGAGTGAAAATCTTTCTTCTTTCAGTTATTTTTTTTTTTTGAAAATAACTAAAGTTCCTCTAGGGCAATTATATTTGACAGACTATTCAATCACACTAGACAATCCAGATACTGTATAATCTCATCTTTAATTCAAAGCAGTTCTCCCCATTTAAAAAAATATAATAACAATATTTATATTTCTCTTTTGCCACTTTCAACTATAAGTTTTTTTATTGAAGTCTATCAGTTCGTCAAACGCCCTGGAGCTTTCTATAGATGCCTCCACCCCGAATCCCACATTTCTAAACTCCTCAGGAACAGCCCTAGACTCCTGAGTTCTATTAGCTTTATTCTACCCACTCCGCAGTGGGTATTTGCTGTTTGTTATGCACTGCATTGCCTAGGCTCGCAGCATCCAGCCTTTACTTCTGTGTGCCTGCATTGCTCATATTTGGAGCTAGAGAATGCTAAGAGAATTGAATTTTTGAGATCAGGCTGCTCTCTCCATGGAGGAAAAAATAAAACATAGGGAGAGTGAATTATGAGAGAAGGCAGGAAGGAAGGTGTGTGGAAATTCAGGTCAGACATAACTGCAGCTTCTCCTAGCCCAGAAGTGGGAAGACGACTGTGAGGAGAGGAGTTTGTGAAACCTAAGCAGGGCTAATAAACATTTTTGAGGAACAGCATATGAGGTAAGTGAGAGGCAGTAGAGACGGAGATGACATTTGGATTTCGTTCTGCAATGCTGATTTAGACAGAAAGGAAGAAGTTGGCTTTTAGGATTTCAAATTTTCTACTTGATAATCAAATAGAACTGCCTAGCGATGAGCATCTTGCTAACACACGGATCCCCTTTCCTGTAGTGCCTGTACAGAGAGACTATAAACTGTGGTGTTCTGCCTTCATTGTCCTTAGGGTTAGAAAGATAAACAAACACTTGTCTAATAGCAAACTAAAGAGAAGCCTAAATAAAATGCAAAAAGGCTAACTAAAAGACTGAAGCATCTCTGCTTTTATGTAAAAAGTTTAGGAAAGCTATAAAACCATTCACTCAGCACTAGATTTCATCGGAAAGCAAACATAAGCACTGTTATAAGCAAAA
Organism: Mastomys coucha; assembly: GCF_008632895.1. NCBI lineage: Eukaryota > Metazoa > Chordata > Mammalia > Rodentia > Muridae > Mastomys > Mastomys coucha. Next base: position 48,458,908 of record NW_022196905.1, on the reverse strand, counting down.
GTCTCTGATGTCTCCGGACACAGTTTACACTTCATGTGATCTGATTGGGCTGACAATGCTCAAATGAAAGGGAGATGACTATAGTATTTTTATGTCTTCTGTAAGTGTGAACCCTTGATTATCACCTTTCTAAGCCCTTCCCCCACACACACACTCTAACTCCCAAATTCAGTGATGATGGCTCTATATGTCATCATAATTCTCTAAGTTGACCACCCCAGTCTAACCCTCTCTCTGTCTGAGCTGTGGATAATAACAACATTGGATCATGCATTTCTTTATAACCAGCCATGCTGTAGGAACTTGCTTCATTTCTTTTCTGATTACAGTTTACACAATCATGTCATCTTTAAAGGATTTGCTAAGATTTAGGAAGAAGGAGTGTTGTTGCCAAGTAACCGTCCTCATCCAGAGAAATGAGTTTGGTAGTATCTAGCAGAAAAGGAAAATAAAAATCCTGAAAGAATCTCTTCAAAAACAGCATTAAGCATGGGTTCTGCATGTCCAAGCTTGATTCTTTCTGATCAGATGCATCTGTTTGCATTTTCAAACCAGATGTTGAGTTGAAACTGGAGAGATGTGGATAAGAGTCACTATGTCACTTTGAGTCACCACATATTATTCAAATATGTCCACAGCAGTGTATCCAAAAGCCTGATGATGCCTCTCATCTGTTCATTTGAACAGATGTATTTACAAAAAAGAAAGGTAAGCCGAAATCAACTTTCGTGTCCACAAATTTGGGGGAATAATATGGTATGAGTAGAAAATGCTTTTAATTTCAGTACATCTATTAATGGTGTTGGCTCAGTTACATATTCTATCACACTCGAAGTCTCTCCTCCCCCCCCCCAGCTATTTCACAGAGCCATTGTTCATTCTTGTGTCTAAACTCTATGACACCTGTCTATCATCCTTGATTCTTCAGATCATGCTGCAATCTTCATGTTTGTCTCTTCTTTCAGATAAATGGGACTGTTAAACAGAACTTCTTTGTGGAAATTAGAAGAAAAGAGCTTAATAACTTTAAGAAAACCTTTACTATGTCAGAGTCACTCAGGTCAAGCACTGCATATCACAGTACTGATAAAACCTCATCCTAAGATACTCTGTGTGCTTCTTAGAATTTTTCTAATATTTTAGTGTATTATGAGTGTGTGTGAACACGCACATGCATGCATGTTTGTATATGTTCCTCTTGCTTTGGCATCATGGATGCCGAAGGAGGATTTTATGGCATTGGTTCTTTTATTCTACAAATGTTGGTCCCAGGAAACTTATTCCAGACACTATGCTTGTAAGGCAGACACCTTTACCTGAAAAGGCATCTCATGAGCCAGCTTTTAGCATTTTTCTTCTTAATGAATATAGATAAAGATTGTGCCTAAGTGCAGGCGTCTCTGCAAACACCACAGCCAGCAGAGTGTCAATCAATGCAAGTCAAGAAGGCAGGTCAGTTAAACAAGACTCCATAGCCAGTTTTGGTTCAAGCTATTGTAGTCTGACTTATAGTAGTTTGTTTTATTTATATTTATGCACAGCATGATTTGAGAAAAGGTTTTCTGGTGATAATCAACTCAATCCAGGGTGCAAAACAAAGCTTAAGATGAGGTGACCTTGAAACCCTTTGTTAAGTGCAAGCATCATCTGCCATAAAGCTAGGTTCTGTACACTAACTGAGAAAACAGGATGGGAGAGGGTAGTATTGTAGACTGCCTGAGACAAGCCAGCTCCCGATAAGGATCTGGTGGAGGACTGTAGTGAGAATTTTGTCTTCTTAAAATAAAAGAAAATAAAAACCAGTTGTGGTATGTGAATATAGTTTTGTTTTAATCTCAGATGTGGGATATGGATTGGCTTCAGTTTGTCCACAACTGCTAACTATAATTGTCTCTAGCTCTAGGAGGGGTGTGATTTTTTTCTAGCTGTTGATAGTTTATCTTTGGAATTCTGGGGACTCTTCAGAGAGTATCAAAGCCATAGCCTGGGAGAGGGGCCAGGAGGTCCTCAGAAAAGAAGGCTGTTGCTCCCTCTGCTGTTCCTGGTTGCTGTTGTTGCAGTTTGAAAAGAAATTAGATATATCCTCACTTGGAGTTGCCTAAGGAACCCCATGCCCCTTATCAGCAGGAAGTAGTGTATTTCTTTGGCGGAAAGGGGTCTCTGCCCTCTTTCCCCTCTAACCTTCTTTCTCTCCTACTTAGTGCTGAGGGTGGAAAGGATTAAGGTGGAACAAGGGTTAGATGGGAGGTAGAGATATAAACACCCAATAATATAGCTAAAAGTCAAAATATGCCATCAGAGGATCCTTTGTGGTCTGGCCACACAGATAGTGCAAAGATCACCAGGCTATTTCCTAGCCTTCTGGCAGGAAAACAGATTATATATCCCACCCTTGGAAAAGACAACCTTGTGTGTTTAGCACTCATAGTGCTTAACTGTGAGCACAAGGGCTTGCATACCCCTGACATATCTGCACTTCAATCATCATTCAAAAATGGAACATTAGAGGTGAATACTTGCAAGAGAAGAGCTCTTCTAGATCAGGCCATCCTTTATTTATAATGCAGTATTATACACCAGTTACTATTCAATGTAAAATTTTCTAAGCTATACGTAATGCTGAATAATATATGATTTCTAATTGAATAGTGTTCTGTTTCATTTAATCTTGAATTTACCAATAGCTGCATATATCTTTGAAATAAATTGTGAAGGATTCTAGCAAGCTTCTTCTACATACAAAGGCAAAAATACAATTAAAGCTTTGAGAGAACTGTTAACTGTGTGCACTTTCATTCAAATATAGAGATGGATTGATAGATGATAGGCAAGTAAATGTATAATTAATAGATGATAGATCAATGTATTGATTGATAGATGATAAACAGGTAAATAGATAGATACCTCTGGATCTTTTTAACAGTATTCAATTTTCTACCTAAGTATATGAAGTATGTGACTCTTTAAAATAAAACTTACATTAACTAGCTTCCTTGGTAGTAAGGTGTGACCATGTCACTTAGTTCTAGGAAATAGAATGTAACACAAATGACATGTGAACTTCTCAGATGGAACCCTAAAGAACAGGCATCCCTGCCTTCCCACCCCATTACGATTTGCTGTGAAAAATCACAGTGAGCCATTTGAGCTCTGTGGGTAATAACAGCTCCTTAGAAATACCTCAGAGAAAAGATAGAAGGACCTTGGACCATTAATTCCTCCTTAGGTCAAAACTCTACCCCAACTTTAGGTCAGTGCAAACTGAGCTCTCCTGGTTTAGGTGAAATATTTAACTTGAGTCTGTGTTTCAGGTTAATGACTGCAATGTCTAGTTCTGTAGACAAATGCATTTATTCTCCAAGTTTGGTCATAGGAGCATTATCAAAGGGGCTTCTATTTTAAAACACAGCAGGTGGATCCTGAATATGCCAGAGAAAGGCACTAATGACATTCCAATATGTCAAGTGACTCTTCTTATGATACAAATTTTACTATCTGTCACTGCAAGGAATGCTATAAAAGCTAGTTACAAATTGAGTTGATTTTGTGATCTGAAAAAAATTAATTTAATCACAATACTAAAGCTGATTAAATAATGATTAAATCCACCATGTTTCACATAAGGTTTTTACAAATGATTGATTATACATACTCCAGTATCTTTTTATATATTTTGAGGAGAAACGGAAAATCCATTTAATTAGAGTAGACATTTAAGTTTACAAGTGAAATCTAATCAGTCTAGAATTTTTGGTAAACTATACGACTTCTCAAAAGTATAGCTATCTCTTATATAGAAGATAAAGCATGTAAAGCCCTTAACAATGTCTACCTGAGGAGATATCTAGTTACCTACAATACAAATTATACATGCCATGAAAATTCTCATTGCATTTTTTTAAAATAATTACTCCTACCTAGTTGGAGATACTGGGAAATGTTTTAAGAAAGGGACACAGTTATACTTTTCCTGTATGTGGACTATTGGAAGGAAAGACTTTCCAGAGGCAGGTACTAAGAAGCAGATGAGATGGACCTTTGCTAGACAACACAATGTCAACAGATATACAGTGAACCAGACATTGTATTGCTTTGTAATTACAAGATATGAGACTCTTTCATGAGCCACAGACAATAAAGGAAAGGATGATTCTGAACAAGACAAGAGGAATTGTCAAAAAGCAGTGCAATGTCTATTGTCACCTTCTATCAGTTCTGGGCCAGTAGAAATGAACTGAAGAGTCAGATCTAAATACAAGTTGCCTTATGCCCATGGTCAAGTTAAAAAGAAAGCTGGCTGGAGAAGTATGGTCCAGCCCCACAACCCCAGCTCCGTTGAACCATAAAGCCATTCTCTGCTTGCCTTCCCCAGGCCCAAAGCACCAGGAACATACAGGTTAGACCCCACCCCTATTAATTGCCCACTGAGCCCTTGTTGTTCAGCTCATGGCAGCTAACAGAGGCTTGCTGCACTGGAACATCCAGGGACAACGAGGGGGCTAAAGGCCAGCTTAAGAGCACGATCAACAAAAACCAGGGCAATATGGAACCTTCAGAGAACAACAATCCTACTCCAACAGGCCCTAACTCATCCAAAGCACAAGAAAATGATCCTAAATCTTCTATTTTAATTGATCATCTATCACTGTATCATCTGTATCACTGACAGGTGTAGTTGGCAAAAATATCTCAAGGGAGAAAAGTAGTTAACAAAATAGAGTATACATAGTTCTGAAGTATAGTTTATATTATTTTTATATTTGTTTTTATTTTATATGTAGGGATACTTTTCCTGCATGCACGTATGTGCTTGGTATCTGCAAAGGCGAAACAGAAGGTACAAATCTCTTAAAATTGGAATTACAGACAGCTATAAGCCACTACATGGGACCTAGGAATAAAACCTAGATACTCTAATAGATCAGACATTGCTCATAACTGTTGAATCATATATTTCCAGAACATAGGTTTCCTAAATACACACACATTTGTGAAGTTTACATTTAGAATCCCTCCTTGGTCATACATGTACACTATTTTCCACCTTGAATCTAGTGATATAGAGTCTGGATGACACATGTTTTTACATGCTAGTTTTACATCACTGACCTACCATATGATACAAGTATGTTTACCTATACCCTTAGTATAATAGTAACCCATTAGTAAATATACTGGGATTAGCATCAATCTTAATTCAGAACTTACTGCTAACTGGAGTCATACACTTTAACTCAGTTAATTCTCATTCTAAGAATGTCAGCTTTCTGTTGGTATTTGCACTGCTCTTTCTTCAGCATTATTCCTGACATTTGAGAGTCATCAGCAGCAGTCTCCCGGTGCACCAAGCACTATGGAAACTCTCCCAAGAACAATCCATCCACACTGCTGCTGGTTGAGTGAAAGTCATGAACGTTTCCCCTCTCTCAGAGACTCTTGATTGCTCACTTTTATATAAGAACTGCTGGCGCTTTGTAGGGAGTATGGGGCCTCAGGTCTGGGTGGAATAATATTTTCCACTCATTAACAGAATCCAGAAAAATCCTGAAGACCCATAGTAGACTATCTGCTCCCTAGCTAGTGGAAATAAGACCACTTGTATCTAAGGCTCTTATGACTCAGCCTATTGGACTGGACACTCACATTTCTGGGTCCCATCTGCACATACAACACACACATTCTCTCTCCCTTTCTCTTTCTATCATGTCATATTTTACTTTGTGTATTCACTCTCTTACATTCTAGTGAGATTTAATCTTCAATGTCCCAACATCTGAAGAAAATCAAGTACATGTGAGCACCTCAGATTCAAACCTATTCAGAAGCTGATAAGAATATTTTCTTTTACAAAATCCACCTATAGGTAAGAGTATGAGGTGATAACTTGATTGAAAAATGACATGATTTGAGTCATTAGTGCCCCCCAAATGGCTGTGTTAGATAAATAGATTATTTTAAACAAAACAAATATCCCAGGCTACTGACATTGGTGAGGTGACAAAATTCAGTCTTTAATGAAATGTTAAAGCATATTAATGAACCCAGGTGGTCACTTTTTTCCCATTCAAACACTGGACCAATAAGCATCAATATAAATAGTCAAATAGCTTAAAAATACCAGCTGATCCCAACATATTTTTCTATTGGTCCGGGTCAAGTAATATGCTCTCAAAACTTCCTTGTTGAAATTCATATGCAATCTATAATGCAGGACCACAAATTATTTCATGTGTGCATGTTGGAGAGCACTTTACAATAGTCCGGGACCCAAACAACATAAGAACACACCTCAGGGATGCTTTCAAACTGGCAAAAGTTTAAAATCTCCAAAAGTTTAAAGTATGTTTTGAGAAGGCTTGCTGAATATTTGACACAATATAAAATGGATCTTTCCAATGCTATCAAGAGAGATACAGGCTAGAGATTCCTACAAACAGAGATGCATTTACTTGAAGCTTATTTGCCTCTGCAAGTCAGAACTCACTGCATCATGACAGACATATGTAGAGGATAACTACATAGAACAATTTACATTAGGGAAGTCTGGGTTTTTTAAGCAAACTGTAAAAATGTAGCAAAAGATTATCGAAGAACATTACCCTCAGTCTCTGTAAGTCAGAAGTTCCCAACTTTTCCTTATATTAGATACTCAGAGAGGAGTTAAATCTACTTTTTCTCAATCCACCAGTCTGTTAAATTACTGTTCTGATTATTAAACATTTCTAAAGCCTTTTCTATGTCCTGGTCACTGAATATGGCCTGTACAAAGACATTGTTTGTACCCTCCAGGAGCATAATGAAGCTTACCACCTACTTCTGGAAACAGCTTGGGGAATGAAACACTATTTAAAAGTGCCCAAAGCTTCTCAGAAGAAATGTGCTGTATAATTGCAAATATCATTGACAGTGATATGCATGTTCCATTAGACACTAGGGCTGGTTATCAGGGTGCTAGTGGACTCAAAACACACAGAGCAACTAGACACCATCTATCTGCCTAGAAAGCTTCGTGTGGAACCCAGATGATATTCATAAAGGAAAACTATAAAAGAATGAGGCTCAAATTATTATACAGATGAAGGCTGTAGAGACATTAACCAAATCACTAAACTGGAAAACAGGAAGAACATGAGCTTTGGTTTGGGAATCAGGATGAGACACTGAGTATCTACTAAATTATTAACTTAATTAAATGTAAACACAGAGTATCTACTAAATTATTAACTCTTTGCCAATTGTGTTTTTGAAACAGCAGGATTTCTTAAATAACATTATCATTGTGCATGTTGGCACAAAGTGTATTCATGAGCACACACACATCACAGAGCAAATGAGAAGGTCAGAGGACAGCTTTGTTTTCTCTCCTTACCTTTATATGGAATTCGTCATTACAGAGACTTGCTGAATCATTTCATAGGGTCCAACAATGAATATTTTAAAAGGAAAAATTTGCTGTGTTCAAAAAAGACATGAAGCTAAATGCCTAACCAATAATAACAAATGGTTTTGTCAAATAAAAAAAATCACTAACAAATGCAATTAGAATATTCTTTAGAATATAATTTTGAGTTGGTATTAATAAAAATAATTAGGGCTTAGAAGTGTTAGTCAGCTATTTTCCAAATTAGAGCTGTCCAGATGAAAAATATTTCTATTGTCTATTTCAGTCTATCCAGATTGAATAGACTCGGTAAAATAAATATTACTTACCAAAACATGTATTTGCAAAATTGATACTGAAAAATAATGATTGAGAATTCCCAGTTGTTTCTGTAGACACAGAAGCAGACAGAGGTAGTGGGAAGCAGGATGATGCAAATGCTAGCTATAATCAGAAAATGCTTGATGTGAGCTGATCTGGGAGTCATTTGTTTCCTTTTCATAAAAGATGAGCAACTACATGACCTTCAGAGAAGGATAACAAGCCTACCTGTTGGCAGAATTAATTATTGACTTGAAGGCTGTGAAATCACCTTCAACAGAGTTATTTCACAACCTCTAGAAACTCTTCTTCTCTGGCATTATCACTGTGGAAATTGACAGGAGTGTTTAAAACATTATGTATTATTTGTGCATCACAAGCCCAGTGAACTGGGGCAATTTCCTTGTCAGTTTCAGGTCTCGACTCTCTGACTTTATAAAGAGGCAAGCTAAGCTGGAATGATTGCTGTTCTAGTATTCTCAGACTCCCCTTAGTTGTCTTAATAGAATGTTTAGGGTAGAATGGCTAGGTAAAACATGCATGCACTCTGGTATTTTCCATCATAAAGATTTGTTATTCTATGGTTCTCTACATATTTGTGCAATATTAAAAGAAAACAAAGTCCTTCATTATGATTCTTTTGTTTCAGAAATTCCTATAGCACTTTGGAAGCATCATTGCTAAAGCCTGTATCATAACTCAAAACATAGGAATGCATATTGATCAGAGTTGATTTGAATAAAATTAAGACTATAGGTTCTTTCTAATTCATCCTCTCCATTACAAATAATATAGTTTTTTCATTTAGAGAAAACTTGGGGGGCTGACATGAGACCTGCATTTGGAATTCCATTCCAAAAGCAGAAATCTGAGCACATCAAAACCACCTTACTTAACAACTTATCAGAGTAATGTAATTATCTTTCATTGTAATATTATCCTGTACTTTACTACTGTACTGGGCTTAATTTTACTTTTTGTCAGCTCATAAGAATATTGTGATTTGTGAAAGCTAACTCACATGTGTCTCTCCTTTACTAAAAAAATAACTTTATCACTGAAAAGATCTTACCATACCTTTTGTGGTGGCCACTGTAGGAGTCCAGTGACTGAGCAACCCAGGACTGCTTTAAGAAAAAAAAAAAACACCTCAATTTTCTTTAGTGTCCCACTTTTCATGATGAATAAGCATCCCAATGTCATAAAATTCAAAGATGTAAGATTTTCCCAGATTGTTCCCAGAAATATCTTATCTCTGTGATGTAAATGATTAATTCATATTGTTTTGTGGCAAATCAGGAACAATTTTAAATCATCCTTAATTCCTTGCTTTACCTTTTACAGTGAGTAGAGTATATCATCCTCAACTACATTGGACTTCCTCTACCTAATTCAGCCTTAACCAATGAGCAGCATCAATTAGTTTGATTCAGGTTAACTCTTCTCTCTTATTCTCACTACCTGTCTTTATGTATCCTCAATACTTGCTGTTTTAACTTCTTTCTAATTACTGTGGTAAAATAGTCTGACAAGAAAAGTTAAAATAGAACATGCTTATTTGGCTTACATCTTCAGAAGTATATAGTTTGTCATGACAGGAAGATAGGAGAAAGGTTGTAGAGGCAGAATCAGGAAGCTTGCTGATCACAGAAGATACAGGAACTCAGGCTGGCCTTATAAAACCTTAAGGCCTGCTCCCACTTGCCCATTTCCTGTCTCAAGACTCTACCTTCTAAAGGTTCCACAACATTACCAAAAAGTGCTACCAACTAAGGACAAAGCGCTCAAAGTGAGCCCATGGGAGATATTTTACTTTCAAATCACAACACTTGACAATCAGTTTTCATGCATAGCTATCTGGGAATTTTCCTTCAAATTTAGAATAATTCCCTGTGGGGAGCCGCAGCTGCCACCCTATATATTTGGCATCTGGTCTCTGGCCAGAACAGAGAGCATTGTGATAAACAAGCCCTTATTTGGAAATGCTGAGTGCCTCCAGTTTGTGATGCAAGCTGGCATGATTTCCCACAGCCTATTATGTTTTGCCACATAGCCGATGCTGATTGGGACCAGGGAAAGTATTTAACCCACAAGGGCTGGGGGCTAAAGGAGAGGAGAGTAAGAAGAAGAAATGAACGAATGATTCTGTAGTACAAGGTTCCTGAATAAACTGCTTGGAGAAGAGTTTGTGGTTGCCTCCTTATTTCCACGGGTCAGTGAGACTGCGGGAAATGGTGGCCCGTACGGGGACATCTTCTACGGCTCAGAACTCCTTGCAGTCAGGGCAGGCGACTGGAAAGTTCCCAGGTAAGGTGGGACGAAAGGTAAGGACCTTGGTAAAGAGGCAATAAGGTCTCCGGGTTGGAACAATAAGGTCCCGTTAAGGACAAATCAAAAGTGATAGTATGGGGAACTCGCAATCTTGCCCCGTGTTTGTTGCTGTTGAGGAGCTATTAAAAGCAAAAAAGATAGATTTGAAGAGAGAAACACTAGAAAGATTTCTGTCAGAGGTAGATATTGCTGCCCCTTGGTTCGTGGTGTCACCTGACGCTGTCCAGCTGGGATGAATTAGGGAGAGATCTGGATTTTGCATGGGAGGAAGGAATCATAAAAGGTGGAGTGCAACCAATCTGGAAACTGCTTAGGAGCTGCCTGGAGAATAAAGTGTGTTCTAAAGCAGTAGAGAAGGAACAGGAAGAGTTAGAACAGCTGAAGGAAGAGAGGTCAGCAAAATCTGAGAAAGATCAGACTGATAAGAGTGGCTTGGACTCTGAAGGGGAATTTGAGATGCTAGTACAGAAAATGGAGAAGTCCACTATTTGGGTGGAGCCCACAGCCCCAGGGCCGTCTGTATCCTTACCTCCCCCCTATAACACTGCCACTTATGGTACTTCCTTTTGTCCGGAAGTTTGGCGGGAAACTAGGGGTCAGCTTTGCTTCCCTGTGTTTCAAGATGCCCAAGGGCAAAGGTTTCATGTGGAAATAAAAAGTAAATGATAAAAAAAAAATTCTATCGAAACATGGTAGTAATGCTAAACTACTAGCACCTTTGCCCCTAGAGTAAACAAGCTTAAATAGGAAGCCTGGAACAGCTGTGACTGTTTCTGGGAGGAGGTTGTTTTGCACCTACAATTGTCTGTCTCACTGAGCCAGTGGGAGATGCCTTCCCTGCTGGTCCCTGGTCAAATGCACTCATCCAATGGTGCACTCATAGCATTTAACAAAATATACTGAAAGTTTGTTTTGAGATTTATATGTTACAGAAATATACAGCCTTGGTGAATTTCCTCATCTAAACCGCCTGCTTGAACTCCTAGTGTCCTGAACTTTGGCCTGATCCAGTTAAGACATGGACATCAGAAGACTAATTCTGTTTTTCCTTTTCCCCTTTTTTATATCTCTATGCCCCCGTTCAGCTTGAAGAAGTTATGATGAGTCGTCTACCCAGTTCCCTGGGCTTTGGGGATAGAGAGGGTTATTAATGGTTATATTTGAAATAGGGAAGAAATAGCCATATTTAATTGTATAAAGAGTGGGGGGTATTAGAACAGTGGGTGCTTTACTGGTCCTTGTCGGTATATGGGCATTGTGGTGTATCTATGCGGGTTTGGCTGCAATGACAGGCTTCTTTGGTTGCAGTCCTGGAGGCAGGACAATCTTCACAGGCTTGGTTAACTATACTGAATGCTCTTCTTCATGTTCAGGATTCGAGGTTAAGCACTGCACTAGAGATCAGCTTCTAGCAGTCTCTTGGAGAGCACGTCTGATTGTTTGTGGGTTGATGCCTCAGGTCCCACCTCCAGGAAAAAGGCATAGGACAGGCATGGCACTAACTTGGCTGCTACATGTTAGGGCTCTGGCAAATAAATCACCTAAGACAGAGGCATGTACCGAGTGGCTTCTACGGGTTAGGGCTATGGCAAATAAATCACCTATGACAGAGACACGTGCTGAGTAACTATGTTAACTAAGCCTGGGTTTGTAGTACAAAATAGCTGTACATATTCTCAAAAACGGGTTTGATATTTTGCCAAGAGATGTTCACTAAGCCCGGTTTGTAGTACAAACTAGCTGTACATGTTGTCAAAGACGGGTTTGATATTTTGCCAAGAGATATTACTACCAGGTTGCAAGGCCATTGCAATGTCCTTCTCATGGTTACTGGAGATCAGACCTCTACTCTTGCCTATTGCATTTAAAACAAAAAGGGAGAACTGTGGGGAGCCACAGCTGCCGCCCTATATATTTGGCACCTGGTCTCCGGCCAGAACAGAGAGCATTGTGATAAACAAGCCCTTATTTGGAAAAGCTGAGTGCCTCCAGTTTGTGATAAAGCTGGCATGATTTCCCGCAGCCTATTATGTTTTGCCATGTAGCTGATGCTGATTAGGACCAGGGAAAGTATTTAACCTGCAAGGGCTGGGGGCTAAAGGAGATGAGAGTAAGAAGAAGAAATGAATGATTTTGTAGTACAAGGTTCCTGAATAAACTGCTTGGAGAAGAGTTCATGGTTGCCTCCTTATTTCCACTGGTCGGTGAGGCGGCAACAATTCCCTGCATAGACTGTAAGGTCATTCCACAGCTGGCTTCTGCTTCATAGTGAAGTCATCCATTGCCAGATATTGCTGACCCAGATTTTTAGCTATTCATTAATTTTGTTTCCTAAGCAAAGTCTTCTTGTCTTTGATTTCATCTTCTAAACATCATCTTGATTCAAACTTTCATTTGGTTATTTATTCCTTATATACTTTGCAAATACTTCTTTAGATATTTTTAAATGCAAATCATGTGTCAGGATAATCATGTGTTTTCTTTGGGTCTCTAGGTAGCATTTATTTTCTATCCCCATTTAGTGTGTCAGCATTTTTTGGTATTTCTGATTATCCTAATGTGATTTATAGTATTTATTTGTTCATTATTTGAGGCCCACTACAGAAATGGATACAGAAAATGTGGTACATTTACAGAATGGATAATACTCAGTGATTAAAAACAATGAATTTATGAAATTCTTAGGGAAATGGATGGATCTGGAGAACATCATCCTGTGTGAGGTAACCCAGTCACAAAAGAACACACATGGTATGCACTTGCTGATAAGTGGCTATTAGCCCAGAAGCTCAGAATACTCAAGATACAATCCACAAACCACAAAAAACTCAAGAACAAGGAAGACCAATGTGTGGATACTTTGATCCTTCTTAGAAGGGGAAACAAAATACCCATGGAAGGAATTGCAGAGACAAATCATGGAGCAAAGACTGAAGGAAGGACAATCCAGAGACTGCTCCACCTGGGAATCCTTCCCATATTCAGTCACCAAACTCAGACACTATTGTAGATGTGAGCAAGTGCTGGCTGATAGGAACCTGATATAGCTGTCTCCTGAGAGGCTCTGACAGTGCCCAACTAATACAGAGGCTCAAAACCATCCACTGGACTGAGTAATGGGTCCCCAATGAAAGAGCTAGAGAAAGGACCCAAGGAGCTGAAGGGCTTTCAGCCCCTTAGGATCAGCAACAACGTGAACTAACTTGTACACTCAGAGCTCCCAGGGACTAAACTACCAACCAAAGAGCACACATGGTGGGACTAGTGGCTCCAGCTGCATATGTAGTAGAGGATGGCCTAGTCTGTCATCAGTGGGAGGAGAGGCCCTTGGTCCAATGAAGGTTCTATGCCCCAGTGTAGGGGAAAGCCAGGACAATGAAGAAGGAGAGCATGGATTGGTGAGCAGGGAGAGGGGGAGAGATTAGGTTTTGTTTTGTTTTGTTTTGTTTTTGTTTTTGTTTTCCAAGAGGGGTAACCGGGAAAGGGGATATCATTGGAAATATAAATAAAGAAAATATCTAATAAAAAAAGTGGGACGTTACTTTTATTTATCTGTCTTGTTTGTTATATGTAATTGCATGTATAGTGTGCTGAGTTTATCTCTAGGCCAGAGGTTTCTTTGATTTCCTCAGAATGTCTTTCTCATTTTCACAACCTACCCTTCTTGCTCAGGGAAAAAAAAAAATGTTTCTTGTTAGAGAAGCTACACTCTACCCTGTGGGAACTTTTCCAGTATGAGTTGTTCTGATGAGAATTCTGAAAATACAGTAGTGTACTTTGGGTATTATACATTTAGAGATGTTCAATAAATAGAAGAATATCTAGGTTAAAATCCTTAAGTCCTGCATTACTCTAAATTTTTAAACATGTGCAACAAAAGTTCAGAACTTTTTTAGGATGAGGACTCTGCCTGGCCTCACCACTCTAGGAAAACCTACTAACTATGTCATTATCCTCTCAGACAGACATTCACTGCTGCTCTAAGTGGCATAGTTCAGGCACTCAGTGGGTTTTCCACTTTACACAGCCTTGTAGGCATATGGAGTTTCATGAGTCAACATAAAGGTTTCCTCATCTTAATTTGCAAGGTTTAGTGAGTGTTTCTGGATCAGGAGAATATCAAATTATATTCATAGGTCACTCCAGGCATTCGACAACCATTCAAATTACCATTTATGGGCTTGCAATGCAAGAAAAATCAAATAAATATTCTTTTATGACAGCATACATTAATGAATTGTTAATTATTTATTTTTACCACTAATACATACTATATGCTATAACATAAATGTATATGAAATTCATTATATTATATGTATATATTCATTATATATTATATATTATATATATATAATTAAATTATATAAATCATATTATATAAATTCATTATATTATATATATATTATATATATATAATTCATTAGTTCCAATTTTGTGCAAAAATAATATTCTGTTCTCTCTTAGGTTTCTTGGAGTGGTGGGGTCTCTGCAGGTATCAGACAGGGAAGTGACCTGGGAAGAGCTGAGAATGAAAACTTAGGTCAGGTTGACTTCATCCACCTGGATCAAGACTTCTAAAGATTTTAAAGCCAGTCAGTTCATTGTCACCATATTTGAAACACACTACAATTTCAAAAATAAATAGATAAATAAAGTTTCCTGGTATAATGCAATCCAATGCACAGAGAAGCATAATTCCATTGAAATTCAACTCAGGGTCACCCCTTTTTTCTAAGTAGATGGGTTTTAGAGATAATTTGCCTATACTATCTTAAGGGATAAAAAAGAGTCTACCCTAGTCTTAGTCATACAGATAATGTAGAGGTCATTTAGGCTGTAAGCCATCTGTGGTCCTAATTGTGGGAGAGTGGGGGGATCATCTATCTATACAGATAATACAAGAGCCATCTACACTATTAGATATGTCAGGTCCAGGTCGTGGAAGCTTGGGAAGACACTGACTATAAGTAAGGATTATTTAGATTGATAGATTATATAAATTTGTAGAACCAGTCCTGGTTATAGAAGCTTGATATGGCCTGGCCGGTCCAACAGTTGGCACAGATCTCCAGGTTATTAATCACTTCCAATGCCTAACTTTCTGGGTGGAAGAACAGGTTTTCTTGTCTTCCCATTGAAAAGACAATCATCCATGCTTAACACACCTAGTTTCTCTAGAAATCTGTGGGCACAAAGACCTTCATGCTGTGCTCCCAACAGCTTAATGTCCTACAAATTCATGTTAAAACCTTCTTTTTTACCCTCAGGATCATATTTAAATACAAATTTTATATTCATGCTAGTTTGGGACCTCATGACTACATGGATCAATGTTCACATTGGAGAAATTCAAGATTATAAGAGCCTAATTTGCCATGTACTAAAATTAAAATGTAAACCTCTGATAGAGAAAGGCTATTGATTAGTACTCTCTTTAATATGACATTGCTCATACCAGTACCATACCTTTAGAGAGCCTAGAAGAACGGATCACAATTTACCATTACACAATTTTCTTTACACACTATAGTGTTTTTATGCACATATAGAATTACTTTAGGTATTAATATCGTTTTAACTCCCCTCCACATACTATCTTTCCTTTCTACTGTTACTATGCTTTGATATTCTTCTTACTTTGTTGTATTCCATTTCTGTATTATGTATAATTTTGCTTTATTATTCTTGAATGCTATCAATGATTTTTTATATTTTCACCATTTTTGTCTGTAACATTTATATATGATAGAGACAGATAGATAGATAGATAGATAGATAGATAGATACATAGACAGACAGACAGACATATAGAGGTTGATGCACAGATAAATAAACAGACAGGGTTGCATTTTACTTGAATCCTTGTCTTCCATTTAATTTTTTATTTTGAAATTTTGTTTTATAGTAATTAATAACAAAAAACTATTATACTTTCCCCTAGTGAAATTAGTACATTTTAATTAAAAAAAAAATAGTATCAAGTAAAAACAGTGTCCTAGATTCTAGCTCCAGGTCCTTTTTCTTTTTAAGCCTAAGTTACTGAAAGACAAATATCCTGATGGAAAAAGGGAGAAAATTTGTGATAGAAACATTTTCAAGGTCCTTCTTCTGAACTATGAATAACTCCACAGAAAATGTGGAGTTAACAATTTTTGATTCCCCAAAGTGATTTCATTAATTATCCTGAAGCCTAAGAGAGACATTAATTAATGATATACAAGGAATAGTGAATTATAACTGTAATCCACATGGAAATTATCTGAAGCATCTTTTCTTCGTCTAAAAGTATCTTTACTAACATACTTTTTAAGTATGTTAGTAAAGTATAGAGTTAGAACAACCTTCAGAAAAGCAGTAAGCCACTAAATTTTGTCTGAATAGCCATTTTGCTTAGTGTATTAGTGAGTTGAAATTTCTAGTAATTTCATAAAGTTTATAACATTACTCAAAATTGCTTGAATGACAAATCAAAAATTCAGAGATATTCATTCATTTGTTAATATGACTTTGTTATATTTAAACAAAATTATATACATATATATTATATATATATATGTATATAATTATATATATAATGTATATATACATTATATATATGTATATAATTTGTTCTTGTGTCCATTTCTTTAGTAGGGGGGAAGAAAATATGGCTAAAGGGGTTATTTTGTCTGGTTCACTTAGTGAACGCTGCTTTAAACAACAGAAGTAGCAGCAGTATATCTCAGGCATCTAGGCTTTGGATTCCACAGGATGATATGGTGAAAGGGAATGGAGTGGATATGGATGAAGACTCAAGAATGCTAGACTCAGGTGCTCCCTTTCTCTTCTTTGCAAATGAAAAATATTCATAGTTAGATAAGCCATATTGACTATAAGAAAACTTTGAACTAAAAAAAAAATCTTCCTATTCATTAATCCAGGTGTTTAGGAATTTAAGGTATTACAGAAGCAATTATGAAAATCATACTAGCAATTAAAACATACCTTGTTGTATCTAGGCACATAATGACATATCAGTTTAAATGCATCTCACCATAATGGAAATCATGTACATAATACTTTAATTTCTTTCATAGCATACTCAAAAAGAAAAAAAATAGAAAAACAACTGGTAGAAGAATAGATGACATACAAAAACAATATTGTGATCAAATGTGATGCCATACAAGAACGCTGACTAACTGAAACAAATCAAACTGCTAAATTCTAAGCTAATATTGATTTATGTCCTAGGACTTGGACCATGAATGTATACATATCTACATCCATCTGAGAACTCAGTATTATGGTGACTACCAGTCAACCACAGAGTAGGACTAGGAAAACACAAACCTGACAACAAGTTGATTTTGAACTTCTATAACTTTAATTTTGAATATATAAGAAACAAATCATAACATGTATGTGACCCAACCTGTGATATGTTGCCACAAAATCACCATGAAATAGCCGGGCTGTGGTGGCACATGCCTTTAATCCCAGCACTTGGGAGGCAGAGGCAGGTGGATTTCTGAAGTTCAAGGACAACCTGGTCTACAGAGTGAGTTCCAGGATAGTCAGAACTATACAGAGAAACCCTGTCTTGAAAAAAGCAAAAAACAAAAAAAACAAAAAACAAAAATACCAATGAAATAAATACAATGCCAGAAACATTTTTAGGAAATGAATAATAAAATAATATGACTTGAGTTACTAGCCTGCTCATATTAGGAAAGCTGTTACACTGGCTTAAGACATATTCTTGATGCATCATTAGGCATATCCACTAGCTACCCAGAGGATATAATGAGAAACAAATACTCACTATTAATTAAATGTTTAGTAACATTTAACACAGTAAATATATTTGAGGGTACATTGTCAACATGGATCTCTTCACTAATGATTCAAGTAATTCTTACGGTGAAACATTAAACCAGAAATAACACTCAACAAATTCAAGAGAAATATACATCATGTTAACAGGCATTTTGGCAAGGAAAAATTGCCTGAAGTAATCCAAAAGTGCAGTAGACTAAAATTGGAAGATTTTGTAAAACATCAGCTAATAGTAAACAAGGCTAATGTTAATAATAATTTATTGACAGGATCACATGATCTTTCACCAATTTAATTTACTAAATCTTTTAAAATTATTTTAAATGCAAAAAGGATTTAAATCTTATAGATGCATATTTTTTGTACTCTGTAGAGTTGAATTTGAGAAAGTACTTCATCTGAATAAAAGTAATTTTAGAAGCAACTTCAAATAAAGTTTTATTATTCACAGTACAAAATATGAAATAATTCAATCAGAATATCAGAAAAATAAGTCATATGCTAGAACTGATAGTTTCCAATGTTTCAGTGGAAGGCTCCATACCTGTGAACATCACCAAGTGATTTTGATGAGTTATTAAAAATAAAAGTTATAAAAAAAGTATGTCTCAATTTGGTTTGTTGAGGGAGTCTGGGAATGTTAGAGAGGAAAAGGGGATGATTTGATATGATCATATTTCATAGTATACATACATGAAATAATAAATATGTGTACATTTTAAAACTGAAATATTAGATTTGAGTTGTAACTTGGTAGTTGAATGTGTATTTAATATATACAAACTAATACTTCATTCCTAAAATCAAAATCCAAATGAAAGAAATAGTACTCCTTACATTCTTATATTTTCTCCATAGTGTAATAATTAGTGAAAAACTGGTCAAGAAAAAAGATAAGAAATAGAAGAAAAATGGATACAAGTGAGTATACCAGCAAAGCCAATAGTTCTAATTGATTGGATTTTCTTTTCTTTAATATTTTATGTATACTGTGAATACATATGTATTATATTTTTGTAACTTATTTCTTTTTTATCTGTAATCTTTCTCCATAGTTTCTTTATTTCTCATTGTTCATGATATGGAGTTAAATAAGGTTATTTATTGTTTATAAATTATACACATACATGTACACACATACATTTATATATATGTTATATTGTATATTATTTATGTTGTTATATGTTATATATAACTATATATATATTTACACTCACACACACAAACTAGTCATCATGCAGAGAATTAAAGATGTGGTATTCTAACACACTTCCTTCCCACATAGCTCAAGGATAATCATGAAAGAGGGAGCAGAGAGAACCTAAGTTCCAGAGGCAATGGATATCTACAGTGAAACAGTATATTCAGGATATGAAAGTATCATTTCACACATGAACTCATAGGCTTTGATAGTGTGTACAAAACCTGCACAAGATCAGTCCAGCCAAAGGCACACAATAGATGTCGGAGAAGTCCATGAAGTTTGATCACTAGTTGGAGAGCTATTATCAGTTGATGAGCGCTTTTCTTCAGAGATGGGGCCCCATATAGGCTATTCAGTACAGATACTATTATAAAATATGAATATTCAGACATGATAAGGTTACTGCAGAAAAATCCAAAAAGAATGAGGAGCTATGTAGAACTACATTTTCTCGACATTATTCAAAAAGTGACATCCTCAGTTTGCATTTTTAACCTGAATTCTGGTTTCAGTCAAGACTCATCTATAAAAATGTATTATTTAGGCAAAATGAAAGGGGTATTGAAAATAGTATGGATCCCAAATAAATAATGTGTCCTAATATGGCAACTGACCAGACATTCAAATTTAAAATAGTCTTCATTTAAAGAAAATAATATAATATAAATTCATTTCATTTCATGAAGATGGATATAATGCTTATTACTGTATTGCGTTTTCTGAGATGTGATAGTCTGAATTTCATGGTATTGGGATTTTTTTTTTTAAGGATCACAGAAGAAAACAAGGATAATTAGGATAATCTTTTGAAAGACTCGCTTATTTTCTGTTGGCTTAGATGAATTAACAAATTTCTATTCTTTTTGTTTGTGAGTGTTTGTGTGTGTCTCTGTGTGTGTGTGTCTGTGTGTGTGTGTGTGTATGTATGTGTGTGTGTGTGTGTATAAATGTATTCAGTTCCCAAATAAGGAAGAAGTTGTCTGATGTCCTTAGAGATGGAATTACAAGCAGTTGTGTGTTGTCCATCATGAATGCTAAGACATGACTGTGGCGTCTCTAGAAGGACAGCAAGTACTCACTTTTAAAATCAGAGTGATCCTTCCAACATACAGCTTCCATTCTTAAGTTATCCTATAGTAGTATCTATATGGCTTAATTAAAATGCTATGTAAATTATAATATAGGCAGTGAAATGAAGACATGTAATATGTCTTTATGGCTAGTTCTATAAAGAAAAAATATTTTTTCCAGACATGGATATGATATTTGTCTGCATGTATTAACATTTTGTACCTGGTTGGCAGAATATATATATATATATATATATATAT
>NW_022196905.1:48433595-48438512 GCF_008632895.1 Mastomys coucha | reverse complement strand
TATATATATATATATATGTATATATATATGTATGTATATATATGTATATGTACATATATATATTATACTTAATATACATATATATTATACTTAATATATTTTAACATGTTGATGTGTGTAGACATATATATGTATATACACATATTTGTATGTGTGTGTAAGTATGTGTATACTATTAAGTTTTAAGTGCATAATATCTAGATACAACAAGGGTTTTCTGAGTCACAATATGGCTACATAAAATGGGTATGTAGAGTGAAACTAGAAAAACACAAGAATAGAGAAAACTAAGGATTATAATCAAATTGCTAAGTATCCTTTATTTTAATAAAATACATTTTTGTCAATCATTTTTAAAACAATATCCATTGTTTCTTGAAATGTTTATAGTTTCAGCATTTGTTTCCCTTACAGGTCTCTCTAAACTTGAAAACTTCTACTGTCCTTGTCATGGTCCCTCATGAATAATACTATTAGCAGTGGTAATAATGATGTCATTTAACTTTGGTTGAGCACATACTATGTGTCAAGGGCTCTTTTAAAAGCTTTATGCTTATCAGCTCATTTAACAGCCAGGACATTGAGGATGATGCCATTAGCATTTTCATTCTGCAGAGGAATCACTGAGGCCCTGAGATGTTAAGTAACAACCATCCCATTATAAAGCCCATCCTTAATCCCTTGCTGGGACACCATCCATTCTTTCTCTAACTACTCTCAGGGCTTTTGTTGTGTTGTGCTGTGTCTAAAAAAAAAAAAAACCCAGCCCATCTCCCAAATGGCAGTTTCTCTAATGAAGCTCTTGCTACAAATTAATCTCATTTAGGTCTTTAAGATTTAGTACTTATTGCACACATTCCCATTCAATTAAGATAGCACATGGGTTCAAATATATTTTTAACATTGATTTATTTTTAACATCTTATTCTACTTGACTTCAGTCTTCAAGTAGTCTAGCTACAGAAATCAATTTAAAAAGTATAAGATTTGTTTACTCCATTGTGTTGTTTCAACTAATGTGCTAAGGTTTTCTATACCTTCTTTACAGTTAAATATTCTCAATTAGGGTTAACTTATTGGTTTCCCTCCATTATTGCTAAATTTTAAGTAGTTTTCACTGAATCATTTGATATTCAATCAGCAAACCGTAGTATATTTACTTATAGTTCACTTGCTCGCAATGGAGGATGTTCACCAGGAAACATGACCCAATATATATTTCCAATGTATAACATTAGTGAGAAGGAAAACTGATATACTACACATCATTGTCAGAACAGGAGACAATGGCATAGAAAAACACTTCCTAGGAAAACTCTTTAAATCTCTTCATTATTAGAGGAGTTTTCAGGTTTTTCAAATGCTTCCTTTTTTAAATCTTCTGGTCAAAAAAATATAAAATGATGTAAGTATTTAGGTAAAACACATTGCTATAAGAAAACCATTATAATTATCAGCTTGGCCAATAGCAGAGAAATATTCAACTATGTCACTATCAGTCTCAAAGTATAAAGTCTATGAACAAACTAAAACATTCAACACTACAATGCAAAGAAATATGCAAATTCAGTTCAGGGGAAAGGGTAATTTTTCTGGAACAATACATTCATGTAGCACCAGTTCCTAGTAGGCTGTTTGTAATGTTTCTGATATAAATGTTTTTATAACACTGGTAGAAGGCTAGAAATATATGAATATGAATATGGAATACTTTCTGTTTTTTACTAGCTCTTGGACATTAAGATTAGCATCAAATGTCCCTGTACAGATTTATTATTCTATTACCCTATTTCCCAAGTTGCCTCACAGGTAGTCATAGAACTGTAAAATGAAATAAGCAAAGTGATATAGAATCAGAAACATAAAAGTTTGTACTGAAAAACCAATCACATCTCAAGAATGTAGAGAACCATCTGCTTTAACCTATAAAGAATGCAAACATGAAACACAAAGTCTAATTTGTTTACTAGTTAGGGAGAGAAGAACACAGAAGATGACCAAGTTTAGAGTGATAATGAATTCAAAGGAAACCCAAATTAAATATCAAAAAAGCCAAAACATTGTACTAAAGTATTTTATATCCTTACTGATTTTTCTTGAAGTGTAGACTTCCAACAGCATACATTTCTAAGGAAGATTTTTAATCTGAATTACTATTTTTATCTACCTGTTTTATTTAGAATTTATGTAAGAATAATTCATGTTAAAATACATAAAAGACCCAGCAACCTTGCTTCTGACTGTATATAAGAGAATGAAATGATAACATATATAGAATATATATATATTATATATATATATATAAAAAATTATTAACCAGATAGAGTAAACTTCTAGCAAATGTATCAAAATATTTGATGGGAGTAGATACAATGACTAACAAACATTAGGTGGAGCTTGGGAAACAACACTGAGACTGGGGGAAAAATTACAGGACCCACAGGAATCAATGGAGTCATAGGGAGGATGCATAAGAGCCATAGAGAGGACAGCAGGAGATCACAGCCCACAGGACCAACTAAGTAGGGCTCAGATCATAGGTGCTCACAGAGACTAACAAGGTAATCTCAGAGGCTACACAGGTCTTTGCTAGATCCTGTGCATGCATACTGTAGTTGTTTAGCTCGAAGTTTTTGTAGAAGTGTCTCTGACTCTTTGGCCAGCTCTTGGGACCACTTTCTTCCTACTGGGTTGCCTCATCCACCCTTGACATGAGGGTTTGTGTCTTGTCTTCATTGCATCTTGTTATGCCATGTTCAGTTGATATAACTGGGAAGCCTATTCTTTTATGAAGGGAAAAAGAGTAGTGAATTGATCTGGGAGAAAGGAGAGGTAGGGAGAGGGAGACTGGAAGGAATTGAGGGAGGGGAGGTGGAAGTCAGGATGTATTATATAAGAGAAGAATAAATAAAATGAAAAAAAGAAGAACTGCAGGACACTATGTTAAGTGAAACTGTAAGAATTGAGCAAACAGGGATACCTCATTAAAAAAACCAGGAAGCCAGGAATGTCCATTAAGCTTAAAGTAAGAGAGCTTCAAAAGAGTTTACTGAATAAACATCCATCCCCAGGAGATGCCCTAATTGCAGGGAGTAATGCTCTGTTCCAGGAAATGTCCCCAGTAGGGGGGAATCTCTCCCTAGTATCTCCTCCTTACCTGAGGCACAAAGGACAATGGACACAAAAGATAATGAGCTCCACCAATGAAAGATAACCCACTCCTGCTGTAAACCTATGTTCTGAAAGCGTATAAAGAGTGTGCTTTTGTTCCTCGTGGTCTCCTTTGCCCCAAATGCGGGATGACCCCAGTACACTGGATCATTAAACCTCTTGCTTATTACATTGATCTTCATCTCTGTGTCTTCGTGAGTGGGGACATCCTGGATGTAAGACTTGGCTCTTCAAATCTTATAAAACAAGCCAGATACAAACAAGGAAAGCTAAAAATGAATGTGGCTGATACAGAACAGGGAACAGTGATCGTAACAGTCTTGAGAGACAGTATAAAAGTAGCTGAATTTCATCAGTGCATATAGGATGAGCAAAAGGAAGCATCACATTGACCCCATTAATATTTACAGTGCCCACTGGCTCACATTTTAAAATATAAAGTGACTACTTTTAAATGATAAATTATTTAAGTTAAAGGTATAGTCTTGAAATTAAATGTAGCCCCTTCATGTCTATATCTGTTGTTTGCTTAGTGCACTCTCAATATTTGTGACTGTAAAACATATCGTTTCCTTTTCTATAGATATTTTTCAGGTTAAAATATGTTTTGTTAAACTAAAAATGCCAACATGTGACTGTAATTGCAATATTTAGTAGACAGAGACATGATAATTGATAATCAGGAGTTCAAAACCAGTGAGTTTGAGACCAGACTGGGTTGCATGAGGTATGATCTAAAACTGAGTACACTAGAAACTTCATCTAAATCCCAATATTTGGATTTTATCACCTATAATTGTGTTAATGGAAACTGTTTTGTTAAAGAGAAGTCTTAAGATGAATGTAAATTATTATCTAGGTATATGTCAAATCTCAACAACCTTTTTTGTTTGCAGTCAGAATAAGCTTATTCTAGTTTATTGAAATTTCCAAAGAACCCCTTTTGTTTTCTTCGAGTAGACATCACTGAAATTTAGTGTGATGGTGTATATTTCTCTTCTTTGTGTTCTTGGTCACTATCAGGCCATATAATTGGATATTTTGGTAGTAAACATATTAGTATTCATATCTTTCTCCTTAAAGGGCAAGAGTAGAGGACTCGGGTTCCTTCTGGTCTGTCTGGGCTGGTGTCCAGAGCAGACCTTGGACACAAGCTCCACAGCCAGTCCCACAACACCCAGAGGAAGCTCCACTCCCAGGCGCTCTGACACAGCCAGGATCAGAGGTGAGCAGGAACCAACATCTGTTCCAACACTGAGAGTAACTGGGACCAGCGGGACCAGGCACACAGGAACTCTGCCAGCCCAGGGACTTGGGTTTCTTCCTGTCTGTCTGGGCTGGTATCCAGAGCAGACCTTGGGCACAAGCTCCGCAGTCAGTCCCACAACACACAGAGGAAGCCCCACTCCCAAGTGATCTAACAAGCCCAAGGTCACAGGATTCCAGAATCACAGGATCACAGAGACAGCTTGACTCTGACGAGTTCTGACACAACCAGGATCACAGGAATAACAGGCTCCAGTCAGATTTAGCAAAGGCAGGTAGCACTAGAGATAACCAGATTGGGGGGGGGGACAGCATAAGAAAATAAACAACACAAACCAAGATCACTTGGCATCATCAGAACCCAATTCTCCCACCATAGCAAGTCCTGGACACACCATTATACCGGAAAAGTAAGATTCAGATCTAAAATCACTTCTCATGGTGATGATACAGGACTTTAAGAAAGACATAAGTAGCACC
>NW_022196905.1:48426929-48432615 GCF_008632895.1 Mastomys coucha | reverse complement strand
ACAAAGGATAATAGATGGAAAACATCAACATAAGGAGCAAAACTACACCCTAGAAGAAGCAAGAAGTTTAAAAAAAGGACAAAAGTAGAATCTGCAATTTTGCTTTCTGTGGAAACTTCTCAGGGGATTTTGGCCTGTGTTTCTGGAGTAATGAACTCTGGAAGTAACGAACTCTGGAAGGCTTCTCACGCACAAAGTTGTCCCCCTCCACATGCTGTTTAACAGAATTTTAACATGTGTGTTAATAGAAAGGCCTGATTTTAAGTCAGTGGCAGTATAAGACAAAACATATGCAGAGACAAAGCAATAGAAAGAGCTAAAGACTAGATTTAGTCTATAAGAGGAAGAATATGTTAGTAGAGAACAAGAGTTCCTCTAATCCAGTGGTTCTTAACACTCCTTACGTTGTGACCCTTTAATATAGTTGTTAAGTTGTGATAAAACTTAACTGTAATATTATTTTCATTGCTACTTCATAATGGTAATCTTACTACTGTTATAAATTGTAACGTAAATATCTTTGTTTTCCAGTGGTCACAACATCCAGTTGAGAACCACTGCTCTAATACAAGATTCCGCCTACTTTTACCAGAAAAATGTGCAATGTTTTAGTAAGGAGCAGACTTTAAATATTTCTGTATGTTCTACAGGCCTGGGCATTCTAATGAACTGTGCAGATGTGTGCCTTTCCCCCAGCCTTGAGTAGACTAAACAAACCCACATTGGTTTTGCAACCTAGCTGGAGTCCTCTGGCCTCACCTCATTTGGAAGTTCCTACAGGAGCTTTGAGGAGTTGACTGCTGAACTTGTCTTGCAACTCAGTCCAATGGAAAGAAAGGATGAGATCTGTGGGCTCTTCCTGTATAAACACAGTGCTGAAAATTAAACTTTGAGCCCTGATCAAAAACTTTGTCTTGGCTTCATTCTTCTCTTGTACTCAGTCCTTTTTCACTTCAAACCTCTCTAACAGGTATAACTAGTTCATCCATGGCTGCTAGACAGCTACACAAATTAATGACTCTCTCTCTCTCTCTTTTTCTCTCTCTCTCTCTTTTTCTCTCTTCTCTCTCTCTCGCCATATATATGTATATATACACACACTCAGCCACATGTGTAAGCTCACATGTGAACACACAGGAAGAAAGAGAGAAAGAAAGAAAAAAATGTCATCTCTACTGCAAGCTTCTTAATAGAGGGCACAGTGACTAATAAAATAAGCGGATGGAAGGTAGGATCGATTCTCACCAAGTACAATAAAACTGCAATATTTTTTGAAACTGTTAGGTGTGACCTCTGGTGTTCCAGAGTCTTGTGTTAGCAGGAGGGAAGTCAAAGTAGGGCAAAGAACTGGAGAAGTGAGAGAGGTTTTGACTTAAATTTAGATACTGCTCAGATTGGAACGCTCTGAGAGAACTTTGCCAAATGGAGTTGTGTGACTGCAGAAGAAACTCAGCACATTCCCAGAAATGTGCTATACCTGTTAAGAGCACAGGTGTTAGAGCCTCAAATACCTGAGCTGAAATAACTGTTCTGCCGATCAGCTGCAGGATCCTCGGACTTGCTCAAGCTCTTTTCACTTCTTGGTCAGCTCAGGACATACTGGGGTTCTTGATAATAAAATGCACATGTGATAAAAAAAGACTCTGAATGTGTCTGATGCACATGAAGTGCTAAATAAATGTCTACAGTTAATAGCAAACTTTTTAGTGTAATTAACTCCAAGAGTATCACTGGCTTTGTATGAGTTTGTGAGAAGCTGTAAGCTTTCAAATAACTCCCCACCATAATTGAAGCTAGATGAAGAAAAAGAATCAAAATCAAAAATAAGGGAGAATAATAACCATATTTTTGGTTATTTTTGGCTTTTTAAAATTATTTTAGGCCAAACTATTTAGGGAGAAGCATACTTTATTTTATGGTTAAAACTTCACACTATGTTCATGAACTTGTGTCATTATTATTTCAAGCATGTATAAACAATTCCTTTGGTCATTTATATATTGATGGATATGGCATAGCATTTGTCTTTTTCTGTGTTAGAAAGATAGTAAGAGTGATGAAAGGCCGTGATATGTGGTATCTGGGGTGATATGTTTCCATCTGAAGTTATCCTCTACTTTGGTCCTCTGGAGATTTGTACAATGCTACCAATATTCTCTATATAATGAACAACCTTTCAGATCTGTGGACCTGACTTATCTGTGGACCTAGGATATCTCCACTAAAACCTAGATAACTCGTCAGAAAGGAGTTAAGTCAGAAGCCATCTAGGAAAGGCTATGACAAGCCAGTGAGGTTTCTGGAGATGGTCTGTCATCTTTTCATGGCTACAGATGGGTGCCCTCTGAGATGCAGGGTTCTCAGAGACTTCATCCTAGGATTGCTTCTTCTGGCTGATACGCCTTTCCTGCCGCTATACATAACCAAATGATTCTTAAGCATCAGCCCATCCTGCAGATCTCCTGCAGAATCAATATGAAAATGTCGTAATGCCATGTGGAGGAATTGATGATTTCATAATTCCTGATGATGATTTTATAGAACTCTTCAATTGATACAAGTAATCTCTAGCCCCTTATAGAATAAAAGTTGCAAGTAGAGCTCTGCAAACCTTCATGTGTCATGGTCTAATTACACTAGGAAAAGAAAACAGGCTTGCAACAAATTTACAATCAAGGAAAACATTCCTTCTAGATGGGGAATTAGGACACACTCTTGTAACTAGAGGCCATAAACTGGTCATGGGCAATCTATTGTAAGTGTAAAGACAGAAAGTAGAGAATGAGATAGTTTATCTATACAAGACTTCAAAATAATAAGATACAAGGCAGATGATTTGTCTCTTGATATAACCACACTAACTTAAGACAAAAAAGGATTGCTTTAAATTTATAATGTATTTGTGGGTCTAGAAAATATGAATGTCAGTCAGGTACTAGTCTTTTTTTTTTTAATTAGATGTTTTCTTTATTTACATGCCATACAATATCTCTTTTCCCAGGTTCCCCTCCGAAAAAAATAAAATAAAATAAAAACAAAAACAAACCACCCCTGCTCCCTACCCCCTACCCCCTGCTCACCACCCCCCACCCTCTCTTGCTTACTGGCCCTAGCATTCCCCTACCTTGGCCCTGTGAAGGTTCAGGTACTAATCTTAATGGAAAGACAAGTAAACAGCCCTACTGTAACTCCTTAAGCCTTAGCAACCTATGACATGAACTGTTGCCTTAAACTTACTATCAACTTATGGAATACACAAAATGCTTTTAAAACCCGTGTGATCAATTATCCAGAAAAGGTATTAAAACTAAGAACAACAACAAAGTGTGGTGAAACCCTTTCTTAGTCTCATTCAGTGTCTATGTGCCTGATTTTTATTCCTTTCTCTTTCAACTTTCTACGTTTCTTTTCTTTTCTCATAGGCTCACAAAGGGTTAAGGAACTCTGAGTCTCTTGCCTGACCAGAGAGGGGTCCCTGAGTCAAAGAGAAAATAACTCAAAAAACTAAGTTTCTTTCCCCTGCTGCTATCAACAGGAGTAATTTGCCAGAAGGCTTCAGCTTTTGGCCTCTGAATAGCAGGAGAGAGTTAAATTGCCAGAAGCCACCAGCTTTTGGCCCCGAATAGCAGGAGAGAGTTGAACTGCTAGCACATACAAGCTTTTGGCCCTGTTCATGGAAGCCAAACCTCTTCTCTGCCTGCCTTGGTTTACCCTGTGATGTGAAGGCTGGACCTTGACAGAAATAGTAAGCATACAAGTGATGACAATAACAACCGTGGGAAGCCTGAAAGGAAAACAAGCCATGGTAGCCGTCCCAAACCTCAATCAGAGTCCCATAGAAAATTTTCCTTTGTTTAATGTGTATATAAATCAAGGAGATTCTAACTCTCATCTAATTATAGCTTTGTAAATATCAGTTTATAGTTGTATATATTGTATAGTTTGTAAATATCAGTAAATATCAGAAATAATGATTTTTTTCCGTTTATATTTTGGATGATCAAGACACCTAAGGAAAAGAATACAGATATCCAAAATGTAAAGAACTGTCAAGAAACCTAGAAGATAACTACTTACCCAATTCTGCAAAACACCTAGAAATTTACCTATAGCCTATGTGTATGTAAATAGTTTTAATATAGGCCCCACTGTGCTGAGTTGAATTTCAAAGTGTAGTATGCACTTTAGGAATGGGAGAAATTATGAGGCTGAGAGACTAGGTATATAGGCATTTCCAATTCCAATTGGCTGAGGTTAAAGTATTTCATTGAATCCATACCTTACTACTAAAATTACCACTTTAATATCACTCCTGTTAATCAGAAAGCATGCCTTCAGTGCTCTAGTTTAACTGTCCCGGTTCCTGATGATCTTGTTTAGCCCCCAAGGAAAGAAAAACAGTGAATCCTCCAAATCCTGTCCATTTTCAGTGTCTTTGTCCCTTGGATGTCACTTCATAGTAAATATACACAATCACAACTCTAGTGCCTTAGTGGAGAAATGCACTTAGTGTATATGTTCAAATTTGGGGAAAATAACTTAGATCTCTTCCTACAATGATGTATTTTTCTCTTATTCTCAACCCTAACTGCAGTATAATTTTACAGTTTGTTTATTTTTAACTGCTGGAATATCTGGCATGAATCAAAACCTAGTCACATCTTTGGTCTGTTTTTATTTGAATATATATGACAGGAAGTGCTTACTTTATAACACTTGTTCTGCAGAACCTATTTCCTTTCCATGTTCAAATGTCATGAATATTTATGAGCCCATGGATGGAAGCAGTAAAATAAAATGAATTGGCTTGAGCCAAACACTATTCTGCGATCTTTTCCAGTTCATTCAACTGACTGCCACTTGACCAGGACCTCACTCAAATGAACTTAAACATTAAACTACTCACTGAAAAATTGATTTCCCAAATGTTTTCCAATTACAAGATCATGTGGTGTTTCGCACAAGCATTCTGCAAAGCAATCAGTATTGGTAAAATTAAAATTCGGTTCAACATTTTAAAATCCAATGTTGTTCTTTGTCTGCTTGTCCTCAAGTTCTCAAGTTCCTTCTTACAATGCACTTTTATAACAGGCAGTGAATTTGTTCTGAAATGTTTATGCATCCTTTTTAATCAAAACCACTCTCTTGGCCATGTGACTTGTAGAGACTTCCCAGGGTAGTAATTTCATGACTCCATTTGGCTTTCTTTGGTCAGCAAAATGTGGGGCAGGTGTGGGGCAAGTACATCATCTGTACAGGTCTAATTCGCATTTCTGTAATTCTGCCAACTCTTTTCCCAATCCGTTGCTAAGAAAATAGCATGGTTTAAACACAGGCAGTCTGTCAATGAGTTCCTGAATAGAGGATACATACAACTGAGACACATGAAATTCATTGCTAATGACATCTAGTATGAGTGAGAAATAAACAAAGGTATGTATAAGCCATTTATATTTTCAGGCTATGAAGCAAAATCTAATAAAATTGTCAGTTGAGATGAGACTCTTTTGTGAGATCAGCCTGAAATATGTGGCACTTGCTTCTGGGATTAGGGAAGGAAAAGGTCTAAACTGTCAGGGAATGGTTGAAAAACAGCCACATTATGTGTAAAAGATGCAAAAGTGGTTTGTAAAGTACTTCCTTGTGGTGATTTGTAAGGTGGGTAATGTGAGCAATGAGTTTTGGC
>NW_022196905.1:48387824-48426919 GCF_008632895.1 Mastomys coucha | reverse complement strand
GCTGGAATATGTATGATTAAGAAAGATGCCTCATGGGTGTTAGTGACTGACAGGGTTCCATGCCCTTCTCAGTTTAGACACACTGTATGGGGATTTCTTGCTGGCCACTTGCCCTTTCCTGTCCTTTAAAGAACTTATTTCAAAAAACCTGTAATTGTAAATTTGTTCTCTACTTCTTTAAATTGTAAATCCTTTATAGTCCAGGGATATCTTTTACAAGGAGAGAAAACACACCTTTGAAATGCTATCATCAGTAATGACCAGGTTCCCATTACTCAGTCCCTAGAGGAGAGTTGGTGCCTAACTTTTTGATGAAGCATGCTTTAGCAAACATAGACAGTCTAATCTTATTGACTCACTTCTCCCCTGTGTTTTCCAGTAATTTTCCATTCTTACACTCCAGCATTTAAAATCTCTAATTTCTTCTTCTTCTTCTCCACAGAGGAGTCATACTCAATCTTCCCCCCACTGCAGTACCCTTGACCCATAAAAGTATTTTCTATGCTTCTTTTACTCCATCTGGTGATTTTTGTTTTGTTTTGTTTGAAGTCATCAATATTTCAGAAGCTACTATAGGAAATAAATTAGCTAAGAAAACAATTGGCTACTTTACAAGAAAAAAATGAGATAAAAAGAGCCTCTAAAATATTTGAGGTTTACAACGAGAGATAACAGATAGGTAAAGACCAAATCCAGAATGTAGTCACCAGTGATTTTGTTTTAAAAGTTGAACATCCTTAATTTATCTTCAAAATCCTTATAGATAGATATCAGGAATCGGTCTTTCAGTGTGATGTTTTCATTAAATCAAGTGACTCACTGCTTTAAAGACTTAAGTGTAATTAAATAGAATTTTGTAGAAGCAGAGCTGGAAGAGGGCAGGAAGAAAACTCAAAAGTTGGGTGGCTAGAGAGGTTAGAGCGAAGAGTGTTGATATGAGAGGAGTTGGAAGTGAATGCAGCCAAAATACACTGGATGGAATTTATTAATTCAGAGGGAATTAATATTATTTTTAAAAGAGACCAGGGTCAAGCTATTAGTGTAATTACTCTTACTGGAGTCTAGTGAATACTATTGCAGCAAAGTTCTTAAGTGAATGGTACAGTCAGAAAATGCTACCTGCTTAGATGAGAAGTAACTTGAGAGCTAACTAATTTTTAAGGTAAAGAAAAAGTAAACCATAAATCATATTATCGAAGGACCTTGTGTTTGATGAAGGAAACTAATGAGAAAGGAAAAAGGTTTTAGAAGGTAGGGTAGGAACTTAGAACCAAATACATTCTCACAATATAGATCTATGTCAAAGAAGAAATACCTCACCACTCCCAGGATTAGTAATAATATCTGTAGCAAAATTCCATGCTATCTAAGGACAATATTTATAACCTTTGTTCCAATAGTTTTTCTATTTCTGGAATAGAATGTATTGATAGTACAATTTTTTTTTGTATTTTGATTGTGTAGCTTAGGTATTTGGAAGCTAGAATCTCGTTTCTCTCAATTAAGGTTTTTGTTTCTTGACCAAATATATTCTAGATGAAGATATGGAAAGCATTTGGATCTTTTGTCCATGATGACATTGAGTGGAATTTTTCTTCTCTTTCCCATGGGAAAAAAAAAGTTTGCATTCATGTATGTGAAGATGGACAATTAACTGAATGTTTATTAGCAAGAAACTAGTCTATGATACTTGACATGATCTTTTCCAAATATGTTTTTTGGTCAAAGGCCAAGCTCCTGCCTTCTTGAGAGAACAAGGCAAGTCTCTCATCCCAATATGTCAATCAATGAGATAAACAGTAGAGATGGGGGCGATGGGGAGGAGACTTAATCACCTTGGCTTCCTTGGGAAGGAACTTCAAGGACTTTAAAGACTACAAGTCAATCCTCAAACAATTAACAGGAGCATTGGAATTTTCTGAAAGAAAAAAAAATAGTAACAAAGGATGAACCTGAGGTGCTTACAATGGCAAAACAGGTAATTCTGGTCAGAGCTACCTCAAATCCTTCTCTCCTCCTGTTGACTCTGCAGGCGTGTCTGGTGTCATCGCCATCCCTTTTTATCTCATGAGGAGACTATCTTGATTGCCACAAGTTTTGTAGTGCTCCTGTGGAAAGAAGCCACAGCATCGTGGATAATCATCTTGAATTAAGAGGTGATAGGTGTGACCCATGAGACCCTCTGTTGTTTGGGGAAAGTTTAGGTTCTCTGTCATAAAGGTGTATTTCACTGAGTCAGCCTCATAGTTCTAGGAAATGGAAGTTGACTCATGGGAAAAGAAATTAAAAAGTCAACGGAAGTCTCCACACAAGCAAAGTGTAAGGAATTCGGCCTGTGAATAGCACCCTCTAATTAGCTATGATGGTATTAAAACATTTTTGCATTTTCTTGGAAAATTCACACTGAGTCAGTCAGAAAGTGAGATTAGTATTAGTCCTACTACAGAAGGACTACAGAATATGAATTGAAATGTCAGAAGCCAGTAAAGGCAGAAATTAAAACTTACATGTGCTTTCAACATCTTGCTTTTCCTCCTGTATTAAGACTTTTGAATCCCAAATATGTTATTTCAGAAGCCTGAAAAGGACTTGTGGAGGGGAACTTCATGCACATCAGAACAATCAACATGCAGTAGAAGTAGAAACAGACAACCGTTGTACAATCTCTCTGAGCCTAAGACTGCTTGATGGTGTACTATAATCTTTATAAAGTGTCAAGTCAAGTACAAGAGAAATATTTCTAAAAATGACCTTACCTGATAGCTTTTCAGATTTAGTCTTATGTAAATGGTATCAGCGGCTACAGTCCTAAGGCAGAAGGAACATGGCTTACCTTTCCTGGAATAAAACTGTCCGTCATCAACATCGCATCCCATAGGCAATGGCAGTTTCTTATAGTGGGGAGGCCCCCATCCACTGGCGATTTTCCTTATTTATGCCTATACATCCAGGGTACAACTAACAGCTTCTAGCTGCAATGGAACTCTGTCAAACACTTCCTTCCTTTCTAGTTACTTTTGTTCTCTGAACATTTCTAATTTCTAACATTTCCACAACATAACTTCCAGTATCAAATTCCATTCTGATCAAAATGTCCAGAGGTTTTCTACATAGCATTTAACTGATACAGACATATTATCAAAGAAAACGTAGGCTTAAAGAAAAAAAAAACCCTCCTTAGAATGAATTGAATCATGGAGAGTGTAAAAATAACAATAGAAGAGTATGTCCCTGCAATGAGACAAAGGGATGTTGTGTTTACAATTGACCACAGGGTCAATGACACCATGTTCTAAGTCAGTTCTAAGGACACTCAAGTTTAGCTATATTAAGTGAACATTCCCAAATTACACAATATTAAAAGAAATAGTATTCATGTCAGTGTAACATTTAAGCCTGTTTTAAAAGTTTATTTTATTGTTAAGTGTGTGTGTGTGTGTGTGTGTGTGTGTGTGTGTGTGTGTGTGTGTGTATACAAATATGTCTTTAAGTGACTGTTTAATGCCCCGGTGGGGCAGTGGAACATGCCAGGAAACTTGTTAATGTTGAGTAGATTCAGAAATTTCAGCACCACGTACCCAAGGAGGGTAGATGTTTCACCTACCCCCATCCAGATTCCTGGCCTGGAACACATTTTCTCAGCACCCCACATAAAGAACATGACTAGTCATGTAGCACAAAACAGAAACTTCTCCGTGCTAATGAGGTATCTAGATGGGCACCGAGTAAACATTTAGCAAATGAGCTTCCCTTCCCAGAATCTCCTTCCTGTATTTAATTGTAATTAAGTGTATTTATACCACCGTGAGGAATGATATGCACCTATTTTCCATGAAGTACCACTGTGGGGAGTGTAGAGGAAGCCTTCATTGTGCAGAGCTCCCGTCCAAGTCTTATGCAGAAGACCCCAAGCGGCTCCCAGACAATCACCACTAAACTAAGCTGGAGTTCTCCCTCCCCAGGTCCCTGGCCTTATTGCAGGCCCAAGGGCCCTCTCCTTTCCTGAATCCTCCTCACAATTTCCAGCAGCATCTGGATGTCCAGGAGTCAGGAACCCCAGCCTCTACCTGTGCTGTTTCTCACTTGGGCTGAGGCCCCCACTCCCAGAGTGGTGCATCGGGGTGAGGCATTATCAACCACATCCAGAACTGTCTGAGGTGTTATCCCACCCCAGAGCTGAGCATGGGTGCTTCCTGCAA
The DNA here is from genome assembly GCF_008632895.1 of Mastomys coucha. Lineage (NCBI taxonomy): Eukaryota > Metazoa > Chordata > Mammalia > Rodentia > Muridae > Mastomys > Mastomys coucha. Next base: position 48,422,720 of record NW_022196905.1, on the reverse strand, counting down.
GCTCATCACTGGATGGAGGTATAGGGGAAAATGTAGCCTAGTGCCCTGCGTTTTATCTTCCCCAGTGGAGTTCCCACACCCTGGAGGCCAAATGGAATGCAAACACCACATGTCCCCAGCAGCTGAAGGAGCTGGAGTTGGAGGGTAGTTCCAACCTGCGTTAAATGAGTGCTGTAAGTTGGATTCTGATCCTCTACAAAAACAACCACTCCTAACCACTGAATAATCTTTTCAGTACAAATTGTGCTTTTTAAAGATCCCAAATTATTCTGGCAGCATAAAATGAGACCATACAGATATTTGATAACTTCATTGTATTCTGACATTTGTATGTGGTGAAAGAGATAATCTGTAAACTTTACAAATAGGTAAAGCCTCCTCTTTATTCTTTTTGCCATGGTCTTAGAAATCTAAGATGAAGGGTTGGAGAGATGGCTTAGTGGTTAAAACAACATGCTGATCATGCAGAGGATTCAAGTTAAGTTCTCAGCACCTACAAAGTCTATTCTAACCATCGAAGTCCAGTTTCAGGGAAATCTAGAACACTTCTGACCTCTGTAAGTACCAGCTGTGCACGCAGCGAACTTACAAAATACATGCAAATAAAACAATTGTGATATTTAAAAAGTAACTTTTAAAAAATATTTTTAAATATGAGAAAAAATAAATTCTTTAAATAATATTTATAGCTTGAATTTATTTAACTTTATACCTGTTGTGGGACATATTATAAAAGAAATCTACCCCTCAAACTCTCTTGGCCCAGCGGTTCCAGCCATCCACATCACTATGTCCTGACAGCTCCTGCTTTTTTCTCCCAGCTAGCAAGATCATTTTGTTTACATGCAACACCCCATACACCCGACAATCAGTCATCCTAGAGCCTAGTTACCTGGTAAAAACATGACTCTTAAGGCTTAAGTATCCAATCAGGTTTATATATCAATAAGATCACAATTTACAAGATGCCAATACAATAATTTCAGAGCCAAATGATAAAGACAATGTTTTAACCCAATTATTCTAACCTTTGTGAAAACCTTAGCTACCTGTGCCTGTTTAAAACCACGCGGGGTCTGGATCATCCTCTTCCCTTGCCTCCATGATGATTTTTTTCTCTCTGCCCCTTGCTCTTTGACCTTTTTCACTCCTAAACTTCTAGCTCCACCTCTCTATTTCTGTCCACTCACAGGCCTGTCACTGCCATAATGTGACTGGACAGAGTAAATGCTGCAACATATACCAAAGTTACTTGTATTACTAAATGTAAGTCTTAAAATATATAATATAAATTAGTTTGCACTAAGTATTAATTTGTATCACAATGTAAAATATAAAATGAGGTAGGTCGGTGAAAGACATATATGGCCAAAGGTAAATATGATAGGAGGGAAGTTCTTTAAAGAGATGGAAGTTTGCACAGTATGGTAACATATCAGTTATTATACCTAACAGAAAACAGGATAAAATATAGAAGAGAAAGGAAACACCCTGGATGTGGAGTGATGTTACTGGCTTGAAAGTATCTGGCACCAGACTTTTGAGTATGAATGAAAAATAATGTAGAAGCATGTTGTATGGATAATTAAATTCTGGGCTTAAATTCAGCTACAACATGGAAATAATGAGATTCTGGGGTTTCTTAAACACATTAGTTACCTTAATTGTATATGGAGAATTGATTGGATCAGAAAGAAACTCAAATAGCTCATTAGTTACCATGACAGTTAATCATGGCCACCAACTTGATTAGACAGAAAGATGCTTAGGAGTTGAGGAAAAACACCTCAGGCTTCTCTAGAGATGAATAGATCTTGTCGGCTATACCCTAGTTAATGATTTAATCTAATGATAAATCTAAATTTTGGATAGATTATTGTGAGGTTGTAGAACTGTAGAAGTTGGGAGCTTTGTAGAGAAAGTGTGTCATATTTAGTGTGGCTTTGAAAGATATATACTGACCCTCACCCTTTTTTGTTATTTGCTCAGCTTCCTGGTTACTGTGATATGATCAGCCTCTGGCATGCACTGCCCTTTCCATGATATTCTTCCCATCTTTAGTCTCAAAGTGATGGAGCCAGCCTACTGGGAGCCAATGTCTCTGAATTGTTTACACAAATAAATCTTTTCTTCTTTATAAACATTTCCTGCAAGTATTTGTCTCCACCATGAAGAACTAAATATCAGAATCTACTAAAATATCATTTAAAAGTATACAGTACAGTAAATATGAGAGTACAATACCAAACCTGTGTTTGATCTCAGCTTCATAGATTACTTACAGGGAGACTTGGACAAGTAATAGGATCATACTGTGGTTCAATCTCATTGCTTTCAATTAATAATTCCAATTATTAATTGGAATTCAATTAATAATCTCCACCCTAATGGGATGCTAGGAGTGTTAGGTGTGGTGTTTCTCTCTAAAGATACTTGTGGTTCAGAGTATAATCTAATTTATCAGTAAACTATATAAGTGTGCTTTGATGTAATCAATTTCATTAATCAAAACTGTATTTCTACTCCTCATTAAGTTTTATACCATGCAAACATTCCCTGACATATTTGTCTGTGAAAATATATCAATATGAAATTAAAATGTAAACTTAAATATTATTTTTAAATTTATTGATATGGCCTTTAAGGTTATTGAATTTATTTTGGAGCTTTGCCTCAATTAAACAATTGAAAACTTATTACAGTGTAGAAGAACCACATAAAAAGAAATTCAGTTTGTCAATTTTTCTGAATATTGAATGGACCTGCATCATTATTTTGACTTCATTTAGAATTCAAAATAACAAGCAAACAGACTAGCCATGTGGAGTTTTTCGATTTTTTTCCTTGAGAATTTCAACATGTAAAAATGAATAAACTTGATCAGGATGATGTAATTACAGCAGGATGAGAATTGTGTATAGCCACCTATACTCATCTCTTCCTTTGGTCTTAGGATCAGTTTGCTCTGGCTCTTCTTATCATGCATCAGCTATTTTCCTTTGGTAAAAATCTGCTCATGAACAAATTAAGTGCATCCTTATTTTATGTTTTACAGAACTTTAAGAGTCCATAAATAGAGAATCCCATTCTGGTATGCCAAAGAATTACCAACCTAAGGGAAACTTGAGTTCTAGTGAATCACTCCTGACTGAAGGAACAAGATTCCTGATATCCCGAGGGAAAATAATAACCTTTAGTAATGGCCCTGTTGTCATTCAATTTATATTTTTCAGCCTAATGAGGGCCCTCTTGTTAAAGTCCTCATGACAAATTGCTTTCACTGATAACTAGGATCTACAATGTACATATATGTGTGTATATAATACTGTATTTGAAAATACACTACCACTTCTAATTTAGCACATAAAAAAATTCAACATACTTTTTTCTATCTTGTACTAATTTTAAAAAGAAGCTAGTACATTGAAATAACCTAAGCCCATTTCATTTTTTTATCCCATGTCCAGTATAAATGCAAAGATATTGCATTAAAACAGACTGCTTAATAGTGCAGCTTCCATTACAATTATACAAACTTAGCTCAATCCAATCATATGTAAAATAAAAGAGTTAAGAACTTTGAAATTTTGACTTACAGTAATTTTAAAATATTCTCACATAATTAAAAAGTAAAAAAATTTTGCACACATTAAGCATGTCTTTGACATAAAGCTTATGACCTTGAAAGGCACATTATTCCAGCTAATGAGCGATTCTAAGGACTATCTTCTATATTAAGCAGAACAAGATTGCCCTCTTCATGCAGTTCATTGGTCCTAGATCTCTTCTCTAGAGTCACGCAGGAAATATTAAGTCCACTTTTTTACAGAGCAGACCTTTAAGCACTCCTAATTGCACTTCTCCAGAAGGAATGTCAGGCCACAGTTAAAGCACACATGGAGGTTTTCATTAATGAGAAAGAATCAGAAAACGTCAATTTGATGAGCGATCTTTGCCCAATTTAGTTCTTTAGGGGAGATTTAAACTCTGAGCCACCATGATTTAATTAAAATATTCTGAAATACTACCTAAGTAAGCCCCCATTTAAGTCCTTCAAAACACTTTGAAATCAATTCAGCCCTTTAGAGGAATTCTTAATGTTCACCTAGAATTTATCCTGCAGTTGTTATTACTTCCTTTATCTCCCGCAGTGCTCAATACAAGTTGATGGGGGCAGTACATATACAGTCCCATAAAATGATCATGCTCATGTTTAGACTGCTGACCCACCAATTCTTTCCCATCAAACATGGGCAGCTCAGTGTTGCTTCTCTTATGTATTTACATTTTTATGGGTTTACTTTGCAATTCAGACTGGGAACTGGAATGCTGGAAAGCTCCAGGACATTTGGAATTCATCAGAGACAAATATAATAATAAAGCAAATACAAGTATTTGTGTTCTTGTCCTCCTGAGAACAGCGGGATTTGATTTTTAGCATTTTAGATTAGACAAGTAAGCAAATACTGTGAATGGAGTGTGAATGGACATCATAAATGCAGAGAAGTTCGGAAACTAAAACTGCTCAAATGTAACTTAGAATTTTGTTTAAAAGGTAAAATTCACAGTGCTCAACACAGCCCTGTGATCTCCCTCAGTCCTCCCACTGATCATGTGTCACATCTTACTTCATAAGCACTGTGACATGTAATGACAACCACCTTTGTGAAGGCTTGGGATCTGTTTATACTATGCTATTTTGTTATCATGCTTACATGGATAACAGAACATTTCTCAGCCATATTCCAACTGGTGTAACTCAAACAATATTTTTAAATTTATATGGTGTTAACGCTTGTGAATAAAATGTTTTGTTGCTATTTATTTCTGATTGCTTTTCAAAGTACTTTCCTAGTTCCACAACTTAATCTGTCTTCATCCAGAAGATCCTTAACTGATTAATTTTCTCCCATGACAGCTTTCCCAGCATCTTCCTATACTATGGACCTAAGACCAAGGCAAGAAACTTTCAGGTCAGGACTAGCAACAGGGTCCTATCCCAAAGTTCTGTGTCACAACCAGTGGCAATGGAAGCAACCTATATTATTTGCAGGTCTCTTGAACTCTCTAATGGCAATTCTCTGATTTGGCAGTAGAATTTTTGTCATATAATCTATATATTTAGAGGGAACATTTCCCTATGTGGGGTAATAATTTGTGTGTATGACACTTCCTAATAAAATGCATATCAATATTAATATCTAGGTAGAGGATAGATAGATAGATTGATGAAATGTCTTAATAAGTACATTTATAAATGTTTCACTATTGATTTTTCAAGTATCCTTGATTTCTTTATTTCTCCTTATGCCTTCTCCCTTCTGTTACCCTTCCTCTTCCTTTCTTGGCCTCCCACCCCAATGCCTTGTGTCCGACTAGCTACTTCTCTGGAGTTCCTTCTCTATCCCTTATCCTAAGGCTGCTTTCTACTTTCCTAACTCTGTAGTTACTACAAATCACAGCCTCAAACCTAAAACTCCAGAGCTGGATTAATAAAAGCATTTGTCATTTGTTTGTCTAGGTCTGGGTTTCCTTACTCAGCGCCTGGGTTTTGTTTTCGTATATATTTTCACACACTGAAGTTATCTGAAAAGCGAAAACTCAAATCGAAAAATGCCTCCCTCAGGTTTTCTGTAGGCAGACCTGTAGGGAGTTTTATTGATTGACAGATGAGGGCACAGCTCACTGCAGGTGGTTCCATCCTTAGGCAGGGTATCCTGAGTTGTATAAGAAAGCACACTGAGCAGGTCAGGACAGCGAGCCAGTAAGCAGTGTTCCTCCATGCTTTCTGCTTTAGTGCCTGCTTTCTGCCTTGAGTTGTTGCCCTGACTTCTCTTGATAATGGACTGTAATCTGTGAGTAAAGAAGCCATTTCCTCCTGACATTGTTTTTTGTTCCTTTTTTATCATAGCAGTAGAAGCACTTAGATACTCAGTGTGTAGTATTTTGCTGTCCCACCTATTAACCTGCAAATTTTATGGTATTTTTAAATTTTAATGTAATGATATTGTGTATATGTACCACATTTTTCTCATCCTTTCATAATTTGATGAACATATACTACTATGTTCATAGCTAGTATGTTCCCACCTATTAGCTATTGTGTACATTTTAATATGGAATATGTTGGGTGTATGTTAAAGGAGTGTTTCAGAAACTATAAAGTCTGTGAGATAAATGATTGACTTGTCAAGACATCAGTATGTACCAGATTCAGAGAAAGAGTCTGTCTCAACAAATCGTATAGAGATTTATAGAGGAAGGAATAGTGGTTAGACCTGAAGCCATATACGAACAACAAAAATGGACTCAAGAAGTTTTATATGTACACACACAGAAACACATGTGTTCATGAACACACAAGTATGTAACAGTATCAATGTGACAATATGTAACAATATATGTATATAACAACAATAGTTAAGGGAAAAGTTATCAACTTGATGGGAGGAGTAAGATGGGTTGGACAGAGGGTACCTGATGGGCCCTGAAGGAAGGAAAGGGAGGGAAGAAAGCAATGTAACTCTATTTAAATAAATATTAATGAAGTTATGAGACATTTATCTGAAAGTTTAATTTAAAATTTTAATTACAAATAATTCCATATCTTATTTGGCAGGTGGTGATGAATACTGAGGAGCTGTGTAAGGATAACACACATCAATGTTTCTAGGCACCTGTAACAATTAAAACTGGAAAGTAAAACAATTATTTATTGTCTCATTCCAAAACAATGTTACATTTATTGTTTCGTGTTGGAACTGTTCTGTGAGCTTCATAGAAAAGTCTAAATTTTGCATGTGAATCTCAGTTTCAAGGACAACCAGAAGCTTTATGTTTTCTGCCTTTGAAGACAAAACACATCAACAAGGCAGTTAATAAAAGTAGGGAGAGCATTCAAAAGCAATAGGCAGTTTAACGAGTCAACTACCATGGCACTCTGTACCTGAGAGTTGGAAATTTGAATGTATAGCTATTAATCTCTTTGGCTTCAATGGATTCAATTCATATGAAATATTTAAAACACAGCAAGTAATTTATATTCAAATAATAATTAAAATGTCTCTACTATTTATCTGATTCTGAAAACTTGTTTGGTGTTTGCAGATTGTCAATTTTCTCCATGTTAGATTAGGCAATGAAGAAATATTATACCAACTTGCTGAATATAATTTTCCCATAAAGAATCAATTAAGACTTTAAATCTGCTGTTTTCTTTCAAATATTCAAAATCCTTTTCTAATTGGGTTTATTTCACGACTAGACCAATAAAGTATATAATTATGGGAAACTCTGAGACTCTTCTAATGTCATTTTTCTATAATGCATGAGTGATAGCTATATGGATCTCCCCAGAAGCCTAGAGGGTTCGCACAGACAAAGGCTGGAATCGCTAACCCACTGCACAGTGACTGCCTTGGCATGTTACACTTAGCTCACGAGTTCATTTCTGTATTATCTCATGCTCTGAAAATGTTTTGATCTAAAGGGAGGTCGAGAAGCATTAATGATCCTGAAACAAATATGGATCGAGATGCAATTTGCACAATATTGAACACATGTGAAATATCGGTTGTGTAGTTTAGCAATGAAATCAGGCATCTCTAAATAATTTGAAAGTATGAAAATTGAAAAGCAGCTCAAACACAGTTATAACTAAACAATGAAACTAGAACTAAAACTAAATAATAGCAACTATGAAAAGCATGGACAGCACACTATCCTCTCAAACACTCCTGACACTGTAAAAACTACTCAGTGAGGAGGGAGCATGCAGGTCGGCTCCAGCTTGAGTCTTTTGTGATGTATAACTGAATTTTGTGGCTGTATCCAGCAGTGGGACCTTACCATTCATGTGGTAGGCATATAAGAGCAATGGCAACTCATAGGTTTGTGTTCCAAACCTGTCAAAACAATTTTTTTTTTGCCTAATAATCTGTAGTTTTTGGAGAAAGATTATCCCCTGAACCATAATACCTCCATTCAAATGCTGTTTTCTCTTTGTACTTCTGTTTTTAATTAGCAGTTAAATACTGGATTGTCATACAATATCTTTATACATCCTTAGTTTCTCTATCTCCTTATTACCCCATCTTCAGCTTTCCTACAGTCAGTGTATACTCTCTACTTTCTTAGCACAGTTGTTCTGCCAACTGCCTTACACAAGGTCACTGGTTTAATTTCTTTCACTAACGTTTTCCATTTTGCAGCTTATAAGCTTTGTGTTTAATTGACTAAATTTATCCCTTTCCAGAAAGGCATAGTTGTCATTATTGCTTTTTAGATAGGTTATTTGTGACATAAACACAATTAATTTTCTACCATTTTCATATCAGTTAACTTTGACAAGTTTCAAGTAGGTACATAATGGATACTGACCACTCACACCTGCCTTCTTTCAATGTCCATATGCCTGTCTACCCAACCTTCTATTGAAAAAGTCCTTTCTTAGGTTGATGTCTTCTCTTCACTTTTTGTTTTTGTCTATGTGAGTTATCTCTTAGAGACTAGTGCATTTAGCAGTGTATACATAACTGAAGACAATGCTTCTCTCTGTATCAGAATTGATCAATACTCAACTCTTCAGCAGTAGTGACTAGTGACCTATGAGCTATTTCCTGCTCTGTAACTAATTGGTGACAAGGCCATCCTTGTATAGGCCCAGTTTACATAAAAGCAGTTGTTGTGAGTTTCTGATTATAATAGTTGTATTAATTCTGGAGGTATTTTGAGCTCTTCGCTCCATCTTTTAGCTCCTAGACACTTCCTGATTTCTTCTGCTGTGTGTCCTGAACTACCAATGCCTTGTTCAGGAATGGGCCCTTGACTATCAGTCATTCTATTCTATCAGCAGCCATGAGTCTCTGGATTCACTTATATTCATTCTAAAGAGAGGCTCTTATGTTCGAGGCTAACAGTAGCTTTTGTCTATAATATGGACAAAGCATATGGACTCTATACAGCACAGCTATTTAGAGAGAGTTTTAATGATGTGTTGATTTAGTTAGATCACTGTAATAAGCATCTTATTGTCAACTCCCAGATATGGATTGTTACAGTATCAGGCATAGCTTGCCACTTGTGGATCAGGCTTCAGATCTACTTGGAAGGTGGTTGGTTAATCCCACAACTCTTGTCTAAGTTTTACACACATGACCCTATGGTATGGGTGCTTCTATTTCCTCACAACCTACACAGCAATATTTTTAAGTATGCTGAAATTTATTTTTTAAACTTATATCACTTTTATACATATATTTTAAACTAAAATATAATTACATCATTCCCTCTTCTTTCCTTTTTTCAGAGACTCCCTCATTAGTGCTTCTAACTCATACCTTGACCCCAGCTCCATTCTTAAATTTATAACCTGTTTTTCTTTGACTATGATTATCTATATGTAGTACACAGATACGTAAATGCAACTTACTAAGTCTGTTTCTGATGTTTGTGTATCCTATACCTTTCTATTCAATAACCAATCAGGCGACTCATGTCTAGGAGTGACGAATTCTCCCACCCTCCACAGTCATTTGTCACATGTAGTTGTTTGCCTAGGGATGGGAACCACTGAAAACTTTTCTCCTTCACTGCTAACATGATTATTAATATTGTCATTGTTTAGGTTTCTCTATGCATCACTTTCTATGAGAGGCAGTCTCGTAGAAGACTTCCTGATATACTGAGTTATGCAATCTTTCTGTCCTCCCTCCAATGTTCTCGGATCCATAGATGAAGGAACTATGATCTAGATACATCCACTGCAACTATGACATGTTTTTGATTATTGCATGGTTAAGGTTATAATTGTGTGAAACATAAACTAACACTGACCAATATAAAACAAACAAAAAAATGACTAAATGTGTTGAAAATTTCATGTGACAACTCAATCAGCAAAACAGTTGAGTAACTGACAGAAATTAATGGCAAACTGAAAGGTGATCTGTAGTTACAGTCAGGTTGGCCAGCTTGTCATCACTTTTGATGTGTCTGGGAAAGGAGAACAGGAAGAAACCTGGTTAGACTCTCTTCTGAAAGGAAATAATGACACAGATGTTCATAATGTCTTCTTGATCATATAGATCAAGTAGCTTATATCATCAAATTAAGTCAGTTATATGGTAAGTAACTTAGTGAACGGAAACACAGTAAGGTAGTATAATACTATTATTTTATTCCAGACACTCTCATTCAATTTAGGAAGCACAGTTCACTTTATAATTCAAATCTGTAAAGACTAAGCAAATGAAAGGAATTTCTTCTCTAGCACAGCATTCTTTTCCAAACTTGAAGCTGTCATCTCAAGTGAAGGGTTCTTGCGGAGTCTTATTTAAGAACAAGACAGAGAGGATACTTAACAGCATGTCACATTCAAGTCTGATGGATATTTCTGTAATTGCTTCCCTGGCCCCAATATTTTCAAATAACATTTGATGGAATTTTTAAGAGGGCTAGATGATGGAGATGAAGGTTTCCATTGCAAATGAGTTTGTTCTGGGAAGGTAAGTGACTCATCTAAGACCACAGAACTGATGAGCAGAACAGATTAATACTCATTTTTCATGTCAAACCCAGCACATTTTAAAAGCACTTCTTTTGAAATAACTTTCACTCAGGTTGAAAACACTTTTTAAAATTAACTAAAGCATAATGTTGCTACTTAACTGTGTGACACATTTTTTTTTTTTAAATTCCAAACCTCCATGAATAATTTGCTAACTAACATTCATCATTTTAGCAGAATGGTATAAATTACTCAGTTTAAACACTTTATATAAATCTATACAATTATCCAAAAAAATAGAATATTTTCACTCCGACAAGATCCATTTTATCTCATAATAGTCAATATTCCCAAATTTCTTTGGTTTTAATTATTAGTTTTCTGATTTATTTTCTTATGAATTTGTCTTCTTCAGGATAATATATAATTGAAATAAAGCAGACTCTGAATTCAGATCCTATAATTTTAAGTTGATCTGTCTTTATAAAATATTATACTAGTATTGTATAACATATATAAAATTATTAAGTATTTTATACAACATAACACATGTTATATTAAAAATCACAGGTCTTGACTAAACATGTTCATTCATAGATGAAAATCAAACTATCAATCAACATTAATTAAACACATTAGAAGAATAAATACTATGAAAATTTTGGTAGTTTAATAATAAATAATGGTCAAAAATCTTATGTGCCTAAAAATATTACCATGCAAAAGGGGACTACAAGAGAACACTTTAAATTTTAATAAAATTTTTACAAAACAACAATAACAACAGCCAAGCCAAGTTCTGAATTTTACAAAACAGTCCAAACCTTTCCACAGTTTACCGCAATACCTAAGTGCAACAAGTCAGTGGGGAAAAGAAAATTAAAGTTTCTTGAACACTGAAATAAGTAAGACTTTCATTAATTATAAATAACAGGATTAGCTATGTAGAGCATAGTTCCCCTAATAAAACCTAATTGCTAATCAATGCATATCAAGCCATGAGTGCTGTGAGATCAGTATAAAAGACCTGTGCCTGTACAGCAGGAAAGGCTACTAATTATTTTCTTATAATAATGTCGATACTAACACCAAAACTTGGTAAACCCTAGTACACACTTGAAACCAAAAGATAGAAGTATAAAGATGAGACAATGAATTCGTCTTAAACACATCAAGTTACGCAACATGATAATGAAATCTAGACTAAATATTGTAAGGACGCCAGTATTTAAAGTAAACATTTTCAGGTGGACACTGAAAACTCTGTATTGGCTTATGTTTTAGACTAGTTATAGGCGATGAGAGCAGCCTGCCCTTGCATGTCGCATGAACTTGTGAAACGTTTTTTAAAATGTGTAAGGAAGCAATACTTATACCTAGATCCATAGGACCATTTCCACAAGTGTGTGAGATGACCAATGCTCTTCACATTAACAAAGAGATTTTTAAAAATGTATAACTCAGTGCTTTAAACCACTTACCTGCACTTACCTGTTATATCCCAAAATTGCAGATGTCTACATATAAAAAAGTCATGATTAATAAAGTCTCCACTGACATATTCATGTGATCTTCCATCAATGTTGCTGAAAATAAAAATTAGGAAACAACTGATTTGCAGAAGGATTTTTCACACAGAGGGCTGGATCATTATTTTTCAACACTCACATCGATATTTTTGAATTGTTCCTTTGGAACCTCTGAGATTTTTACATCCCAGAACAATCTACTACAATAAATCACAAGTAGATTAGGGCTTTTCCTTTGTTTTGTGAGATGTCAGAGGGGTAATTTTAAAAATTGAAATGAAAAAATATATGCATTACAATGCATGCCATCACAGACAGATCTGTTCTAGGCAAACATGTACCTTGAAAAATTAGTGTTTGGTCATGGAAACTGTCATATCTTACTGTATTTATGAAATTCTGCGAGTGATTTTATAGACAGCTATGGGCAACATCTCATCTTATGACCACTGTATTAAGATTAAATGAATTTTTCTAACTTTTTCTTAGGTACGGAGAGTCAACTCACTAAAATAATAAGAATCTCACAGTAGACATGGGACCTCTTCCCTTCAATATTTAAACCACCTAAAACCTGAGCATACTTTTGCCTCAAGACAGCGGGTAAGCTTAAAGACCATTTTCAGATATCTTGATATCTTGAAGGCTGTTCAGATCAAAACAAGTTCCGTATTCAACAAAAATAAGGAGCTTTCACAAGCTTCAGGGTTAACAGAGATACTGCTACACACACACACACATAAACACACACATATTTATAATAACTATCAGATATGTTGACTACCATGTGTCCTAGTAGTTAGATGCTACAAAGTATCATCTCCACAACTGGAAACATTTTTAGATGTGCTAAACACTTTGCACTTGGTTTCCAGACATAGTACTACATATCAATCCCTTAAGGTTTAAAACCACAAAATACATGTATTTTGTGTCTATCACTTCAAATTCACCAATCACAAAATTTCAGATGAAGCCAGATTTTTTTTAATTTTAATAATGTTTTAAACTTTATTATAAAGACTTGGGTGTTACTGTCCTGCAGTAACGTTAAACAGTGGGTAACCTGGAAAAATGGAGTTAGAAAGAAGAGCATCTGCTGGAGAGAGTTAGGGATAGGATAAAGTGGCCACAGACATACCTACCCACGTGGAAGGGTAAAAATTAGACAGGAGACTTTACTGCTCAGCCATCTTGGTTCTTTAATAATGAATCCTTTGTTCTCCCAACAGGTATATTACCTGGGGCAAAAACCACTTCCCCCAAAATATGTCAGCGTAACAGTCCAATCAGTGACTTCCTTGTTACTCTGTGGGGGTGGAGCTTTTGAATGTACCTGGAACCAGGTTTCGATACTGTCCAGGCTGTGGGGAGGGAGTCCACACTTGGGAATAAATTAAAACTTCACACACAAAATTTAACTAGTCCCAGAGTCTGCAGCACAACATTTTATTTAATGTGAAGCTTCACAACCTCCAACTCAAATGCTTATATTCTAACTACACAGAAGTTCACAGAGTTACACAATTCTTCAGTGCAGTCCATTTGAGAATTTTATTAGTCTGTGTTGCATTTCCTTACAACATTGAAATAATCATATTTAAAACTTACCCAGAAAATTTTAAGGGTATGCTCTTTGCCCCTCCCACTGGTGTGCCGACCTGATCCATCACAGCGCTCAGTTTGCTGTACTCATGTAGTGCATGTCAACTAGTTTCTCTTATGAGGATAACTCGTTCTTTAGATTTTAGCATAAATCCCTATCAATAATGATGCTTTTTGTTTTAAAATTCATGAAATTATATTGGCATTTTGTTGGTAAGATTAGAACTCACTAAACGTAGCTGTGCTAAGGGCTACGAGCGAAATGCAGCCGGGTTTGGCTTCTCACAAGAGTGTTAATTCCTGCCATCTTCTGTAGTTGGCATCTTGACTGCTGTGTATACAAAGCGCCTTACTGCTCTTCAAGCACACATTGCCATTGCCTTGATGAGCATATAATTCTTCACTTAATGTACAGTTGATCTTAAATGTTATGGAGACTATTTCACCGGCAAAAAATCATCACTACTTTCCATTCAAATGGAAGGCTATCTGTAACAGTATACTAACTAGGTAGTTGTTACTATTATTAAGCACTGTCAAGACAGATTTTATAATCACTAAACAAAATGCTTAACATTCATTTGGGCAACAGGAGTGTGGGAATGCTCTACTGGCTCCTTTGATAGAAAAAAAAACCCTCAAACATGATTTTACATTGTAAATAAATCCAGTTGTGCTTTAAGTCATCTAAGTACTGGATTAGCATTCATGACCATACATATTAATAGTATGGTGCCAGTCTGTTTCTTTTCTTTCTTTTTATTCTTTTCTTTCTTTCTTTCTTTCTTTCTTTCTTTCTTTCTTTCTTTCTTTCCTTCTTCCTTCCTTCCTTCCTTTCTTCCTTCCTTCCTTCCTTCCTTTTCTTCTTCTTCTCCTTTTTTTTTTTTATTTTATGAGGCAGAGTCTTACTATGGAACTATGGAACCACGGCTAACATGGAACTTATTTTGTAGACCAGGCTGGCCTCAAACTAGAAAAATGTATAAACATGAATAGAGTTAAGTCTTTTTATGGAAATTCATTTTAAGTATCTTTCGAATAAAACAAACAAAGCATCTACCTCTGAGTATAGTATTTTAAAACTCTGGTATACATTTCACACTATGAATTCAAATTTTTTTTTAAAAAAGTCTTACAAAATTAATGAATTATAATTAATGGAATTCTAATTATCAGCTTTCTACCAACAACTAAAAATGAAAACATAAATGAGATTTTGTAAGCCCCTGTTTATTATTTATGTGTACTCAGAAACAAAAGAATTGAGTGCTCTTTCCAGTTTCAATACTGATAACACGTAGATAGCATTCCATCTACATCAGGGGGTCTTTAAGGGCTTTAATGTGATTATACATGTAATAAATATAACAAGATTCTGAGAATCTGGCAAATATTCAATAAATATTAACTATTATCCGATGTCAAATATCCTGTGCACTTGAATCCTATCAAAAACAAGCGTCTTTCATGTTCATTCACTTAACGATTCATTTTTCAGTGCTTGCAGCGTGTCTCCACTATTTGGTACTTTGACACAAAGATGAATGAAACACAGACTCCACTTGTCTTGGCTATGGTCCTAGAAGCAGAGCCTGAGATGAGGATTTATGAAAGTGATTTATTAAGCAATACTTGCAGGAGAAAATGGCATGAGGTGTGGGGCCTAAGCTGGTGAAGGGAAGGATCTAAGAAACAACAAAATGTTGGGAAATGTCCAGCTTTCCAATGACTCCCAGGGGGATTTGAAGAATGGAATATAAATCTATCCAACCCTGTGGTGGAAATAGTGAGACAATTTACACTGCCCTGTAAAGTAGCCAGATTCCTCATTTGCTCATTTTAAAAAGTTTCTGGAGAAACTGAAAGGGCAAGCTCCTAAGTAGAAAGAGATGGAGAAGCATGGTGGGAGAGGGGTATATTCAGTTGCCAATAAAAATTGTGGAAGAGCCTCTGGCGAATAGGACTAGGCACCTGGGAACCTACATTATGCCATCCCTTCAATCAGTACAGAATAAGCAAAACAGATAAACATGGTAGTGTCATCATTAGGATTTATTGTGAAAATATCCCCACAGAGTTCTATCCCATACCACTTGCTCATTTTTCTTCACCAGGCTGCCTTATGTCACTTAGCTTTTGTTTCTCAGTGTCTTACCCATGCCCCTCTCCAGTGCACATAAAGCACACTTTGCTTTCTAGAGTGAACCAGAGGCCTGGTTGCTTTCTAGAGATTCTCTTGCCTCTGCCCCATGTCTTATCAGTATCTTCTAATGCCACCTGTGCACTGTTCCTATAAACATCATCACACTATACTACAAGCCAGGCAATAATTTAGCTTCTCTGAGTAGCCTAATAATAACATCATCTTCTTTAGCTTTTGTAGACTTAGTCTTACCACCTCCATATCTTAACCGCCTATACAATAGTTTGCTGAGTGACTGAAATGGCAAACTAATGAATAAATTCCCCATATTCTGTGTGGCTGCAAATATTCATTCTTTGTCTATGAAAACCTAGCATCTCTTTTCGTTACACATGGAGCATTTTTTTTTTAATTTAAGCTGTCATATGCTTGTGGTTGTTACTTATTCAACAGGCAAATTCAAGTTTTAGCATTTTTGTCATAATTTTATAGACCATCAATGAATTCTAAAAGAAAAAAGAAAGAATAGGCAAAACTTTTTTTATGAGAATGCTATTTTGCTATTGTTTAACTTTTTAAACATTTTTATTGTTTTTTATTTATTTACATTTCAAATGTTATCCCCCTTCCAAGTTTCCTTTCTGAAACTCCCCTATTCCATTCCCCCTCCCCCTGCTTCTGAGAAGGTGACCCCACACCTACCCACTCCTGCCTCACCATCCAAACATACTGCTATGTTTGGGCATTGAGTCTCTACAGGACCAAGGGCCTCCCTTCCCATTGATGCCAGATAAGGCCATCCTCTGCTACATAAGCAGCTAGATCCATCGGTCCCTCCATGTGTACTCTTTTGATTGGTGATTTAGTCCCTGGGAACTCTGGGAGGTCTGGTTGGTTGATATTGTTGTTCTTCCTATGGGGTTGCAAACCCCTGCTTCCCCAGTCCTTCCCCTAATTCCTCCATTGGGGTCCTCGTGCTCAGTTCATGGTTGGCTGCAAGTAAATGTCCACATCTATATCAGTAAAGTTCTGGCTGAGCTTCTCAGGGAATATCCATACCAGGCTCCTGTCAGCAAGTGCTTCTTTGCTTAAGCAATAGTGATTGGGTTTGGTGTCTACAGATGGGATGGATCCCTAGGTAGGGCAGTCTCTGGATGGCCTTTCCTTCAGTCTCTGCTCCATTCTTTATCTCTGCATTGCTTTTAGACAGAAACAATTCTGTGTTAATAGTTTTGAAAAAGCTGGGTGACCCCATTCCTCAACCAGGGGCCATGCAGAACCTCTGGATATGGTTTCTACCTGTTCTCTTTCCTCTTTGTCAGGCATTTCAGCTAATGGCATCCCTTTTGAGTTCTAGGAGCCTCTTGCTTTCCTGGCATCTGGGACTTTCTAGTGGTTACCCCCAGTTCCCTATCCACAACTACTCTACGCCTCCATTCTGAGTCATAACAAAAATAGAAATATTAATTATAGATGCAGAAGGGTCAATATGGGAATAAGTAGGGTTTTCTGGCCCATCATCTTCCTAGTAAGAGCTTCCACTCAAGTCAATTGGCAAAAGGAATCATGTCCTGGCTTGTCGCTGAGACATCTTATGGCCTACATTTCCACAAAAGCCTCAACTTGTCCCCAAGAGTTTGTGTTAAATAAGTTTCTAGTAAGCCTGGTACAATAAAATGAGTTAAGGTTTTTGTACTCAGTAGAAACCTATATTCCAAGGACTCTGATAAGTTTACAGATGAACCCATTCTTTGTCATATCTTAGGAAAGTGAACTATACTATAAGTTTATAAATCTCCTCAGACAATTTTCCCATTGCTTATATTCACATTGTTTCTGCTTGTTTTAAAAATCTTATATTTTCCATGGATAACGCAGACAACCAACAGAACTAAGAACACTTGATAATCTAGTGTCCAAGAAATGTATGTTTGAGTTGAAGTCACAAAATCAGTAATCAGAAATTATAATACTATTTCCAATTATATAGAATTCTTATTCTAGAGTGGGATACAGTTGGCAGTGTTTCTTTGGTTTTGACAATGCTATCATTCAAGGAAAATCTTCACATACCTCAAAAAGCTTTGTGGAAACAGCTCATATGGGTACTTCTCAGCAAAAATTCCTGTAACCAGGTAGGAACCCCAGTGAAGCGATAGAAACCAACCCACACACAAAAGTTTCAATATAAAATTTATCCTGTGTATAAGAAATGCAGGGACAGGGATAGACCAGAGACTGCAGGAATGACCAACCAATAACCGGCCCAACTTGAGACCCATCCCATGGGCAAGCACCAATACCTGACACTATTAATGATACTCTGTTATGCTGTTATGCTTGCAGACTGGAGTCTAGCATAGCTGTCCTCTGAGAGAATTAACCCAGCAGCTGATTCAGACTGATCCAGACACCACAGCCAAACACTGGATGGAGCTTACAGACTCTTAAGGAAGAAAAGAGGGAGGATTGCAGACCTAAAGAGGATAAAAACTGTGCTGGGCAGTGGTGGCACACGCCTTTAATCCCAGCACTTGGAAGGCAGAGGCAGGTGGATTTCTGAGTTTGAGGCCAGCCTGGTCTACAGAGTGAGTTCCAGGACTGCCAGGGCTACACAGAGAAACCCTGTCTCAAACAAAACAAAACAAAACATACAAACAAACAAAAGGATAAAAAAATCTACAGGAAGACCAACAGAATCAACTATCCTTATTTCTTGGGGCTTTCAGAGACTGAGTTACAAACCAAAGAACATACACAAGCTGGACCTAGGCATCCCTGCTCATATGCAACAGATATTGAGCTTGGTCTTCATATGGGTCCTGAACAACTAGAGTGGGTGCTATCCCAAAAAACTTTTCCTGTATGTGGGATGTGTTCTTCGAGATGGGCTGCACTGTCTGGATGCAGGGAAAAGATGTGCTTAGCCTCACAGAGACTTGATGTACCAGGGTTGGGGGAATACCCAAGGGTACCCCCATCTGCTCAGAGGAGGAGGGGAGAGGAGATATGGGAAGGATTGTGGGAGGTGCTGACCGGGAGGGGTAAATAAATAAATAAATGCCTAGATCTGGATATCTGGATTGTCCATTGTCTAAAATAAAACCTGCATTATTGGTCTTAGCTTAATTAACTGAAGAATCAAGCAGAGTCTCGGGGTGTTTAGGAGGGTTTGGCTCCATTAGAAGACATCCACTCTGCACAGTGTGACTTTTGACCAATCACATCTTTTTTATAAGAAACAATATTTGGATCTGGTCATTTTGCCATATATATATATATATATATATATATATATATATATATATATATATATATGTTCCAGTCTAAGGATTTACATATGGTTGTGAAACACCATGTAGTGAATGGGAAACAAATGTGGGGTCTCTCAAAGAACATCTAGTGCTCTCAACAACTGAAGCACATCTCCAGGTACATTATGTATCATTTATAAAAGATCTTTAGTATTCTATTCCTTTTCCTATCATAGCAAGTTTCCTATTGTAATAAAAATCACATCATATGATTCTTTTTTGTGTCCATTCTTCTACCTAGGTAAGCTCAGTTAAATCACCAAATCTAATTTTCTTAGAAATATTTTAAGTTGCTTCATATGTACTGTTAAATTAAAACAAGGAAAACTTTCTGTCTTTGCTATATTGAGCCTCTCAGCAATAAATATACTTTTATTTTCCATTCCAGATCTTTGTAAAATTCAATAATTACTCATCATTTTTCATAAGGTGATACAGTTCTCTTAATTCTTGCTTTGGTTCATTTAAAATTACTCTGCTAAATTTCAGAAAAGCATGTAAATATACTATTGATGGCATATTTCTACTGCATTGTTGCTTGTTTTCTGTAAATTTAGTATATTGAAAATAAACTTTTTGCCTACAACATTCTGACTTTGTTAATTCTAAAATGCCTTGTTTTACCATGTCTCTGAAGATTATAATGGAAATTTATTTTCTTCTACACACACTTTCATAGCTTCAATTGTTAAGTTTCATTCTGTGTAATACTTCCCTTAACTTTTGGACTTTTCACAATTTTATTACATTTTTCTATGGTGTGTTTGTGTGTGTGTTTGTGCATGTGTGTGTTATCATAGTTTATTTAAAAGTTATTGGATAATATATTGATGATGAAAGAATTCAAAATGATGTCATCTGTCAAACACTAGTTTTCATTCAATTCTTATTGTAAGTGTTCCATGGAGCAAGAAAATATTACAAATCTTTAGACTGTAACTTCACAGTTCAACATGAATCCATAAAGTAAATTAGAATTTTTTCAGGAAGTTCCTAAAACTGACCAGATTCACAAGGTTTTCTCTGTTCCCAACCGTAGTAGTAAAGACTGCTGAGAAAGATTGTTTTCAGATGAGCTGAGTTGCCTGGAGGAAACTCAAACCTACAGAACTTGCTAGAAAAGTAAGTTCAGCTTCCTATAGACTGTTAAATACACTCCAGGTCTTCAGGTTTTATGAGCTGTTACTTATCTTAGGGTAATCTTCAGTGATGTAGTGCTTTGAGATATTTCTATAAGTGACTCCTCACTCATATTCATACAATTTACCCCAATGTGAATGGTTTGTCAAGTTGGACTTTAGTGATATTTATACTTTTGTCTGTTATCAGTTCCCTATCTTCAGGAAATAGATTTCTGTTTGCATTTCCCCAAGTGAACTGTCATACAACATCTGGATCCTATGTAGCTTGATTTATATCTTGATTCATCATATCACCACAGTCATCCTTATCATCTGGCATCACACCCCGAATGACTGATCATGAGACTAAATTAATTATGAGCATCAGTCCGCTCAACCTAATGCAATTAAACTTCATTTACATTCCCTATCATCCTAATCATTCCCCCCATGTTCTCTTCATGTTTTGAAACATATTTTTATCAGTCAACTTATTTTTACAGAAATATCTTTTTAGGAATAAGAAAACCAAGATAAATTAGATTTATCTAATCAATCTAAAAATATATGCCAAACCTCATAATGCTTTTGGGTTTTCCAAAAATTTAATTGCTTCTGGAAACAATTCCACAAGAAGAGTGACTTGTGAACAAACTGTGAAAACTGAATAATCAGCAAAGCTGAATGATAAACTTTTCCATGTAAAAATAGAAAAAAAAAATCAAAAACTTCAAACTTAAAAGTATAATTGTTAAATTAAAACATTCAGGCTATTTGTGAAAATACATAAGTCATATGAACAAGACAGACTACACCATTGTCCTATATAAACAGATATTCTTAATTTAGAAACAAAATTTTCCTTTGTAGAAATCAAAGAATGTACAATTTAGTTTGTGAAACCATGGATGAGATTCAATGGTTTCATATATCTAAATCTATATGCAATAAAGGACAGAACCAACATCAAAACCTTTTATATATACTCCATACTCTTTGAACACATCATGATTTTTCCAGTGTTAAAAGCATGCTTTTCCATTATAACAGCACAGGTGCTTGAATCCATTCTTATAAAATTAACATGAAGAATGGGGAGATGATTTAGTGAATAAATTGCTTGCTGCTCAGTATGAGGACTACAATTCAGAACTCCCTAGAACTCAAATAAAGGCAGACAGATTTGTTGACCCCTGTGATTCTGCCATTTGGGAGAAAGAGACTGGGTAAGCTATCTAGTTTTTCTAGATAAAATCATCAAGCTGTAGGTTCAGTGGGAGAACTTTTTAAAGATAAAGTAGAGAGCAATGGTGGAAGACACCTAAAGCCAACTAGGAGCTGCCACACACATGTGGACATGTGCCTTTACCACATATGAAAACCTAAACATTCACCATACATGCAGATAAGCTAGGTAGATTCCTGCTTTATTCCCAGTGTCCACTAGGGACAGCAGCTCCACCACGCATGCATATACATCCCACACATACTTACACATTCAAAGGAAAATTAACACTAAGATTGTGTCTGAAATACCAAAGCAGATTATTAGTAGCATACTTCTAGAGTCACTGGCTATTTGTGGTCATGAGGTCTTCCTCAGAAGCCTCTTCCAAAAGTAAATATTATGAAACTGATGGTCATAGTTTGGACTGTGCTGAAGAGAATTCAAGTAAAGACAATCATGTAATTGCTAATAGACTAATCTCAATCACTCTTGCATAAGTTTCTTTAAAAGATGAAAATCCAAGCAGAGTAATAAAGGTATGTAGTAATAATAGATAATATAGGTAATTAGCATTGAGGTGATAATGCTGTAGCCTTCTGTGCCAGTATCATCTACACAATGTGATGATGATAATAATGCCTGACTCATGAATTTGGTGTGAAGTTGAGATTGTTTATGAATGACATCTTCAGGTATATAACTCCTCAGTGGATGGGCACAGAATTTATTGTTGTCTAATTTCTAACGTACACATTCTTGCAGGCAATCTAGGCTATTCCTTAACTAATACATATTAAGAACATCAAAATATTTCATCTTTTTTGCTTTTGTGTGGTATGTGTTTTATATGAAAGCAGGATAAAAAAATTTATCACTATAAATTTAATCACTAAAATAAGCAAATTCATTGTTACCAACATGTATTGTTAATGACAAAAGGTCAAAGATATTTACATTTTAAAATAAATATATAAAATGTACAAATATTACATGTTTAAAAAGTAGTAAACATGTTTAAAATGATATTAAATATGTTCACTCAGAGTATATTTTCTTTAAAATTTGAATCAGATAATATTCATACTTTTAAGTAGTTATAGACACTTAGATAAGGTATAAATGCTTGGAAAACAATGAATGAAAATTAGGCTACCATATATGTATTGAGAACTACATTAATTAAATTAATATTTTTATTTTAATATCGACCAATATTATACACCAAAAAGGTCTGATGTACTTAAAACTGCATATGCAACTTATCAGATAAACGATGCTTCTAATTTATTTAAATTTGAAATTATCAAACAAGGGACTTGTAGCACAATTTTACCTGGAAGAATTATATGTACTGAGGTAAAAGGCTTAATAAAAAATCATCCAGTGAAGAAAAGAACCCAGACCCAGTACCCATGTTTACATTTCATTAATCAGCAGTAAAATGTCAGACATTAAATGAATATTAGCATTTTCTGAAAATCAAAGGCTTTTGTCTTAGAATATAGGCTTTTGCATTTTCATTATTTAGTCAGTTAAATATGTGCATGGCAGGTGAAGAATAGCCGTGGTGATCTCTAATTGACATGAATATGCCCTTGCTAAACTTGCTTCTACAATCTGACATTTACTACCGAATGTATGATAATGAAATATTGTCCTCAGCATGCCAAAATCAAAAAGTCCAAATGGCAAATGGAAAGCTTTTCTTTATCATATCTTGTACATTCTGACCTACAAAATAGAGCTGTATGGGTTACTGAGAAGTTAGGAGCAACTGTCAAAGTTCCCATTGAAAATGTGTTGATACAGTGTTGGCAGGTAAAATCTCCATAGCATAGAAAGAAAATAACTTTAAAAATATCCAACTGGAAGGATGTGGTTTAAGTTAGCAAAAGTTGCTGAAAGCTTCCTGTGAAATTTGTGAACTTCTCGATCTGCAGATTGTATGAGAAATGAGACTTACAGTATAAAGTGAAAATGTCCTTTGTTAAGGAATGATACAAAGGGGCAATAAAGAGTAGCTGTTTCTGTGTGCTTGCACTTGACACTAGAGAGTAAGATCCAATTAATGCATTACTGACAACAACAACAGCACATAGGCATAAAAACAAATAGAAAGAAAGAAAGAAAGAAAGAAAGAAAGAAAGAAAGAAAGGAAGGAAGGAAGGAAGGAAGAAAGAAAGAAAGAAAGAAAGGAAGGAAGAAAAATGCAAAAAGAGTTATAGCATATGTTTTCACCTTTGACCAAAAGTTCAGTGTATTTGCATTTTTTTGCTTTCATTACCAAGAAATATTAGTACCCAATAAGTTATAAATAAGATGCTAAGACATAACAAATTAGGGAACAGTGCAGAAGGTTAACAATATGCCACAGAAAAGAACAATCACTTTTCACTAATTAGCATTTTTGGAAAGGGAAAATGAATAATTGCATAACATAGGGAAATGAATAAACTTAGATTTAGTCAAGTTTCTAAAGCAAAAACTGAAAAACAAAAACAAAGAAAATAAAACAAACTTTCACTGTGAGCAAAAAGTAATTCAGATTTCTTTTCTTCTCTCTTCATATTGTTTAAGTCAACACCAAAGCTTATGAAAGAATTGCTAAGCTAATTCTGCTCTCATCTATCAGCTTTCTTGAAGGTACTAGCAAAAAAGACTGTTATATAACCGAACAGACAAATACCTACACCTTAGAGGTAGACACAACATATTTGAAGATATCTCTCTTAAACCTTTTTCTTAAGACACATTTTCAATGTATATGCATGTATGGGAGGTATAGAAAAGCTTTATAACTAGAGAAGTCAAAGGTATGATTTCTCAACTGCCTTGTTTTGTTGGTTTGAATGTTGCTTTTGTTTCACAGTCTCTTTGGAGCTCATTAATTAGGCTTGGCTGACTGGTCAGTAAGTTCCAGGGATCCATCAGTCTCCACCTCTGTAGTGTGTGGATTTATAAGTGCATGATACTGTGTATGAATTTTTAACATGCAGTTTGGAAAGTAAAACTCAGGACCACATGTTGGTATAACACATACTTTATCAACTAGGCTGTTTGCTTAAGGCATCTCTTATACTTCGGTTGTTGGGTGAAAGAGTCAAGCTATTTACAATCAAGTCTAGACAGAAACTATTTTAAAAAGCAACACATAGATTTTTTTCATAAACATCTTCCCTGGCAAGACCATAAGAACAGGAATACATGAAAATAATTCACATGCTTTACGACAAACAGCACATATACATATACACATAGAAAGTGAGGAGAGGCACACAGAAAGAGACAGAGAGAGACAAAGAGACAGAGACAGAGACAGAGAGAGATAGAAAATCAGTAACATTAACTATGTTTCTCCAGGATGATGTACTCTCTTTCCACTGTTATCCCTTTTCCTGACTACTTCCTTGTCCCAATAAGTGAATATTTTTATCTTTTTCTGAACAAAACTGCAATTATATATTTCTTTCTTTGTTTTAGACTATACAAAAAGCTATTTTTAT
The DNA here is from genome assembly GCF_008632895.1 of Mastomys coucha. Taxonomy (NCBI): domain Eukaryota; kingdom Metazoa; phylum Chordata; class Mammalia; order Rodentia; family Muridae; genus Mastomys; species Mastomys coucha. Next base: position 48,397,770 of record NW_022196905.1, on the reverse strand, counting down.
ATGATGTGGGTAATCTAGAATGCAGTAGAAATAAACTGAACATCAGTTGAACACTTCAAAATATAGCTGCTAAGCAGAAACTCTAAGAGTCACTTAAGGAGTGTTTCAATCCCCAGTTCTTGAAATACAGTTCACATACCAATAGCATAGTATTCTTGAAGCAACTTAATGATATAATGAACATTGTAAGTATCATTGATTTCCTAAGCCAGATCAAGATATGTACTGTTTTTTTTTAAGTTGCACAATGAAATTAATGAAGTTTTCTTCATATGTGATTTATTATACAAATTCACACATTCCCATATCCACATGCTAGCATACATATCTACAATGCTACAAGAAGAGGATTTGCTGTGCATTTGTGTTCTTTACTATGTTAAATTTGAAATACCATAAGAGAGTATTTAAGGATCTGCCTGTTTTTCTAGGCATAAATAAAAGCATTTGCTAAAATAGCTTAATATGAGGGTATGAAATCAGCCTCAAGAAATATCACCAGAAGTATTTCCCACCTGCTTTGTAGAAGGCATTTGTCCTCAGAGGAATTTCAATGTAATTATAACTGACACATTAATAACTACATCAAAATGACAACACTACCACATATGAGTAGAGAGATAATGTTTAGGAAAACTTTGTTCTGCTCAGAGTAGAATAATTATTATGACCCGTCCTAAAACAGAATTCCTAACTAAATCTTATGCTAAGGATTATTATTGTATTTTTATTTTGAATAACCCTATTTTATAATCAAGTTTGACTTTTGAAAATAGTATTAATAGATAATAAGAATTTAGAATAATGATTTCATCTTCTATAACAAATGGTAAAAAACTAAAATAAGAGAAAACTGGATACCTTGTTGAAAAAAAAAAAAAAAACCTGTCCTCACTATTCTCCTTCATTCCACAAATAAGCATCACTGAAGATGAATGAAGATCCCAAATTAATAATTACAAAGAATTTGCAATGCTTATGAACATTTTGTTATTATTCATATATAATACTCTTATTAAAGACCCATTAAAAGGTAACAGAACCAAGAGAAGTAGCTAAAACCATGACTCCTCTAATGATTCATTCCTATTGTTTTTAATAATACAGAAAAGAATCTTATTATTTCTAATTTAATTTTATCAGCTATCAAAAGGAAATTCTGGAATTGTGCTTTAACAGACAAATCTTCCCAGTGATCCATTTCTCAGTAACTAAGAAGAAAAAAAGACAACTTTGTCCCTTGTCAAGCTCAGAAGTAGGCATTTGAAGCTCAGTTTAAAAAAAAAAATCAATACATAAATAATTAAGCATTCTAGAAGTTGTTAACTCTTAGACGTTCCTTAGTAAGTTCCATTCAACACATATTTTGTTATCAAATCCTTTCCCATGCACATATGAGCAAATATTTCCTATCATGAAACTAAGTGGATGATAGAAGACAGAAATCATTCCACCTGGTGTGCCTCAGTAAACCCATGAGTGTATTTGAGTTACATACAGGAGCATGGGTGACTTCAGAAGTTGCATCACCAAAATGTCCACCTCTGTATTAATGATGACCTGGGAAAAACGTCACTGGAGTGCCCAGAGCAATCTGCAGACTGGTCCATCTAAGAGTCTACTCCTTCACAGCAGATATTTACAAAGTATAAATGCCATATAAGGCTGACTAGACTTTTGCAAATTTCTTGTAAATTTCATGGGCCTTATCCTTCCTCCTCCAAGAGGAATCATTTCTACCTGACAGAAACAGTCATACAATATATACAGATTCTAAACTCCATCACTTTGTCACATAAATTGTCATGCTGTCCATTTATTGAATGTGTGATGAACAACTTACTAGAAAAGTATGGAAAGATCCAAAGGCTGACATGAAAAATGCATTTGATCTACACTCTGAATTATTCCATAGGGTCTTATTAGACAAATCACACTGGCTATGGAATGACATGGCTTTAGAACCTAAGGCATTTCTAATTCATCTTCCTTGCTTTCTTCCTTGAAGAGTTACTAAACCTTTTTGTTATATTTATATATTGCAGTAAAAAATAAAATTAGTAAAAATTAAAAATAAAATAAATTTCACTAGATATTTAACATGATTAAAGGGATTAATAACTAATAATATTTTTATAGATCTTTACAAATTTTAGTGATTTTAGAACAGATCTTAAAAGGCCCCCTGTACTGGTTGCCAAATGATCTGAGCCAGGGACAGACATGTTTATGTACGACACATACTGCATTTAGTCCAGTAAGAGGAAAGAAGCCCAGGTTTCATTGTGAGCTTGTCACCCACAGCTCACACACAAACTTGGTGTAGATGAAGTCTGAAACCTGCTTGCCCCTGAAGAATGGGTCTATAGTGAGTACGAAGAAGGCAGTGTAAATCACCAGCATTGGCCTCTATAAAGAGGAAATACTCAACCCATATTCAACAATGTGATTTCAGGGCAAAGTCTATAGATTCCAGGATAAGCTTCATCCAGGCAGCTTCTAAAGGGCAGGAAGTAAAGTGCTCCCTGCATTTTCAGCAAGGTACTATCTAACAATACTTGATAGCCCATGTATTTTACTCAGAATATGGAGCCCTTTTCTAGAAGTTGAAATAAATGGTAGCCTAGGTCAGTAACCAAAGGTAAGTAGGTACAGAAGTTGTTTCTATTTTCTTTTATGAGAGAGTGGATACTTGCAAACTCTAAACCAATATGTTTTATTGATATTGGTAGAATAAAGAAAACATGAGATTTATCTCTTTGTAAATATTTCTACAGAAATATTGAAATCTTCATTCCTAGCACTGGTGCCAAATATTGATCAACGGTTTATGGAAGAGCTCAAAAGCTAGCTTCAATCTAGTCACCGTTCTGTCTTTAATATAATGTTTATACACAGAGGATTTAGCTCAATTGGTACAGGGTTTGTATAGCAAATCCTAGGTTTGATCTGTAAAAACTCACAACATGAGTATGGTGGGACACACTTGTAATTCCAGCACCTAGGAAGCATGAATAGGATGGTAATAAACATACAATGTTGTCTTTGCCTACATATTGAGTTTGAGACCATTTTAAAATATAAGAAACCCTATCTCAAAAAACAACCAAACATTAATTGTTATATCTATTTTAGAGATAACAATACTGGTCTTGTACATTCACTAATGCTGGAAAAACCTACCAAGTATATGACCAGAATGTGTACCTAAGAGGGAAAATTTATCTTTGGCAACAAAGTTGTGTTCTATGTCTATGTCCGTTGTGTGTAAAAGGTGTGTGTGTGTGTGTGTGTGTGTGTGTGTGTGTGTGTGTGTGTGTGTGTGTGTGTGTGTGTGTGTGTGTATGTGTGTGTGTGTGTGTGTGTATATGTATTTTAGTTGGTATAGGAATATCAAAGAAAATGCCATAAAACGACATTCCCAATAGCAGGTAGAAAGAAAGTCTCAGGAGTTTGCTAGGAATATTTATTCAACTAAATGTATAACTAAAGGTAAATCTAGTTGAACCCATCAAAGCCCAAAAGAGCAACATCAAAATCTCCACTTTGGAGTTAAAATAAAATGTGGAAATTTAGTTTTAATCACTCACTGCTGTGTGATTTGTTGAATTGCATTATTTCAATAAATGTGGTTTTTTTTGTTGTATTCTCTTATCCCTTTCACAGTGCTATTTTAATTGTCAGAATCTAATCAAAATTCAGTATTCAGACTCTGTAAGTAGAGGCAAGACTGGGTATATAATAATAGCATTTGATGAAATCATTCATTGTCAAATGATGGACAATACAACAACATTGCTGGAAAATATTATTTTAAATATTCTACTATAATTCAACAAGAATGAAGGATAGATTATCTGATATTATGGGGAAAATTGTAAATATCAACTCAAAGTCAAAACAGTGAATTGTTGGTATATACAAAGATTAATAACACACATCATTAAATTATTGGGGAAAGAAAGAAGGAGGAAAAGAAAGAATAATGAAAGAAAATATTCAGTTTTTAAAAGTGTCTGTGTGAATAAAGCTGTAATTCTTCAATATAAACCATAAAGAATAGATTAAGCATTCTTCATTTCAATAATTGTGTAATAATGTTCATGAATAAAAAAACAAGTGCCAAAATATGAGAAAGAGGTTTTTCAAAACATATAATTCTTAAATGTATGAAGTATAGTTTGAACATATCATGCTTAAAATAATCCATGTCATTAGTCATTATCAGAATCCAAGTTAGAAGCATAGCAATATACCAAGATAGCTCAGTGAGAATGATTACTATCAAATAATAAAGATAAAAGTGATAAACAGGTACCAATAAAGAAGGAATTTTAGACATTGTTCGGGAAGGTGTAGAATATGACAGACATTATATGAAAGTGCCTTTAAAATTAAAAAAAAAAATCTTGCCCTATTATCCTTCAATACTAAAAATGAAGAAAAATAGAGATAAAAATGTAGCTAGATAGATATCCAAAGGAAGTAAGATCAATATTCCAACCACACCTGTTTATTGTAACACTATTAACAATAATTAAGATAGAAAATCCACCTAGATTCCTATAAACAGAAATTATCAACCTGGTTAGAACATATACCAAGTGATCCATCCCCAAGAGATACATTTACAACAAAACCTCTACACATAAGACACATGAAATATTGTGAAAGATGGGGCAGGAAATGTCTGACAGCCAGCAGATAAAGATGTCTGCTAAAACATAAGACTTCTAATTATTGCAGAGAAGCTGAACTAATAAAATCTCAACAATATGCACTTGCCAATCGTGTGCTGCTGCCTCCCCCCGAAACCTCACAGTTCTGCCTGTCTTGAAAGAGGCCTATGAAAAACAAGAACAGAAGTAAGACTCCCACCCCAATCTCTTCTGCCTGCTAGACAACCACCAAGCCCAGACACAGGCTCTACCCAGTTCTCTTGGAGTTTTGTCTCTCTTCTTGTCCCTACCTCCACCTGAACTCACAGTTGGTTCACTTCCCATCCCCCAACTGCAGTTGTGCCTACCTCCCAAAAGGCCTGCTCAAACCCAGAACACACAGCTCTACCTGTATCCTGGGATGCCTGCTTCAACCCAGAACACCCAAGCCAGCAACACAAGAGACAACCAGATGGCAAAAGGCAAGCACATGAACATAATCAACAGAAGCCAATACAGCATGGCACCATCAGAACCCAGGTCTCTGACTATAGCAAGTATTGGATACCCTAACATACATGAAGAGCAAGATTGTGACCTTAAGTCCCCTCTCATGAAGATAATAGAGACCTTTAAGGAGGATATAAATCATTCTCTTAAAGAAGCACAGGAAAACACAGTCAAACAGGTAGAAGTCCTTAAAAAGGAAACAAATAAATCTCCTAAAGAAATATAGGAAAATAAAATGAAACTGGTTGAGGAAATGAAAAAAATAATAATAAAGGTTTGAGACAAAAAAAAATGGAAATAGAAGCAATAAAGAAAACATGAATGGACACAAACCTGGAAATGGAACACCAAGGAAAGAAAACAGAAGCTACAGACACAAGCATCAGCAACAGAATATAAAGATGGAAGAGAGAATCTCAGGCATACAAGATACATACCATAGAAGAAATTGATACACCAGTCAATGAATGCTAAATGTAAAAAGTTCCTAATTCAAAGCATCCACTGTGAAAAGACCAAATCTAAGAATAAAAGGAGTAGAAGAGTGGGAAGTTTCCTAGTTCAAAGGGCTAGAAAGCATCAACGAAATCAGAAAAGAAAATTTTCTCAAACAAAAGAAAGAGATTGTTATGAATGTATAAGAAGCTGACACAGCAGTAGATAGATTGGCCCAGTAAAGAAAATCCTCCTGCCACATAATAACCAAAACATTAAAAGTACAAAAGAAAGAAAGAATACTAAAAACTGCAAGGGAAAAATGCCAAGAAGCATATAAAAGATGACCTAACAGAATTAGACCAAACTTTTCAACAGAAACTCTAAATGTCAGAGGAACCTGAATAGATGTCTTGCAGACCTTAGAGACCGCAGATGCTAGCCCAAACTACTATACCCAACAAAACTCTCAATTACCATAGATGGAGAAACCAAGATATCTCATGACAAAACAAAACTTAAACAATATCTTTCTACTAATCCAGCCCTACAGATGATAATAGAAGGAAAACTTCAACAAAAGAGGGTAACTACATCCAAGGAAACAAAAGAAATTAATCATCTCACACCAAACTCAAAAGAGAATTGAACACAAACACAGTACCACCTCCAATAACAATATAACAGAAACTAATAGTCATTTAGTCAATTAACATCTCGCCACATCAACATACAAAATTCACCAATGAAACAACATAGGTTAACAGACTGGATATATAGACAGGATCTGTCATTCTGATGCATACAAGAAACATACTTCAGCAACAAAGGTAGATATTACTTCAGAGTAAAGAACTGGAGAAACCTTTTCTAAGCAAAAGAACCTGAGAAACAAGCTGGAGTAAACATTCTAACATCTAATAAAAAAGGTTTTCAAACAAAGTAATCAAAACAGATGGGGGGAGGCAGTTCATACTCATCAAAGGAAAACCCTACCAAGATGATTTGTCAATTTTGGCCAACTATGCCCCAAAGGCTAAGTAACCCAAATTCATAAAAGAAACATCTACTAAATTTCAAAACATACACTGAACCCCACATGATGATACTGGGAGACTTCAACACCCCACTTTCACCAAAGGACAAGTCATTGGAACAGAAAATAAGAAACAGTGACAATATGAAACTAATACATGTTATGTACCAAATGGATTTAACATATATCTAAAGAACCTTTCACCCCAAAAGAAAAGAATATACATTCTTAGCACTTCACAGAACATTCTCCAAAATAAACCATATAACCTGGCACACAACAAGCCTCCACAGATACAAGAAGATTGAATTCATCTCTTGCATTCTGTCAGATCACAATGGATAAAGGCTGGACTTCAACAACAGAAAGCCCACATATTCATGAAAACTGAACAACTCTCTACTCAATGATGACTTAGGGAAGAAATAAACAGAGAAATTGAAGACACTAGAATTCAAGGAAAAGTAAGGCATACCACACCTAAACTTATGGGCACAATAAAAGCAGTGCTCAGAGGAAAACTTATAGCACTAAATACCTTCATAAAGAAATTGGAGAGATCTCATACTAGCAACTTAACAGCACACCTGAAAGCTCTAGAATGAAAGCAAAAACACATTCAAGAAGAGTAGATGGCAGGAAATAGTCAAACTGAGTGCTGCAATCAATCAATTAATAAAAAATCAAACAGTAAAAAGAATCAACAAAACTAGGGTCAGCTTCTTTGACAAATTCAACAAGATATACAAGCCCTTAAATGGAAAACAAAAACCTCAAAGTAATCCCACTAAAATAAGGGACAAGACGAGGCTGCCCTCTCTTTCTCTGTCTATTCAATGTGGTATTTGAACTTCTATCTAGAGCAATAGAGGACAAAAGGAGATAAAGGAGATATAAATTGGAAAAGAAGTAGTTAAAGTATCAATGTTCAATGATGATATGATACTATACATAAATGATCCCCAAAATTCTGCCAGAGAAATCCTACAACTGATAAACGACTTTAGCAAAGTAACTGGATATAAAATTAACTCGAAGAAATCAGTAGCCCTTCTTTATATAAATGATTAATTGGTTTAGAAAAAATTAGGGAAACTACACCCTTCACAGTAGTTACAAATAATGTTAATATAAAATATCTTGACATGACTCTAATCAAACAAGCAAAAGATCTGTATGACAAGAACTTCAAGTCCCTGAAGAAAGAAACTGAAGAAAATTTCAGAAGTTGAAAAGATCTCCCATGCTCATGGATAGGTAGGATTATCATAGTGAAAATGGCCAGCTTTCCAAAAAGCAATTTACAGATCAATGCAATTCCCATGGAATTTCCAACACAGCTTTTTACTGACCTTGAAAGAGAAATTCTCACCTTCATACAGAAAAACAGCAAACCCAGGACAGTCATAACAATCTTAAACAATAAAAGTACTTCTGGAGGAATCACCATCTCTAACCTCAAGCTGTACTACAGAGCAATAGTGATAAAAACCACATTGTATTGGTACAGAGACAGACATGTTGATCAATGTAACAGAACTGAAGACCCAGAAATAAGCCTACACCCCTCTGGAATCTTGATTTGCTTGTTGTCTCTTGTGTATGAAAACTATTAAAAGCTCACCTAGCCACAGAATAATAACTAGTAATTATAGTAACAGTAATAAGCTCGGAGGAATGATGGAAAAGGAGGACAATGGGAGTCTATACCAACTAGCAAATTATCAGAGTATCTTGAAATCTCACAATAAGCTGTTGGACCATGAAAAGCAGTCTGTGTTCTTGGTCGAGGGAGGCTTATTCTACAAGGGGTAGAATAGTAAGCCACATCCCCAGACATAGATTGATGGCACCATGAACCTTCACTCCAGTATCCTGTAGCTAGACAATACCCCAGCTCCCAGCATTCTGACTGGATTCTACTTCCCAGTCAACTGAACACAGCCAGGTATGCCCACCACATAGTTACCTGAGAACAGACAGGTAGCCTAGCCCTCCATATAAGGGGCTGTTTGCCCCCTCCTCCCTCTCATTCTTCTCTCTTAATCTCTTACTCTTGTCTTTACTCTCCCTTTCCCCTCTCTCTACATGCCACATGGCCATGGCCAGCCTTTATTTCTCTACTCTCTCTCTCTCTCTCTCTCTCTCTCTCTCTCTCTCTCTCTCTCTCTCTCTTTCTCCTTTCTTTTTTTTATAATTTATTTTTATTAGATATTTTCTTTATTTACATGTCATATGATTTCTCCTTTCCCAGTTTCCCCTCCAAAATAAAAAAAAAAAACAAAAAAAACAAAAAACAACAAGAATAAACTCCTGTTCCTTCCCCCTCCCCCTGCTCACCATCCCACCCTCTCTCACTTACTGGCCCTGGCATTCTCCTACACTGGGGCACAGAACCTTCACAGGGCCAACAACCTCTCCTCCCATTGATGACCAACTTGGCCATCCTCTACTATACACATGCTGCCAGAGCCATCAGCCATACCATGTGTACTCCTTGGTTGGTGGTTTAGTCCCTGGGAGCTCTGAGGGTATTAGTTAGTTCAAACTGTTGTTTGTCCTAAGGGGCTGCAAACCCTTCAGCTCTTTGGGTCCTTTCTTTAACTCCTTCATTGGGGATCCTGTACTCAGGTCAATGAATGGCTGTGAGCCTCTACTTCTGTATTAGTTGGGTACTGTCACAGCCTCTCAAGAGACAACTATATCAGGCTGGAGAGCCCTTCCTTCAGTCTCTGCTCCATAGTTAGTCTCTGCAACTCCTTCCATGGGTATTTTGTCCCCCCCCTTTTTTTTTATATTTGGATTTTCATTGTTTTTTTATTAGATATTTTCTTTATTTACATGTAAATTTCTCCTTTTCCAGTTTCCCCTCCAAAAAACAAAGAAACAAACAAAAACAACAAAAACAAACCCCTGTTGCCTCCCCCCTCCCCATGCCTGCCACCCCACCCTCTCCCACTTATTGGCCCTGATATTCCCCTACACTCGGGCAAAGAACATTCACAGGGCCGAGGTCCTCTCCTCCTATTGATGATTGAATTTGCAATCCTCTACTATACACATGCTGCCAGAACAATCAGACCCACCATGTGCAGTCCTCGGTTGGTGGTTGAAACCCTGGAAGCTCTGAGAGTACTAGTTAGTTCATATTGTTGTTAGTCCTAAGGGGCTGCAAAGCCCTCAGCTCCATTGGTCCTTTCTCTAACTCCTTCATTGAGGACCCTGTACTCAGTTCAATCGATGGCTGTGAGCCTCTACATCTGTATTACTCAGGTACTGTCAGAGCCTCTCAGGAGATAGCTATATT
>NW_022196905.1:48380756-48386682 GCF_008632895.1 Mastomys coucha | reverse complement strand
AGCATAAGCTATTGGTGTTCTGTTCAGGAAATTTTCCCCTGTGCCTATGTGCTCGGGGCTCTTCCCCACTTTCTTTTCTATTAGTTTCAATGTATCTGATTTGATGTGGAGGTCCTTGATCCACTTGGACTTGAGCTTTGTATAAGAAGGTAGAAATGGATCGATTTGTATTCTTCTACATGCTAACCGCCAGTTGAGTCAGCACCATTTGTTGAAAATGCTGTGTTTTTTCCACTTTATGGTTTTAGCTCCTTAGTCGAAGATCAAGTGACCATAGGTGTGTGGGTTCATTTCTGGGTCTTCAATTCTGTTCCATTGATCTACCTGCCTGTCACTGTACCAATACCATACAGTTTTTAATCACAATTGCTCTGTAGTACTGCTTAAGATCTGGGATGGTGATTCCACCAGAGGTTCCTTTATTGTTGAGAATAATTTTGGCTGTCCTGGGTTTTTTGTAATTCCAGATGAATTTGCAAAATGCTCTTTCTAAGTCTGTGAAGAATTGAGTTGGAATTTTGATGGGGATTGCCTTGAATATGTAGATTGTCTTCAACAAGATGACCATTTTTACTATATTAATCCTGCCAATCCCTGAGCATGGGAGATCTTTCCATCTTCTGAGATCTTCAATTTCCTTATTCAGAGACTTGAAGTTCTTGTCAAACAGATCTTTTACTTGCTTAGTTAGAGTCACACCAAGGTATTTTATATTATTTGTAACAATTGTAAAGGGTGTTGTTTCCCTAATTTCTTTCTCTGCCTGTTTATCCTTTGTGTAGAGGAAGGCCTCTGATTTACTTGAGTTAATTTTATATACAGCTACTTTGCTGAAGTTGTTTATCAGGTTTAGGAGCTCTCTGGTGGAATTTTTGGGGTCACTTAAGTATACTATCATATCAACAAACAGTTCTATCTCCTTTCTAAAATAATGCCTTAAGACCATAGATTGCTTCCCTTCCCTGACCCCTTTCTCCTTTCAGCCTGGGGCCACTGCCACCCCGGAGGCCCCGTCTTGTTCTCAGTTCTCCCCCAGCATCCAGCAGTGTCGGGGATGCCTGAGACTGAGATCCCACAGGTCTCCAGAGCTCTAACAGGATGTGGGGTTTCCTTCCCACCCCTTTAGACCCCCCAACGCCTAGGCGAGGCATCCGACACTAAACCTAATTGCTTTATACAATTTATGCATATTAATAAAACAAAGTTTATGAAATCATTATATATATATATATATACACATATATACATACATATATATATACATATATACATATATATATACATATATATATATGTATATATATACATATATATATATGTATATATATACATATTGCTTTATACAATTTATGCATATTAATAAAACAAAGTTTATGAAATCATTATATATATATATATACATATATACATACATATATATATACATATATACATATATATATACATATATATATATATATATATATATATATCAAGTACATTAAAAAAATATAATATGACCCCACTGGAAATGTGCAAAGAGACACCATGTTTGTGATGTTGTTCTTATGTCAGTCAGGGGCTGAGCAGATGGCAATTCTTTGTTCATCCTAGCTTGATGCCTGGCTTGGTGGCCAAAACTATTTTATCCCTAGGACATATAAAAATCAAATCAATTCAAATCCAGGCAGCAAAGCCTGGGAGGAGCAGGACAGGCATAGACCTGTGGACTACCACATCATCTACAAACCTTCCCTCCTGAGCATGGCCCAGGCTAACCGTAGACACCGGCTTGCTGCCATACCACACAGCATTGACAGAGGATGTCACCCAGAGGTCTGCCAGTTGTGTGACTAGCCTGAAGTGGGAGCAACCACAGTGTGGTGGGCAGATGAGATAGAAAGAGAGGTGGAGCAGCTTGAGCATTATGAAGAGAGAAGAGAGATAGATCTGGAGACTAGAGATTGGAGAGGAATAGCTTGCTGAGAGTAGCCTGCCACCCAAGGCCATGGAGAGATCCCAACCAATGATGCTGTTTTGCACCATGTCTGGCTCAGTAGCTATCTATACTGTGGCAGAAAAGTGCTGATGTCCCAGTAACTGATGTCCGTTACTCATATTACCAAAAGAGAACACTGGGACATCCCTGGTCAGGACAGCAGCAAGGTACTACATGGATGTCCAGGAGCTGTCCAGAACTGGCCTTACCCCTTACCAGCAGCAGCACTGAAGACTGGCCATGGGGACAGGGCTGCAGGTGAACCTCCCCTAAGAGTGTAAGCAAGGGAGAATCAGTCCTAGCATTGCTCTAGTGTGAGATGGCATGGGTACAGGTGTGATGCTCACCTTGTCCCTCACTGCCTATAGCAGTCAGAAGAGCTTGCCCCGGGGTCGTGAGAGCTGGTGAGCTGGCCCTGCAACTTGCTGCCTGTACAACTCAGAAGAGCTGGCACTGTACTTTGTCTGGGCAGTAGAGTAGACTGACCCTGGTGGAGAAATTGAAGGTTAGCCAGCCCCAAGTGCTATATGCTATTCAGGCTAGTCAGGAGATCTGGCCCTGATGGAAAGAGAGTAGGAAAGCTATCCCTGCTATTTTCACTACCTGCAGCACTAGAGAGAGGGGGCCTGCACTTCAACTGGGCAACACAGGGTCAACTGAGCCGACCCTGATGGCAAAAGCGAGGGTAAGCTAGACCTGAGGTTATGAGATGGAAAGAGCTGGCCCAGTGCCTGGAGGGCTGTAGCACTTGGGAAAGTGGTCCTAGTGCTTTGATTAGGCAGCATCATGGGGCTGGCTCTTTGGAAGATTGAGTGCAGGTGAGCTGGCCCCTGAAGCATAGAAGCCTGAGAACTGACAAGTCTTCCTGCCAATGGTGCCATTGGATGGTCTAGCTGGAACAGTGTTGGAGAGTTCTCCCTGGTGGTGGGAATAAGGAGAGCTGGCATGCTAACTAACTCAGATACCACCCAGGGCCAGGTCTGGGGCTCTGAATAGGCCCACCTAAAATCTATATGATCTGAGAACAGTCAGGATACAAGAAAGGACCAGTCCTGCTGAATAAAACCTACAGGATATCTATGACACAGGTAAACAACAGGAAAATGAGGAAGAGTCCTGGTGAAGACCCAATTTTGATGGTGTCACAGAAGCTAGGGATCTCAAAACAGACCAATGACTCATTTCAAGTGTAAATGTGTGGACAGTAGGATATACTGTGGGGCATATTGTGACATACTTCATGTATGTCTTATTTTGTGGGGAAGTTACAAGAATAAAGGACAGATATGAGGGGTACAAGAGATGAGTGGTACCGGGAGTGCATGATGGGAAACTCACAAAGCATCAATATCAGTAAAAAGTTAAACAAATAAAACAAAAACTAATAAATAAAAATATAATTTGAAAATTAAACATAGCTCAATGTGCTGTAAAAATCAGAAATTCTGACTCTAATATCTCACATCCATTAGAAGGTCCTAATTCAAAATCAAAGCCTAATTTATACTGACTTTCATGACTGCTAGAAGTATAATAGGCCTTTATGTGTTTCCTTCATACTATTCCAAGCAGACAGAAAGATCCAGACAGTTATGCCTCACTTCTCACTTGCTCTTTGTTAAGAGGGAATGAAAATGTGTGTGTTATCTTTGGAGAGAAAGGAGACAAGCCAGGGTGTATACCAAGAAAGCCCTTTCTTAGAGTGTAAGTCACTACTCTATTTTCTATTATCTTTTACTGCTACTTTCTGCCTCATCTAGATTTTAAACATTCTATATTAGCATGGTGTGGACAGAATTCAGACCTAATGATAAGAAAATCCAATTCTTGAAATGTAAAAAATGTGAGATTTTCTACCACATGGTCACACATTTAGAACCTGTTATTTTCCCTATGAGGATGCTAGTGAAGCCCTCATTATCAACTAGAACAAACATTTCAACACTTAGTTGTAGTAGAGCTTATGCTTCATGCTAAGACACTGACATTAAAGAGCAGCAGCACAGTGGGCTCCATTTCAGCATTTCAGGACACATTGTTACTAATTATCAATACAAATTACAGTAGCCTCCTTCAGAGCAGGAAATATTATTCAACCATTTTCTCTAAGTGTATTCACCCCTTTGCCACTAGCAGTAATTCTAAATAATTTTGAGACCCCCATCTTTCCTACCCCAGGCCTTGTTTAATACTCAAAAGTCACTCTAAGCTAGAGGATAAAATCCCAGCTATTTGAACATTGGAGAGCTATCCTGCTTTTGTGAAAATCTCAGCTCCGGAGTCCGATAAATGTCTTCCGGTGCATTTGTGCAGAGTACAGGCAAATAATATGAAACGAGTTAAGAGATTATGCTTCTGTGTTCCTTTCCAGCAGATAAGGTCATCCTGGGACCTATATCCTCTTCATTTCTCAGCAGGAGAAGGGGAATTAAAACTTAGTGCCTACTAGAATGCATAGCAAAGCAATTTCATGGGTAAGACAAAGATGGAGCTTGGGGGAAGAAATGGCACCACGTCTGCCTGTCAGAATTAGTGTAAGGAGGCTGCTGTACACCAGTGGCATAGCCAGTCCTCAAGAACCGTTTCATAAAATACAGGGATTTTCAACAGCCACAAGACTAAGGCTGGGTGGGAAACTGAGATCCTACATTATTCTGATAGAAGGAAGAGACATAAAGAGAAAATGGGAAGATGTTAAAAAATGATCCTCATACAGAAGCTGTAGGTCGCAAACAAACCACATGTTTATCAATCAGTTCTAAATAAGTCAGGCTGACAAAAAAAACAATTCAGTAACAAGAATGATCGATAACCATAACTATATTCATAGATTTGCACAAGAGTTTCAATGCGCTTTGGATCTTGTGAATGGAAGAAAACACATGTGTATAAGCTTATGATCATGAATTTTGCATAGCTTAAATGTACAAGTATAGAAAATGATTATTTAAAAATTGCTTTTTCTACTGCACAGTCATCCTCAAAAATAGAACCTAAGTTTTTATATCTCCCAGAAGTAGATGATAAAATGGTGATTGCCACATCTAGAGTAATTAGAAAAATTGCACATCAGAAAATATTTGTTAAAGGATATGTAATTACAGCTAGTGATAGTCATTTCAACAGGCAACATATAGAGACAGCAAGTTATTGAGGTCAAAGGATTCTGGGGAACTGATGGTACAGGGAGAAATTAAGAATGACTTTGTTGTAACTAAAGTTGTAAGCCTTCATCTCATAATGATGGAAAGTTCAAAAACTGATTGATCTGAGGGTCATTCAACTCTATAAACAAATTAAGAACACTCCTACTATATGTAGGAAATGGGGTTCGTATGTGGCTTAGCTTGTTTAGAATACTGCTTTTAACGTACAAATACTGTACATTGATATAAGTTTCCACCATGTTATACATGCACCAAGGTGCTGATTGCCTAATAAATTAGAGAGAATTTGTAGAAATTTGTATTTTCACATGATTGATAGAATGTACAATATACTATAACAGATAGCCCCATCATCTAAACCCACATGCATTTTTGTTTGGAGAGTTAGACCACAATGCACCATTGTAAGATTTAAAAACAATAAATCTTACTTTATAGAATATACTCCTAGAAATTATCAGTACTGCACTGATAATTTCTATCTTATTTGAAATGTAATACATCATATAGACTTTAAGACTGGCATAAGACTATTTTCTTGTTCCACAGATTGTATAGTTTATTTTGGAAAATGAATTCAGAAATATAATTTCAACCCATTACTGAATCCTCCAAACACCCCAGGCAACTAAGTTGTACTCATTATCAGTACTGGGGTTTAAAAGTTTTCACATGTATAATATTTGACAAGTAATTTATAAAACTAGCCACTTTAATTGTTTTAGGAACCTGATGCTATGTGCCTTCCCCCACCTCTCTCTCTCTCTCTCTCTCTCCCTCC
>NW_022196905.1:48363605-48380676 GCF_008632895.1 Mastomys coucha | reverse complement strand
TCTCTCTCTCTCTCTCTGTGTATGTTTCTGGAGTGCTATCAGCTTGTAGGTTTCCATGTTTGTGGAATGCTATGGTATTGTTAAAGGGGAACAATTGACACCATGGTAGATTATTCTCCCCAAAATGTCTACATTGTTGTCCTCAGAAATGATAGTGTTTGCAACATGCTCTGAATATGGCTGGCACTGGAAATTTCTTGACTGTCTGCTAATACATACAATATAAACCAATACCTACTTTCTCTTAGAGCCAGGCTCTTGCTGAGGATTCCCACATTTGACAGTCTGATTCTTTCAACAGGAAGCATTTAAATGAGAAGGAGCCTACAGTGCTCACCTCCAGGTGTCTGCTCATAGGCATACTTTGAAGTTGAAAATGAAGATCACATAATTTACCTTGATCTAATCATATAGATAAGAAAGGTGGATTTTGTTTGTTTTTCTAGGAAGGCTGTGGACAAGTCTCATTTTGTCACTGAAGTTGGTGAATCAATTTGTAAGAATTAAAAAAAATTTCTGCATTCCAGGATCCAGGACTTGTAAACTCAAAGGAACACTACTCTCTTAAAACAGGAATAATCAGGGAAAACAGCCAAAAAATGGACCTACTGACATGGATGAGCCACTGATCAAGATGTCTTTGGAATTATAGATTCCTTTAGGATATGGGGTCTTCTATTCCATTATTTGCTGCACTGTCTTGCTTTAGTTTTTTTTTCAGGCTTTAAAACTGAAATTTCCTGAAAGAGATGCTTTCAAACGATTGTCTTTTGGATCTTTCTAAAGCTATTGATTTTTTTCCCAGCACCAAAGCATCATAGTGTTTCTCCCTAAGATACAAAGCATATTCGTCATTGAACTTGCCAGTGCAGTAACAAGTGTGTGTATTACTAATTATGAATGCCTTAAGAACTAGTGACTTAAATCAGCTACTGGGATTTATTCTTATGTGGCTCTTATATTCACCTGACAGATTTGTTCCAGGGTGTAGCATTTAAAATGGAATTTGATTCTCCTTATGAGATGATTCAAGTTTATTCCATGTCCCTTTCTCTCTGGGAGTTTGCATGACAAACTTTTTTTCTGTCACATAGACTTACAAAAGAAAAGGAGCAATGGCCCACGCCTGTCTCCAGACTCTGCTTATGACCCCATCTGTCCTTCCAGTGTAAATGGCACCCAGAGATTCTCAGTGAAGAATGTATGCAGAAGAATGTCTTAATGGGGTCAGATCTTTAGAATTCAGAAGAGATACAATCTTAATAGGCAAACCCTACTCCCAGATTAGCCACTTATTTTGTGACCCAGTACAAGTCACTTGGGCTCTTCAGGACTTTCCCTCCCTAAAAAATAGAATTAGCAAAGTGCCTTGGTCAGAAGGATGTTGTGAAGAAAATAAATAAATAAAAGAACTTAGGAGGAATTGAATCTGAAGGAAATAATAGGCCCCAGCTGCTCAGAGAAGGGTGTGAATAGTCCTAAATAGCTAAAGCAGAGGAGAAATTTGGTATGCTGTTACTAGAAAAATCAAGATAGAAAAGATTCACATTCTTTTATTTCTTTCTTTTCTTCCTACAAAGAAAATGAAGATAGTTATGTGGTAAAAAGAAGGACTGCCACTGGTCCCAGATTTTCTGCTACCATAGTGTCTCACATAGACCTTATCTATTCCACATAGGCCAGATAGAAAATGAGTAAAATATATTTCCTTCTTTTTAAGTTTTTATAGTTTTAATTTTTAAAACATAACTACATACCATTTTCACCTTTCTTTTTCTTTTCCCTCTAATCCCTCTTATTCAACCACTGTGGCTACTTATTGATATTATAGTTACACTTTCGTTGTTATCATTACAAATACACACACGCACACACACACACACACACACATTTACACATATATGTCTCAATATTGAAATTCAACCTGCAACTTGCTCAGTCCATTTAATGTTTCTTGCATATGTGATTTCAGATCATAGGTCTCAGTGCACATCTTTCCTTATACTCATGTATCATTCTACCTCTCACCCCTCATCAAAGAGCCTTCTCTTTGCAATGGATGGAGACAATTACAGAAAAACATAACTTATCAAAATGAAAAAGCAAATGATCATGGGGTTTCCAGTCCCAACTGATTCATCTACAACTTCTTGACTTAAGGTACAAGGAACATTATAGAAGAAGGTGCAGAAAGACTGTAAAAGACAGAGACAGGAAATTGCTGTGAGGTTGGGTCTGCTACAAATGATAGGGAAGCTTTAACCATGGTATCCCAATAATATGGCTGCCTGAACTAGATCTGAGCAAGGCATACTGCCAGGTAGGGAACAATCTTATCTAGCTCATCCCATAGACAAAGAACTACAGATGACAACTTATGAATCCTGAGAGAGTAGGAAATAGTCTTCTCAAAGTATTAGGGCTCTAATTGGCTACCGAGGGATGGAATTTTCCTAAAGTATAACACTAAAAAATTCTTAAGATTTGGCTTCATGAAAATCTGGCAGTTCTTCAGAAAATTGGAAGTAATTCTACCTGAAGACCCAGATATGCTGCCCTTGAGCTTATACTCAAAAGATGCTCTCCCATATCACAAGGATACATGCTCTATTATGTTTGAAGCAACCTCATTCATAATAGCCAAAAGTTGAAAACAACCCAGATATCCCTTAACCAAAGAATGGATACTGAATATGTGGCTCATTTACACAATGGAATACTGTTCAGCTATTAAAAACAAGGACATCATGAATTTTGAAGACAAATGGATGTAACTAGAAAATATCATCCTGAGTGAGATAACCCAGACACAAAAGAACATGCATGGTATGTATTCACTAATAAATGGATATTATCAAAAAGTTCAGAATACTTATGAAACACACATAGACTGTAAGAAGTATAACAAGAAGGAAGGTCCAAATGAAGATGCTTCGGGCCCAAGTGAGAATTCTTCAATCCCATTTAGAAGGGGGAATAACAATGACAGGAGGCAGAGGGAGGGAGGGACCTGGATAGAGGAGGAGAGGGGGACTAGGGGTGCAGGGTCAGGTATGGAAGGATGTAAGACAGTGGTCTGTTCAGGTAACCTGGGCCTAGTCGAGTAATAGGTCTAGAACCCAGGACCCCCGATTGGCAATATCTCTGTCTGCGAGGGACTGAAGGTATTAGGTTATAACTCCTGAGACCCTGGCTCCTGTTTCAGTCACAACCTCTCACAGCTGCTCCTGCAGGAGATGTGGGCTCTGTCAAGTAGACAATGCCCCAAGCTCCTAACATTCTAGCTGGACCACCAGTGTCCCCCAGTGACCCCCAGTCACTGACCACAGCCAGACATACCCCACCCCACAGACAGATAGCCACACCTCACAATATACAGGGGTGGTTTGTCCCCTCCACTCTCTCTTGCTCTTTGTCTTCTCTTGCTTCCTCTCTTCCTCTCTTCCTCTCTTGCTCTCTTGCTTTCTTCCTCTCCTTTTTCTCTCTCTCCTTCTCTTCTCCACTCCTTCCTCTCCTTTCCTTCTCTCCACATGGCTGGCTTCTCTTCTCTTTCCTATAATAAAATATATCACAATTATGCATTGCCTCCTTTTAACTAATGCACCAAGCAGCCCATGCATCGGTAGCAGAGAACTACAACCTCAGCAGCATTGGGACCCCAGGCCAACAGGAGGAGATAGGAGAAAAGCCCAGATGGATCAGCAGAATGAATGGAACTATGAATCTGTGGGGGCAGGAGGAATTTCTAGAAAGTCCCAGAGAACTCAGATGTGAGAGGCTCCCAGGACTTAGTGGGGAGATGGAACCTGAAGAGACCACCTCCAGTAGATTAACAAGGCCCCCAGTGGAGGAATGGGGTCAGCAAACTACCTTCCAAATATTTTACCAAGAATTGTTCCTGACTAAAGTGTGTGTGTGTGTGTGTGTGTGTGTGTGTGTGTGTATACAAAAATGGAGCAGTAATTGAAGGAAAGGCCATCCAGTGATTAGTCCAAATTGAGATCTATCCCATAAGAGGGCATCACACCCTGACACTCTTACTGATGTCATGTTTTACTTGGAGCCTAGTATGGCTGTCCTCTGAGAAACTCTACCAGTAGCTAATTGAGAGTGAGAAGAGTAATGCAGATCCTTACAGCCAACCTTTGGACTGAGGTCAGTGACCCTATGGAAAAGTTAGATGACAGATTGGAGGAACTGAAGGGAATGGCAATCCTATAGGAAGACCAACAGTACCAAGAAACCTGAACCCCAGGAACTCCCAGAGATTAAGCCACCAACTAAAGACCATATACATGGGATGGTTCATGGCTCCTGGTACATATGTAGCAGAGGACTGCCTTATCTGGCCTCAGTGGGAGAGGTTGTGCCTAATCCTGTAGAGACTTGATGCCTCAGGAAGGGAGTGAGATGGGAGTGGGTGGGTGGGTGAGGGGAGTGGGGGTAAGGAATCATTGTCTCAAAGGCAAAGGGGAATGGAGTGGGGTGAAGAACTCTTGGAGGGAGGGAACTTAGAAAGGGGGCAAAATTTGGAATGTAAATAAATAAAACAACTAAAATAAAAAATTGAACTCAATCAATTAAAAACTCAAGGTTCTAGAATTTTAATACATTGATCATTGATTTCTGGAACTTGATTTGTATTTCTAACATTGATTAATTAGCACCATAATTCTTCAAAGGCAAATTAGCTTTCTCTGAGTTTCTGAATAGGCATGAAACCAATGACACATTCATAACATTTTGTGAGGCTTATATAATTAAAGTAAGCAGCATTGATATGTGCCACGGAGTTAATCCTTAATAAGTTCTGTTTTTACTTTTCTAGACCTGTTTCTGATACTTAAAGCCTTAAGCATGGATTTCAGTTTTGCCTTTTTATGGTACCTCTCTGAATGTCCCTATATAGTGGCAAAAGGTTTAGTCCAGTATCTTAAAGAAAAACATGTGAATTATGTAAATGTCAGAACCCAGTCTTCTTATTCCTTAAAGAACAGAACAAAAAAAGGTTTGTAAAAAATGAGCTGAAGAGGTTTGAAGCCCCATAAGAAGAACAACAATATCAACCAACTAGACGCCCCCTTCCAGAGTTCCCAGGGACTAAACCACCAACAAAGAGTACACATGGATGGACCCATGGCTCCAGCCACATATGTAGCAGAGGATGGCCTTGTTGGGCATCAATGAGAAGAGAGGCCCTGGGTCCTGTAAAGGCTTGATGCCCCAGTGTAGGGGAATGCCAGGGCTGGAAGGGTGGTCGGGGAGCGGTCGGTGGGTCGGGGAGCACCCTCATAGAAGCAGGAAGAGGGGGTATAGAATAGGGGATTTCCAGAAGGGAAACCAGGAAAGGGGATAACATTTGAAATGTAAATAAATAGAATATCCAATAAAAGAAAACAATGGGCCGTGGACCTCAGAGAAGATTCTTCATGGACTAAGCCAAGGGCAGAAGAATGTTTACACAAAAGGATATCATCTTTCATTGCTAGTCTACTTATCATTATAGTGTAATTAGAATGGAGCATTCAGAAGTCTTGATATAGTCAGTGATACCTGCTATCTGACAGGTTATTTCTTTTTGAAGAATACAAATAATATTTTCAGGAGTTTCATAGGGACAGTCACTAACACAATCAGGTGTGCTGATCTAACTCTGCCCATAAAACTGAACAACATAGATTAGTGGTAAGCAATAGGTCAACCAGAGAAGGGCAGCTGCAATTATACACATAAGAGGCCAACCTATGTCTACTGGACCAGAGATGAAAAGACCCAATAAAGTTTATGACCTGGAATGGATTTTTAAATGAACCTTGACAATAGCAGGAAAAATATACTGAGTGCCATATTATGTTCCACACTTTTGAAGCCAGTTGATAAGTTTGATGAATCAAAAGCAGTAGCAGGGTCACCAGTCACTGCTTCTCTCATGATATTGATATTTATTTGGAAAATTCCATTTGATCATGATGCTGTTGACATCTGTCATCTAAACAAAGCATTAAAATTGTAAACTTTTTCCAGATCTCACTAACATTATAGCCAAGATATTCTTGCCTTTTTGATGAAAATCACCTTCTACAACTACATCAAATGAAACGATAGTTCTTGAAATTGTACTGTATTACAAAGCATACGTGCATCTGGATTTTTAATTTTATCCATTTTCTACTTATTTACCTATTTGTTTATTTTCATTTATTTGATCAATTGAAACTATGCAACATTTTTATGTCATCAGTTAAGAAGCTGTATCTTGAAAACAAATATGGTTAGGACTGAAGTGGTCTCTTTCTCTTAACTAAAATAATGAAATAAAATAAAATCTAGATGGTCAAAAGCAATAATAAGTAAACAAAATAAAATTAAGCACACTACTTTAGCTAAAATACTGTGTGGAGAGGCTTGCGAGATGGCTTAACAGGTAAGAGTACTTGCTATTCTTGGCAGAGGATCCAAGTTCCTAGCAGGACCCGGTGCCTCATAAACTGTCCCTAACTCCAGATTCAGGTACCTGATCCCCTCCTTTGGCCTCTGTGAGAACTCCACACACATGGTACATATACATGCAGCAAATATTTATAAACACAAAATAAAAATAAATATGTATCTATTAAAAGTATAATATATATGAACCTAACAGAAAACTGAGAGCCAAATGAGTTGGGGCACACAACAGCAGCAGAGGGGAGTTATTAAATGTGTGAAGCATATATCTTAGGAAGTGGCATTAAACATAAGATTGCATTTTATGTACCTATGTATACACACACACAGAAAAAGAGAGAGAAAAGAGAGAAAGAGGAGAGAGAGAGAGAGAGAGAGAGAGAGAGAGAGAGAGAGAGAGAGAGAGAGAGAGAGATGGTTTTTTTCTTGACTTCTGATAGACCCATCTTGTGCAGGCCCATTGCAGGCAATCCTTGCCTCAATGAGGCCATGATTGCATAGGCTGTGTGTCATGCTTACATACGTGTGTGTGTGTTTGTATGTGTGTATGTGAAGACTGATAACTTTTGGGTCAGAACAAAGACTATTTTATTTTCAAGTAGATTCTCCAACTTTCTTATGTGAAGAAAGTACTTGGACTATTCAGGTAAGGGAGAGAGTTGATATAGGAGGAACAGTGGAGCAGGGAACCACCATTCCAACTATTGTGGCTGAATGCTCTGGGCAAGGTTCAACAGAACATGCCACAAAAACCATTAGAAGTTTATGGAAAGTTCATGGATAAGTGTAAGCCATAAAACAGATAATAAAAATTCCATTTGGCATGGTCACCCAAGCTTTTGTTAGAGTGTGTGTTAACTAGGTGTCAAGGTAGAAGCAAGGAAATCAGGCAGGAGGTTCCTATAGACATCTAGGGAAGAAACAATGTTGACCTACATGTGTGTCTTAGGCTAGTGTTACAAACAGCCACATTTAACACTCATACAGAACAACTTAAATTAGCACTATAATTAATAATAGCTAAGGATTAATATTTTCTAATTCTTTCATTTGACCTGTATGGGAAAGGAGACCTGAAGAGTTTTTGTAATAACTCAAGATTGCAAAACTGATTCATAAAACAGATAAGACTTCGTCACTCCATACCTCAGTTCAATCTTCAATTCAGATGAACAAATTTAAACTAGAATTTATGTGTGCTCTTTGAATCTTACTAAGATATGTTGAATCAGAGACAAAACAAAATTGGTCATTTATATAAAATGATGATGAAAAGCCGCTTTTATACCGGTCATCACAGGCCAGGCTGATTGTTAATCTACTACATGCAGTCCCCCCTGAGATAATGCTATTTATTACATATCCTTCCTATAAATCAGATAACAGACACAGTGATTTAAAGACTGACTTAAATCAGCAATGTTAGTAACCATAAACACATATTTTTCATGCTAAACAATGTATTCAGTCTTTTATTTATTGGACATTTTCTTTATTTACATTTCAAATGTTATCTCCTTTCCTGGTTTCCCCTCTGGAAAAGCCTATCCCATCCTCCCTCTCCCTACTTCTATGAGGGCGGTACATCACCCACCCACTCACACCTGCTGCCCTAGCATTCCACTACACTAGGCCATCTAGCATTCCCAGGATCAAGGTCCTTTCCTCCCATTGATGTCCTACAAGGCCATCCTCTGCTACACATGTGGATGGGGCCATGGATTTCTCTATGTATACGCATGTGTTGGTGGTTAGTCCCTGGGAGCTCTGGGGACGGGGTGGTTGGTTGATATTGTTGTTCATCCTATGGAGTTGCAAACCCCTTCAGTTCCTCAGTCCTTTCTCTAACTCCTCCACTGGGGACCCTGTTGCTCAGCCCAGTGGTTGGCTGTGAGCATCCACCTCTGTATTTGTCAGGCTCTCACAGAGCCTCTCAGGATACAGCCATATCAGGCTCCTGTCAGCAAGCACTTCATCGCATCCACAACAGTGTCTGGGTTTGTTGTCTATAAATGGGCTGGATCCCCAGGTGGGGTAGTCTCTGGATGGCCTTTCCTTCAGTCTCTGCTCTACACTTTGTCACCATATTTCCTCCTGCTCAACATCCTTAGTAATTTCCTCCCTTAAGTATTTTGTTCCGCCTTCTAAGAAGGACTGAAACATCCACACTTCGGTAATTCCTTCTTCTTGAGCTTCATGTGGTCTCTGAAATTGTATCTTGGGTATTCTGAGCCTTTGGGCTAATATCTACTTATGAGTGAGTACTTACCATGTGTGTTCTTTTGTGATTGGGTTACTTCAGGATGATATTTTCTAATTTCATCCATTTGCCTAAGAATTTCAAGAAGCCATTGTTTTTAATAGCTGAGTAGTACTCCATTGTGTAAATGTACCACATTTTCTGTATGCATTCCTCTGTTGAAGATCATCTGGATTCTTTTCAGCTTCTGAATACTATAAATAAGGCTGCTATGAACATAGTGGAGCATGTGTACTTGTTATATGTTGGAGCATCTTTTGGGTATATGTCCAGGAGTAGTATAGGTAAGTACTCAGGTAGTACTATGTCCTATTTTCTGAGGACTGATTTCCAGAGTGGTTTTACCAGCTTGCAATCCCAGCAGAAGTGGAGGAGTGTTCCTCTTTCTCCACATCCTCACCAGCCAGTATCTGCTGTCACCTAAGGTTTTGATCTTAGCCATTCTGACTGGTGTGAGGTGGAATCTCTGGGTTGTTTTGATTTGCACTTCCCTGGTGACTAAGAATGTTGAACATTTCTTTAGGTACTTCTCAGCCATTTGATAATCCTCTGTTGGAAATTCTTTGTTCAGCTCTGTACCCCATTTTTAAGAGGATTATTTGATTCTCTGGAGTCTAACTTCTTGAGTTTTTTGTACATATTGGATATTAACCTTTTATCAAATGTAAGGTTGGTAAAGATCTTTTCCCAATCTGTTGGTTACTGTTTTGTCCTATTGACAATGTCCTTTGCCTTACAGAAACTTTGAAATTTTATGAGGTTCAATTTGTCTATTGTTGATCTTAGAGCATAAGCCATTGGTGTTCTGTTCAAGAATTTTTTTCCCTGTGTCCATGTATTTGAGGCTCTTCCCCACTTTTTCTTCTATTAGATTCAGTGTATCTGGTTTTGTGTGGAGTTCTTGATCCACTTGGACTTGAGCTTTGTACAAGGAGATAAGAATATATTGATTTGCATTCTTCTACATGCTGATCCCCAGTTGAACTAGCACCATTTGTTGACAATGCTATCTTTTTTCCACTGGATGGTTTTAGCTCCTTTGACAAAGATCAAGTGACCATAGGTATGTAGGTTCATTTCTAGGTCTTCAATTCTGTCCATTGATCTACATGCCTGTCTCTATACCAATACCATGCAGTTTTTATCACAATTACTCTGTAATACAGCTTGATGACAGGGATGGTGATTCCCCCAGAAGTTCTTTTATTGCTAATAATAGTTTTTGCTATCCTCAGTTTTTTGTTATTCTAAATGAATCTGCAGATTTTTCTTCCATGTATTCAGTCTTAAACAATAAAAATATTATGTATAAAAATATGTGTTATGTATATTCAGTCTTTCAAATTTGAAAGAGAATACTTCTATATGGAAGATGGTAAAAAATAATCAGCTAAAATCCCTGAAACAATAGAATAACCCTCAACATATGTTAATATTCTTCAAATATGCTTTCCCTTATTGTTTAAATATACAAAGGGTATTTTGCCTTTTTTCATTTTTTATTGGTTATTTATTGACATTTTAAATGTTATCTCCCATCCTAGTTTCCCCTCCACAAATCCCCTATTCCCTCCCTGTCCCCCTGCCTCTATGAGGGTACTCCCACACCTACCCACCCTCTCATGCCTCAGTGCCCTACATTCCCCTAAGCTGGTGCATGGAGCCTCAACAGGACCAAGGGCCTCCCCTACCATTGATACCAGATAAAGTAATCCTCTGCTACATATGCATCTGGAGCCATGGACTCTTCCATGTGTACTCTTTGGTTGGTGGTTTAGTCCCTGGGAGCTTCTGGGTATCTGGTTGGTTGATATTGTTGTTCTTCCTGTGGGGTTGAGAACCTCTTTAGCTCCTTCAGTCCTTCCCTTATTTCCTCCATTTGTGTCCCTACACGCTTAGTCTGATGGTTAACTGTGTGCATCTGCATCTGTATTGGTCAGGCTCTGGCACAGCTTCTTAGGAGACAGCTATACCAGGCTTCTGCCAGCAAGTGCTTTTTGGCATTAAAAATAGTGTCTGGATTTGGTGTTTGCAGATGGGATGGGGCAGTCTCTGGATGGCCTATCTTTCAGTCTCTTCTCTACTCTTTGTCCCTGCATTTCCTTTTGACATGAGCAATTCTGAATTAATATTTTTGAGATGGGTGGGTAGCCCCATCCTTCAACCAGGAACTGTATCTATCCATTGGATATGGTCTCTATAGGTTCTCTCTCCCCTTTGTTGGGTCTTTCAGCTAATGTCATCCCTGTTGGGTCATGGGAACCTCTTGGGTCTCAGGCATCTGGGACTTTCTAGTGGATACCCCAGTTCCCTATTCCATGCTGCTACACATCTCTATTTAATTTCCAGACCACCTGTACTTCTCCTCCTCCTGTCTCCTCCCACACCTGATCCTGCCCCCCATTTTTCCATCCTCCTCTTATCTCCCTCCCAGATCCCTCCCTTCCTCCCTCTTCCTCCCATGATTATTTTCTTCCCCCTTCTGAGTAGGACTGAAGCATCCACACTTTGGTAATCCTTCTTCTTGGGTTTATATGGTTTGTTAGTTGTATCATGGGTATTCTGAGCATTTTTTTTTTGCAACTCTTAATTTTTGAAATTTGAGACAAATATTTTATTTCACATTCACTATGTAGTCAAGGATAAATTTGAACTTTTGATCCTCCTACCTCCACTACGCAAGTGCTGGGACTGCAGTCATGTGCCAGCACACTTGGTTTATACAGTGCCTGAGATCAAATCCAGAGATTTATGCATGCTAAGCAAGCATTCAGACAACATAGCTACATTGCAAGCTGTCTTAAATATTTAGAATATGTTTATTCTTTCCCTGTTCCCACCCATCAAATATTCCATATAAGTCCAATCATTAAATCTTTTGGAGACAGTACATATTATTACTGTCTCAATATAAAGAAGAATTACCATGTAGACCCATTAAAAGATTGTAATAACTCTTATTAGTATTTTATAAGTCCAGAAATTAACAGAGTGCCTGACTCACAGAAAATCAAAAGTATGTGTTGAATTATTTAAATAATGGTATTACCAATGACATAAATTATTAGCAGGTCATTATTTTATTATATTATCAACATAAATTACTAGCATTTTTATTATTTCATGATGTTTTCTATGCTATGTTTCCTGACAGTAGCCAAATTTATACTTGCATTTTAAAAGAGTGATTCAGTAGAGGACTTAATATGAAGAAGGCAAGTAAGAAAATTCAAAGGCAGATGGAGGGTTTGGAATATCCTTTCAAGGACACAGCATTTTATGTTTACTTAAAATATATATATATATTTATATGTATATATAATAGTCATATACATTGTATTAATGTATATATTCATAAATAAGTAATTTAAATAAAGTTACACCCCTTAGAAAAATAATTGTCTTCCCAAGAGCCATAGACTATCTAACAAAATCCCTAGTGTCAACCATGGGAAACCTTCCTATTCCCAAAACAAAATAGGTAAATTGCCTTTGGTTTTCTCCTAAAAGTTAAAGGTAAAACTCCAATACCCTTCAGATACAGGACTTGGAGAAATCAAGCTGAAACTGACCTGGAAGCCTCTATACTGAGGAGTAGCTCTCATAAATTCAAAGGTGATTTCTGAGCTGCCAATAGAGAAAAGTAGTTAATAGCTAGCCCCATTGAACTGCAAACTCTGTGAAGCATGACAATCATCACCATTGATGATTAGACAATATCTATCCAATAGTGCAATAGTGATGCTCATATACAGTAAGCGATCAACAACTCTCTAATTGGAGTTTGGGCTCACTCAATAGCTGGAAAATCATGCTTGGTACACAGAGACAGCTATTTGGAGCTTATTGGTCACAAAAGCTAGAGAAAAACTTGCTGCTACCATCTTCCTAAACAAGTATAATTCCAAACTGCCTTCTAAATAATTAGTCTTATAGCTACAGATAACTATATAGTTCTCATTGTTCATGAAAAAAAACATATTTTTGTAGCAAACACCATTAGAAAAAGCCATAAGCCTGCATATGTACAGTAGAGGATGGCCAAGTTGGTCATCAATGGGAGGAGAGGCCATTGGCCCTGTGAAGGTCCTGTGCCCGAGTGTAGGGGAATGCCAAGGCCAGTAAGCAGGAGAGGGTGGGGTGGCGAGCAGGGGGAGGGGAATGGAACAGGGGTTTGTTCTTGTTGTTGTTTTTCGTTTTTTGGGGGGGTTTTTTTGGAGGGGAAACTGGGAAATATGACATGTAAATAAAGAAAATATCTATTAAAAACGAAGAAAGAAAAAGCCATAAGCAATAAAATACAGAGAACAATTGACTGTGGGCTGCCCAGCCCAAACAATACAGCTTCTTTCTACACCTAAGACTAAGGGGACACCATAGAATAGAGAGGAGAAAGATGTAAGGGCTAGAGGACCAGGGAATCTGCTATAAGATACTGTCTTCTATTTATGACAGAGAAATTGTACTCATGAAGCCATAATAATATGACTGCTTGTCTAAGATAATGTTATCACCAGTTGGCAGGCTAACGTGGATAGGTGAAATATCACACAGCCCTGCCCTTAAATGATGAAATTAAGATAATTAATGATTACAGAGACAGAAAACTGTTTTTCTCCCAGTATGAACTCCATAATAGATTATTGAATTTTGAGCACTCATCCCTAAATTCATACACAAGGAAACACTAAATACACATGAAACAACAATAATTAAAGAAATAATGCATTTGAGAGGGGGCATGGGAAGAATGAGAAGGTAATGAGGTTGGTGTGAAAATTATGTAAATAAGGTCACATATGAAACTCTCAAAAATAAAGAAAATTAAAAATCAAAAATAAAAGTTACATGATTATGTGGGTATGTCAAAACAAGCAATCCATTTAGAAAGATAGGTTGTAGTAAAGCAGTCTCTCTGGAACTTCATATTCACCTCATGTGATGTGTACATGATCAGCCACAAATAATACCAAAACCGCAAATACTCCCTGAAACCTAAACAGGTTTCAAAACTTAACAAAAATTCTCTAATATAAAAACAACATATATTGAAAACATTTTATTAGTTTCTAACTAATATTATTTCAGTATGTTTTTTTTAAAAAAAAAAAAAATGAACCATTGGGCTAGAGAATTGGCTTAGCGAGGCACTCCTCTTGCAGAAGACTCAAGTTTCTTCCTCTACTACACATGTCAGTGGGTTCATGGCCAGCTATAGCTCTAGCTTCAAGAGATATCCAATAACTCTGGCCAGTTCACCCTCTCATGTGCACATACCCACACAAACACACACAAGCATAGCTTAAAAATAAGTCAAAAATAAATAAAACGATAATCACTAGTAGGAGCTTAGATTGAGTTCAAATTTTTTCATGTATGATTTGATCCACAAAACTGGCATACAATGCCAGTGTCAAATATTTTACTTAAACTCTCTAATTAGGAACTATATTTATAATCTGATGGGAGTTAGTAGACTAGAAATAGTAGCCTTTGGTTATATTTTGTTTTTATTATTGCATTCTCTGAGCATTCAGATATTGGTGTCAGAATAACTTGAATTATTCAGTCTTATTTTTTCTCTAAATATCCTCACTGTGATTAACAATCATGTACTATGAAAGATTTAAGGCCCATTCATTGTGCAAAGCTGAGCTCATGCTCAATGCTATTATCAACACTGATATGAAAATAAATTTAGGCTCATTTGTTTTAAATGACTACTTGTGGATCACTTAGCTCAAATGTTGACAAATATGGTAGGGTTGATGTACGACTCTGCAAGCTTCTTCCTGCACAATTATCTGGAGGACCTTGATATCAGTCTTTTTTAATGGTGTCATTATGTCAGACAAAAAATTGTCAAGGGGTCTGAGAAACTTCACTGCTTCAAACAAAGAGAAAGACAGCTAAAAACTTTCTAAAGCTGTTATTCAGGTTTGGGACATCTATGTGCTCACATTTCACAGAATGAGTTCATCAGAATGTAATGGATGATTGATGGGGAGAGTAATGGTCCCACAACAAATGGCATAGAACTAGGAAAGTATGTCTGGCAGGATGTTTTGTACATTTTATCTGTGCATTTTGTTCCCATTAGGAGAAAGCAATTTTGTCCTTCTCTCACTCTCCCTTTGCTCTTATTAAATAGTAAAACAAGAGTGGCATACATCACGTGAACATGCATTTAGGACATCATTCATTACACAGGGAGCTTCATGAAAGTATTAATTCCCAGAAATTGCTTCTGGTTATTTTGAGCCAGTCAATTTTGTGTGTGGCCCAAGACATCATATCTTTAATAAATAAACCAGATGATTCTTTAGCATTTAGCTCGAAGGCTGGCTTTTGAGAACTAGGGGTCTAGATGACCCAGTAAATAGCCCCTGGAAAAGTACAGAGATACTATACACATAGTTTAGCTCCATTGCCCATAATAGGAATTCAATACTTTAAGTCTGAATTGGTCATTTGCTCAAACTGCTCAAATTGTGAAAAATCTGTAAAACCTAGTATGTTTGAAAATTGTAGAGCCAACTGCAGTTTCTCTGTCTTTAAACTTTAAATCTTTGTGAATGTTCACCCTCAAATATCTTCAGATTCTGACCTCATTGGTGGATTTTTTTCTCATACCATGGTGGCTTTCATGAGCTTTATCTTATCACATCTGAATTGGTTTCTTGAAAGGCTGAATGTGACTATAAAATGAGAAAATATGAATCAATGCAGACAAAAGTGATTTTCGTCTCTCTTTGGTGTCTAGTAATTTACTTTCAGTATGCATGAGAGCCTTGTGAATAAATTAAAGGGCAATTCCAAATTATGTATTGATTTTTATACAGCATAAAACAAGACCATGTATTTGATGGAGGCCATTATAAAGGTCATAAATCTCAAATGTTGAAAAATGATGAAATTTGAAATACAACACTTGGTAGTAAAAAAACACAGTGGGCTCATTTTCTCTGAAACATAAGAACACAAACTATTGTGGATTGTTAAAATGATTTTTTAAGCAGTTACAAACAGAGATACGTAATTTTTAAAAAGCTTTAGGCATTTTTCTAACACACCCCACCACCATTCTAAGAAGAGAAAATCCAGTGAGTATATACCTTATCATTTAATGAAATTCTACTTCAAAACCATGTAATAGTAACTGGTGATCTTACCCCAGCACTGGGCAGATCTATGTTTTGTCTTGTTTTAGTATCTTTCTCCGAGCTAAGTTGACATGCATGAAGAGATGCCAGAGACAACATGTGGTCCACTAAAACAATTGGAGTAGTGAATAGAAATAATCTAACATCAAACATGTTTCTATGCAGAAAAACCTGAAAACAAAGGCAGGACTGTCTAGCAAAAGCATAAAATCCATTTGGTAAATATAAACATCAGTTTGCCAGCATTTTAAAAAGATTATTCATGTAAACATGAATGCACGGGTGCAAGTCCCTGTTGGGAGTAATATTTAGTCATCTGGTATCCAAGCAGCATGCTTGTCAGTGGAGTTTTGTATGGATTAGATTTCTAGGTCTTTGGTTAAATTTTTGCCCTTTTATTTATTGTAGATTTGAATAAGTTCATTTGTAAGCAATGGTAGAGGAACATGGCTGCCTGTTTCCTGCTTTTTATTGGTTATGATATTAAAGGAAGACTGTTTAAAAAATACTTATCAAAGACTGCTGGACAATGACATGCAGGAGCTATTTCAATAACTACAAACCTAAAGTCATTTGTTGCTGTTTTTATTGTTATTGTAACACAGCAAAGTATGTTTAAATGCAGCAGCACTTGATTGAGCAACCCAGTAGATGAAGCATCTTCTAGTCACATTAGAGGTATGGGGAACCAGGAAAGAAGAAATGGCAGGCATTTAAGGATCCTATAGTCAAGGACATCAATGGAGATTTAGAGCTATTTTGTAATCTGGGCAAATATTAGGAATTTTTGATAAATTTGTGCAATGGCTAAAGGAATAAGCAAGTTCATATATCAAAGGGGGGGCTTCTCAAAACACAAGGGGTTGTCAAGCTTGCATTTACTCATGGAGACATGGTTGAGATGGACTATTGGCTATACTCTACACTTAGCACTGTTAATTTTGTGGTGCTATATTGATAAATACTGTTTTATAACAACAGCCTAACTACAACTGCTCTTCATATTTCCCTCAATTATGGTAGTAACTAAATATAACTGGGAACTGTGGATGTTAAGAAAATGGTGAATGAACTGAAAGTTAGGTGCCTGAAGAATTGACTTTTATGAAATGGACAAATACAACATAATAAAAAATTAACATTCATTAACATAAATGCTTATTCTTGGCTTGTCAAAGCTATTTTCTTTTTTCTTTTTTTT
>NW_022196905.1:48346627-48363595 GCF_008632895.1 Mastomys coucha | reverse complement strand
TCTGAGACAGGATTTTTCTGTATAGATTTGGCTGTCCTGGAACTCACTCTGTAGACCAGGCTGTCCTCGAACTCAGAAATCCTTCTGCCTCTGTCTTCCAAGTTCTGGGATTAAAGGTGTGCACCACCACTGCCTGGCACCAAAGCTTTTTTCTAAACCCTACAACTTCAATTGTCTACTTCAACTAAATTTCACCAAGCAAATCAGTTAATAATAAGAATACCTGAATCTATTATTTGCCTTTAGATCTTAATTAGTAAAATGGTTTTTAGCTATTATCTTTAGAAAATATGATATGGGCTGGTGAGATAGCTCATCAGGTAAGAGCACCGACTGCTCTTCCGAAGGTCCTGATTTCAAATCCCAGCAACCACATGATGGCTCACAACCACCCGTAATGAGATCTGATGCCCTCTTCTGGTGTGCCTGAAGATAACTACAGTTTACTTATGTATAACAATGAATAAATCTTTTTAAAAAAGAAAATATGTGAATAAAAATATAAATACTAACTTGCTTTCTTCAATATAATTTGCTAAGACTTGAAATATTAGTTTTATTTAGGACACAAGAAGAATAGCTTTAAAGACACAAAAATAAAATACCACCTCTTACGGACGTAATATTGGTATTTTTTTTTTCTTTTAGAATGTGTCCTCTGGTAGTTTTTTGATGATTTGGATTCAGTGTATGGTTCCACATCCATGACTATTTAGGTATCACTAGCTAGACTTTTAGGGGTTACCAAGCAAAAGAAAAACTTTAAATTGGTAGGGAGTGTACTAGATAAGATAGAGGCAGTTGCAAGGGAAAATAGGGTAGATTTGATCATATTTCAGTGGTGTGTGTGTGTGTGTGTGTGTGTGTGTGTGTGTGTGTTTTACTCAAAAAGAATTTTCTTTAAAAAGAAAATATGGAAAGTAAATATCCAGTAATCCATTATTTCTGGAAAAAAAATGTCTGAAAAATGTCTCTAAATTCAAAATTAATAACTGTTTTTTTACACAAATACTAAATCTAAATCTAAGATTTCTATCTTCTCATTTAAGTTACCATTGCTCAGATTTGAACATTAGTAACTGGTAGATTGTCTAAGAAAACCAAAACTTCCTTATCCTACATACAACTGACATAAAAATGTCAAAAAACTCAGGAACACAGAGGGGCAAATAAAATGGCATATGTTTTGTGTGTGTTTACACGAATATTTATTCAGTCTGCACTTTTAAAACATGACACTGTCGCAGATATCAAAAATATAGTCAGATCAGGCCACCATCGTGTCTTACCCCTGTTTCATTTAATTACCTGTTGAGGTTTAGAAGGAAAAAAAAAGATGTTTTTACTAAATATGTAAACTAGAAGGTAGAACTAAGCTCAAAGAAGTGTTACTTCTGACAAAATCAGTTAAACCCAAGAGCTAGAATAAAAGAGAAAAATGGATATAATTTCATTCATGTGGTCACTAAACCCTTGACCATTGTTAACACTCTTAGATTTTCACATAAGAAAAATGTATAAAGTAAAACTTGCATAATTATGATAATATCTGCCACCTATACCACAGTTATATGCCTTAGATGCCTTCAAAGAAGGTCAGTTATAATTATCATGCTATTTCTGCTACAAGACTTGCTTCTTTGCTGACATTAAAGGCCACATGAGCATCTTGCTGTGAGATTGCACAGTGCAAAGATTGCATAAACAAATATAAGTCACCATGAAAATCTAGTTTAGTACACTTTTACCACACATTATTTCATGCTTCTAAATATCCAAGATCTTCTAAATGTACGTTGTATGATCTCACTAACCCTGGGGAAATTTGACATTCTTATCTTCACACTCAAACATTAATGATCCCCATACTTCTTAAGTCCTACTTTGGGTTATTACCAGCATCTGAATTTACACAAGACCAAAGAGATGTTTGCCAACCACAGTGAAACAAAAAATTAAAAGTTTCCTTCAAAAGCAATTCAAGAATTTAGAGTGGGATGAGATAATATTATTTAGAGACCAAAAAAACATGAGAATATTTAAGGTCATATATTCTTCAGTATGCCTTATCAATGAACAGCATGATAGACATATGCCAGACAGATACTCAGGCATTGCATAAGCATAATGCTTGTCAACTAATTTTCTAAACAAAAATGAAGGCAAATCATGTGAAATTTCTACAAGTAGCTATCTTCATGGTAGAAGTTCTTTTAGTATTTAATAGCCATTCTCTCTATATATAGCTAGGTCTTATAAAAATGCTAGCTATCCAATGTTTATATCAAAACACTGTAGGCTTACATCCAATATTTATGGCAAAATGGCTGTGGTGAAACCCTCAAGTTATAATCTAAATGCTACTGTCCATAAGACACAGTGACATCTAGAGATTTTGAAAAAGTCACAGAGTACAAAAGAAAATAAATGCTGCTTGAATATCAGTGAGTACTAAGTGTTATAGTTTCCTAATTACTGAGAACCAGTCTCAGACATTGTAAATATCTGAAGAGTAAGAAAGGCACCAGCTCTTTCCTTGTTTTGGGCTAGTGTTTTGTCTCTCTTGCCAAGTGTTTAGCTTTGATGTTCACTAGTATTTTCTAAAAAGTTGGAAAAATTCTGAGAGAAATCAAGAAAAATTAAGTGAGAAGAGCAAGAAGAAAAGAGAGCTTAAAATATTTATTGGTGATATAAAAGTGGCTCATGTCACCGGGCGGTGGTGGCGCACGCCTTTAATCGCAGCACTTGGGAGGCAGAGGCAGGCAGATTTCTGAGTTTGAGGCCAGCCTGGTCTACAGAGTGAGTTCCAAGACAGCCAGGGCTACACAGAGAAATCCTGTCTCGAAAAACCAAAAAAAAAAAAAAAAAAGTTCATGTCTCATTTGCACCTTAGCTTCAATTTGTTAAAACTTTGATGTTGAAGTGAATTCAAATAAAAGTTAAAAGCATCACATGTTCTTCTCTCATATGACACTGAAAGACCAGTCAATTGCCTGTTACATTCAACACTTTACAAGAAGTTAGAGAAATTTAATTTATATTTTATGTAAAACTTATTAAAAACTTATATTTAACATATATCCCATATGAAAAGGTACATTAGGAAAAAACTTAGTATGCCTTTTTATTTCATTTACTATGTCCGAGGCACAGTAATTATGGTGTTATCAAAGATGGACAATACTCTTGTCACATACAACAACAAAATTAAAATTTCACAAATCAAAATTCCAACCTCCTAGCTGTACCACTTACTAGTAGTAAGACTGTGTAGTGGCTATTGCTGGTTGTCGACTTGACTCTATCTGGAATGAACTACAATCCAGAATTAAAAGGCTCACCTGTGGCCCTAATCTGGAGGCTGAGAGATACAAGTTTCCGACCTGAATCATGGCGTTGGAGATCTTGAGGATAGTGGCTATGAGTCCCAGAAGGTTAAGAAAGGAAGATCTCCGAGTTCAAGCTCATCTGGGATTAAAGGTATGGTGGCACACACCTTTAATCTGGGCCACACCTTTTGCTGGAGATCTATATAAGGATATTAAGAGAAGGAAAGGTCACTCTCTGCATGCTTGCCTCGTGGAACTGAGCAACTGCTAGATCCTTGGGTTTCCATTCACAGCTGCTGCTGACCTTTGTTGGAATACAGACTATAAGCCATCAAAAATTTCCCTTACTTTATAGAGACTCAGAACATAAGTTCTGTGACTCTAAAGAACCCTTTCTAGTATAGACTGAGTAAGAAACATTAGTTCTTAGTCCATTTATTTGCAAAATGGTTGAGGTATCATTAAGATAGATTAGAATATACAGAACAGTTAATGCAGTAGTTGTGACTGAATTTTTGGCTGTACAATAAATCTATAAGTTCTCATCTTGTAACATAATTAATTGCAATGAAAGGCTTAAATATGCCAAAGTGGTTGGCACTAAGATTATGGATTAGGGAAAATCCTAAATAAATAAGTGATCTTGTCTTCTCATTACTATTATAGTAATATAATATAGTATGTTTTCCATTGCCTTATAAACTGAAATGAACTTCTACAACAATTTGAACTAGACACGCATCAAGGATGGTTTTTAGTATGTCAAAGCAAACTATGCCCAGAGTCAGGTCCTGACACAGAAATGTCACTGTGAATTTTTGCCAAGCTATAAACCACTGTAAGTTATACAGCATGGAAAAGCTGTATAAAGATAAGCCAAGTCACTTAAATAAGAAAACAAAAAGAACAAAATAAAACTTGTAGGTAGCTAACCTTCTAAACTTTAAGAATTGTAGCTATTTTTAGTCTACCGAACTTCCTGTCTAAATGTTTGCCTCAAAATACTATTGTTCTGTTCTTGCCTCAAGAAAATTATACACCTCATTTCCCTAAAAGCTTCATTTTGAGCTAGGACATGGATATTTCTTCAGGCTACATTTTCCAGAATGAGCATCAGAAGAAGTCATAATTTCTACTTTTGATATAAACTCATTTTTTCTTTCCATATTTAGTATTAGTAATTTTAGCGAGACATGGTGGGAATTAAGACTACAAAATTATAAGTTAGTTTCACTTAGTGACCTAAGTGCAATTAGCATTGTATAAAAGTTTGCTTTATGATGACCTAACTTCAGATTATATCTGCTTTAGAATATGATTTGTAATATACTTTGGATTGTAAATATTTGGAATTACTAATATCTACTATCTAAACATTAGTTTAAAGCACAGAATATTGTAAGTGGGCTATTGTAATAGATGTTATACAAGGGGCACAACACAGTCATTCCAAACCTAGTTTTAATTTTCAGTGATAGTTTGGCTATATAATCTTCCCTATGATCATTCAAAAAAATCTCTCTCCTATGAAATTAAAGAATGTAGATTGATGAACAACGATATCATTTGTAACTCAGCATTTTGGGATATGGCAAGGATGAGCTCCAAAATAGTCAGCCTGATTTGAAGCTTCAGTAGATATTTGATTATATAGCAAGCCCAGTCATTATGCTCCAAGGTGTAAATATAGAGGAGGTAAGCAGACTAAAAATACAAATTCTAGGATTTCCATGTTTTCAGAGAAGTAGCCAGCCATTTCCCAAGCTATATGGCATTTCTATGGATCATTCAAAGGCTAGAGAACTCATTTGTTGAATGAATGGATGAATGGATGGACAGATGGATTAACATGCCCTGAATCTTTTGAAATTACTAGAAAGTTCTACAAATTGTTCCTCTACTTGAAGAATTATTACAAAAAAAAATTAGTAGAAGTGATGAAACCAATGGAACAGAACTGAGCCTGAGAATGGGGTATGGTAAAATAGATAATAATCCTGGTATTTTGGAAGTAGAACCAGAGGCTATACCACAAGTTCAAATGTAAGTTGATGTACAAAGATATTTCCTCTGGACTACATATTTAGAGCTTGTTTTAGTTACATTTCTAATACTGTGATAAGACACGATGACCAAGGCAACCTTTGGGTAAACTAGTTTATTTGGGGTTTACAATTTCAGATGTGTAGATTCCATGATCATCATCATAACAGGAAGCATGGCAACAAGCAGCCAGCCATAATGCTAAAGCAGTAGCTGAGGCTAAAAACTTGAAACACAGCCATGAGACAAAGAGCAAGAACAATAAGAAGGACTTGAGCCTTTGAAACCTTAAAGCCCACCTAAGTGACACAACTTCTCTAACAAGGATCCACCTCCTAGTCCTTCTTAGAAAGTTCCACCAAATGGCAAACAAGTACTCAAATATATAAGCCTATGGGATTCACATACATATCTCAAACTACCACAGACCCTACCTCTACACACACAAATAAATAATAAAATAATAACAAAGAACTTGACTAGACTAAATACAAACAAAATAAATTGATTCTAACAATAGTAATTTTAGGACACATAGACTGATGCCAGGACTTAACATCTCATTTTTATGAGAATATTGCAAAGATATTGGAAAATTTTCATGCTTTTAACAAAACAATCAGTCCACTATACAGTGGCCTTTATAGATACATATAATTCTTATTTCTAATGAAAGAATGTTTTAAGACTCTAAGTAAATGTTTTGATGCATTTTTTGTTGGCATTAGGATACTCTTGGCTGTCTAATTCTTTCTTCATTAGCTGTGATGTATCTATAATACATAATGACACAGATATGTCTTTTGAAGCCTGTGTATTTAAGTCTTGGGGAAAAGATAAATAACATCATTTATGAAAGTTCTGACTACTAGTAAATGCTAAGGATGATTAAACACAAGCTTTGACAGAGTTTTAATGAGAAGTAGTTGAAGATGGTCAGAGATCTCCTTATTGCTATATTGTCTAAAAAGTTAAGGAGGAAAACTTGATCTCTGCTTTTTGAAACACCTATAGTTAAGCAGTATTCATCATAGTATGTAAGAAAATATACAACCTACAGAAGCTAATAAATATAGATGCTTTTTTGCATCTTCAAGTGTCCTTGTAAATTTCTGGTCTTCTTCAATTTATAGGTCTCTTCAGGAATCTGACTTCTAACTCAATCACAAATGGGGCAAGAACAAACTGTTGTCTTATGAATACAGCAGAACCACTGCACTCCTGATTTCACAGGAACTTTGATTGCCTGCACAAGATAAAACACTTAACCTTCTAGCATAAGCCAGAGAGAGGAGTGTGAGGCTTCATCCCTAACTAAAGAACTATGCTCTAGTTGATGTCTTTTGGAGGGAGGAAAATCACTTTTCCTTAAGGTTTGACCCCTGGAAGGTAAATGATGGCCCTGCGATCAGCCGCAGTCATGAGTATATAGACTGCACAAATGGACCTCTGTGGGTTATTAAAAAGAGATAAGGGCACCAAGTTAGGAGTAGATATGCAGATATGATGTATCTTGGAGCCATGGAAATAAATATGATCAAGTTACACTGTGCAAAATCGTTAAATAACACAAATATAATGCTATAAAAATGGAATATCACTCCTAGTATTGATGAGGTTATTACTAAATCTTAGATCTTTAAATCTGCATTCTAGTTTTGAAGGAGTACTTCTGTGAAAAATTAGATCCTAGTCTTGGCAAAGCTTCATGCCCAGCATCTTGGGTGAAAAAAAATTTATTTCAAGTCACTTATGTGGATTTCTATTGTGTGTATTTTGCTTCAAGCTATTATTTTAACATAAGAACCAGTTGCCACATGGAAAAGCTGAGCAAGACAGACTTCCTACCTATCATACAAGTCAATGTTGTCACCTGTGCTTTGAGACTGCCACATGATTTTTGAGAAAGGCTGTCAGAAAAGCAGAAAGACCAAGCCTTAAACCCTTAGGCAATGATTTGTGCTTGGTTCAGCAGGCCAGATACCAGCCCAAGTGCTTTGGGCTCTTCCTAGGGCACAAGGGCAGGCTAAGAGATTTATAAATAGTACCGAATATTATAGTGTGTAGGGCAATCATTATATATCCAACTCTCTTACAGTCAAATCCAAAATTATTTTATTAGCTCAGGTCAACATGGCTGATTAGTGGAAGAATCTAAAGTCTTCATTTCTTGACTCATTTCAAACTGTGTTCCAAGAACTTACATAAATAATTTTTATGCAGATTGGTGGGGTATATAGCCATAATTTATAGGCAAAGTGCCTACTTTTTTTAAGGAAATCAGCATTATTTAACTTCTGGGTCATTCTTTTCAGTTTCCAAGGTTCTGTCTGAAGTTTTTAGCAAGCATTGTAAACCTCTCTTGCTAAAACTAGATTTGAAATACTAGGAATTGTACCATTGGACTGAGAAACAATTGTACTTCCTGTAAAATCTAGAGGGGGATAAAATCCTTTTGTAATAGATGTTAGACCATGCCCTTAAAGACGCAGTTCAGGGTATGATACAGAGGTCACAGACATAGGATAAAGAGGCACATCCAGGAAATGTGTCCCTGGATGAAACCAGTGTCTGTTCAACATACCCACTAGTGGCAATCAGTGAATTACCTGGAACATAATTCTGGAGAATCAGAGTCTAATATAAATTTCAATTAGCATAGGGATAACATAAGCAAAGTAACATAAAGAGGAGGCTATAAAAGAATATACATATATATGTATATATATATATATATATATATATATATACATATATATGTATATATATATATTTGCCTTATTGTTTCAACATATTTCTCCACACCACATATGCTTCATAATGACAATCCACTCACAGTTAACCCATGATCACTAAAACGTGTTCACTCCTCTATTAAGACACTTGGTTTCCTTTTCTTGTATGTTCTTCCAAGTTTTTCAAATGACATCTATATAATAAGATGCATACCAAGCCCCATGTGACCAAACTACATAAGGGAACTCTACCTAAAATACCAAACAGTGCCTATGTTTGTCTCAATTTTGCCTGGCAAGATTTTTCTCAGAGAAAAGCTCCTATAAATCACGTTATTATTTTATTCAGGTTCTAGTTATACATGTCCAATTAAAATGCATTTATTCACTTTTTTAAAAGTGTAGACTTTCATTTGTGGAGAGAAATGTTTCTATGAAAAGTTTGGTTACACATTCTTTAAAGCTTGGGCAATCTTATACAAGAATAATGGAAGGTTTGTGCATACACAAAATAATCATGTGACCAGGAATATTAACAAAAATTAAAATAAAGGAGAAAAAACAAATATAACTTTTTCTAAATTTTCTTCATGACCAATCTTTTATATTGGCTAACAGTTCATAAAATTTCATATAGATTCAGTTAAGTTATATTTAAAGTTCACAAACCAGTCTTTAGCATCCTTCGCTAAAGGAAACACTAGCATGTACATGTGTTATTGCACAAAAAAAGCCATTGTGAAGTGCCAAGAAATCAAATTCCTCCCAAGACACTGAAGATTATATTTGCCTTATCTTTCTGCATATTAATCTTAAAAGTAATCTGTTACAAGTCTCCTGACAATAGTGACAACTGAAATATAAAGGCTCCCTCTGGAGTTTGTATTTAAGTTTTCAAAATAGTGACAATCAACACGATTATTATAACAAATGAAGGGAAACATTTACTTTCCCATTCATAGGCAAACATGTGTTCATTTCTTAATACCACAAGACTGTCAGCTGATAGAGAACAATAATCTCATCTTGTCTATCACCTTTGAATGGATCCTTTTAACAGATAGATACAATTCAACAGAGATGATTGAAAGGAGTTTACTTTCTTGTATGATGTTTGGTCCCTCCTAAATCATCAAAGTTATCTGTAAAACCAACAATTTGACTATAGTTATAGACATTATTTATCAAATGCTATTAGGATATCTATTTGTCTTTACAAAATAATCATTCAAGATATAGTAACATAGACTGAGATTCCCAAATGAAGAAATTAAGGCATAGACGGATTGAATAATAGTCAAGCATTGACATTATTGGCAAGCAAATAAATAAATGATAAATAATAATAAATTATTATGACATTAAAACAGTTGTGTTGCATATAGTCATCTACCTGAGCCATATAATGGATGGAAAGAATAGTCTGTGTTCACATGAAAGAGCCCACGGCCTCATTTGCCAACAGTACTGTAGGGTTTGAATTGTTTTACCTTGTGCTATGTCATACAAAATTTAATAAAGATGGAGCAAAGCATAAAGTAGCCTCAATATTTATATTCTCTTCAATGTTGCAAGAATTATTGCATAGTTTCTGTGGTGGCTATTCCTGGTTGTCAACTTGACTGTATCTGGAATGAACTACAATCCAGAATTGGAAGGCTCACCTGTAATCCTAATCTGGAAGCTGGGAGATACAAGTTTCTGACCTGGATCTTGGCATGGAGATCTTGAGGCGTAGTGGCTAACAATCCCAGAAGATTAAGACAGGGAGATCTCTGAGTTCAAGCTCATCTGGGACAAAGCAAGTCCCAGATCCAGGCATGGTGG
The DNA here is from genome assembly GCF_008632895.1 of Mastomys coucha. Taxonomy (NCBI): domain Eukaryota; kingdom Metazoa; phylum Chordata; class Mammalia; order Rodentia; family Muridae; genus Mastomys; species Mastomys coucha. The sequence goes on along the minus strand of NW_022196905.1, from coordinate 48,353,661 downwards.
CACACACCTTTAATCTGGGCCACGCCTTCTGCTGGAGTCCCACGTAAGGACATTGGAAGAAGGAAGACTGGCTCTTTCTTCTTCACCTGCTTGCCTTGTAGGACTAAGCAACTGCTAGATCTTTGGACTTCCATTCACAGCTGCTGCTGACCATTGTTGGGCTACAGACTAAAAAGTCATCAAAAAAATTCCCTTAGTTTATAGAGACTACCTATAAGTTCTGTGAAATGCAAATAAATAAATAAATAAATAAATAAATAAATAAATAAATAAATATTTCAACTGCCACAAAGGGAATGAGTTCTCATTCTATATAATCACTACAACATGAATAGTAACCATGAGAAATACAAACTTTACCCCAAGCAGTGAGAAACCAAGTCAGTTCTTCAGGCTCCCGCTATAAATAAGAATAATAAGATTTTTGAAGATTTTTCTCTCTCCTTCCTTTCCTCTCCCTATATCTCTTATTGGAACCTGTTGTAGGAATAGAGTCATAAAAGACAAGTGCTGAGTGCTTGGAAAAAACTCCAAGAAAAACAGACAGTAAGTCTTATGTCATCAGTTTCTCTGAAAACATGGAATTGTTCTTGGAATGTGTTTTCATGTTTCTCCCAAGTATAGCAGATAGGAGTGAGTTAACTTCAGCTGTTGCTATTCATATGTCTTTGTAGAAAAATACGTGTTTGCCATGTGTAGCTTTTCCTATACATGTTTGCCATGTGTGGCTTGTCCTATACCTGTTTGCCATGTGTGGCTTGTCCTAAGATTATGCACTTTACTCAGGTGACTCTTCTTAATCCTCAGAGTATAAATTTCTCTGAATAAAGATAGCTATTCAATGAGACTTGACTCTGCCTCATTTTTATACTCTACTCACCCAGGTTCACACTGCCAACTAGAGCAGTAAACACTTATATTTGTTGATTAAATTTTAAAATTTAATTCAAGATATTTATATATAAGGTATATACATCTTTCAGAAATTATTAAAAGCCCAGTCATTTATAATCAAGCTGTAGGGTACACTGAGTCAGGAATACTACAAATTTAAATCTTAGTTGAGTCACAGAATTCATTCTAGGGCAGCTGAGGGAACTTAGTAAGAATGCATCTCAAAATTAAGACTGAAAAAGAGGGATAGGGTTTGAACTTGGCTAATCAGTAAAGTACATTTCACAAAAGCATGAGAACCGTAATTTCAGCTCCAGAGGCCACATTAAGCAAAACATACACACACACACACACAGAGAGAGAGAGAGAGAGAGAGACAGAGACAGAGACAGAGACAGAGACAGAGACAGAGACAGAGACAGACAGAGAGACAAAGACAGAGAGAAAGAGAGAGACAGAGACACTGGGAAGGGTGAAAATCAAACTAATGATAGAGTACTTGCCTTCAATCACTGAACTCCAATATTAAAAGAAAAACAGACAACGAAAGCTATGTTTTGGGTTTTTGTTTTTGTTTTTGTTTTTGTTTTTTTATTTTTTAACATTCAGTCTTCTATTTCACTGCAGATAACAACAGTTTTTATAATACAATTAGCAAGACCTGGATTTCTATTTGTGACTTCAATGTAGAAGATAGGTGATGATTTGTCAAGATGTGCTAGGAATAGTAGTCTTGTTATAAGGGCTTTATATGTGACAACAGTCTCATTTTGTAGCATGTAGCATGGAACTGTTTTCTTGAAATTCTGTTATAATTATATTAAAGAAAATCACTTAGAATGATACTTGGACTAATTAATTCAACAAATATTGAACTTGTTTCCAGACCTCTCCCCCCACCCCACCCCCCAAAAAAACGGCTTCTACTCAGTTGTAGTTAGAGGAATCAGCAAGATTGTTATACATTTTCTGAACTCAAATGACTTAGTCTACATGGGTTATAAAAAGAACACAATGGAATACTATGAAAATTAGAATATTATACTTTTAAATGAGATGAGAACAATGACAAAAAGGTTCACATGAGGAGAAAATTGCAGAATTTTTCTAACTTGGTCTTTAAACTTTAAAGCAGACATATGAATTGCCTGGCTCCTTCTCTTCCTCTTCTCTATTGTTGATTGGCCTTTGCAAACCTTGATCAATGAGCAAAGTTCTCTAGACCCACACTTAGAAGTAAAACTGAGCCGACCATAAAGGTAGGTTTGAAAAGACTTCAGATGAGAAGTATTTACCAATGTCTATGTATCTTTCTTTTCACTGTTCACACTACCTTAAGAAGCCTATTGTTGTGTTCTGTGAAACTTAAGCCAGGTTAAGACATTTTCAATACTGTATTATCTGACAATAATGCATGAAACACTGTCAGTCATTAGAAGAGGAGGACATTTTAAGAGTAGTGCTCATAAACAAATGATGCACAAGGTAATTAAGTAAACCTGGACTACCTTCAAATGATTACTTATATCCAGGCAGCTGCCTTGTTTGCAGGTGGCTGTTGTTGCATTCTCTATCACTGGATAGCAAAGAAAAGCAAAGAAAGTGAAGTTAACTGAGGTGCTTTGCTCAGATATGTTGATTGAAGGATAATGGAAGATGAGCAGAGTCTCCTTTTTATTCCCACTTGCCTTACAGTAGAAAGCACCCCTGTATTAAAGTTTGCAGGACATCATGGTACACACATTTAATTATAACAGAGGCATAAGCAGGAGCAGATTAAGAAGCAGAGGCAGTAGCAGAGGCAGAGAGGCAGAGAGGCAGAAAGGCAGGGAGAGGCAGGTGGATCTCTGTGAACTCAAACAAGGCCAGTGTGATCTACAAAGTGGGTGTTAGGACAGCCATTTCTCTTACACACAGTAACCCTGTCTTCAAAATGAAGAACACAGAGACTGAAAGACAGATGAATGAGAGAAAGGAAGAAAGGAATTGAGGGGTGGGAAAGGAATGAAGGAAGAAAGGAAGGAAGAAGAGATAAGAAAGGAAGGAAGAGAGAGGAAGATTTTTGAGAGAGATTTTGAGAGAGAAGCTTTCACCCAGCCCAATCACCAAGGAATGGACTCTCCACTTCTTAGGGAATGGAAGAAGGGAGAACTTCCTACTGCCTCATCTCCATTGTCATGGAAGAACTAAGCTGGTACAAATATCAACTCAACACTACCATTTTTTTTGCACAGTGGAATGTTTCATCCATGACAAGCACTTATTTATTTATCTCTCTCTTGAAAGGGATAGAAAGGACTCTCTCTTTGAGAAAGGCTCCATAATGACAAACTCTCTCTCAACCCAAATCTGCTTTGCCATTCACATTCTCTCCCTCCCCTCCCCATGCCCCTCCCTCTCCCTTTTCCCTCCCCCTTTCCACCTCCCTCTCCCTGTCTTTCTCTCTCTCTCTTTCTCTCATACACACACTCACACACACACACACACAATGCACACACATTAAATAACAATAATAACAAATAATTCAATCTTTAAATATTAAAAAGAGACCTTGAGGTCATAGTATTTGATGTCTAGATGTCTCACTAACTGTGTGTTGAATTCTATCAAGTATCTGTTTTGAAGCCACATACTACTATTGGATCATGACCATCTGATAACACACATATTTTGTCACCATCTACTCCCATAAGCTGGATAGCATCAATGGAATCATAGTACCTGTTTACTCATTTTGAATTCAGTGCACTAGTTAAATATCAGCCAATTAAGACCAATGAGAGAATAGATAGGTTTCTCCTAACAAGGCCCACATATTCTACTCTATCTTGCCTTTCAACTTCTACACTTTAATGAGTTTTCAGTAAAAAATTCAGTCTAGGGATGATTTTCACATTATATTTAAGAACTGAAATTATTCGGGAACTATCAGAGACTCTCAGGAGACAGCTATATCAGGCTCCTGTCAGCCAGGCTCACAGCCATCCATTGGACTGAGCACAGGGTCCCCAATGAAGGAGCTAGAGTAAGGACCCATAGAGCTGAAGAATTTGCAGCACCTTAGGACGAACAACAATATGACCTAACTAGTACCCTCAAAGTTCCCAGGAACTAAACCACTAACAAAAGAGTACACATGGTGGAACTAGTGGCTCCAGCAGCATATGTATAGCAGAGGATGGCCTAGTTGTTCATCAGTGGAAAGAGAGGTCCTTGGTCCTGTGAAGGTTCTATGCCCCAGTGTAGGGAAGTGCCAGGGCCAGGAAGTGAGAGAGGGTGGGTCGGTGAGCAGGGGAGGGGGGAGGAAAAAGGGTTTATTTTTCTTTTTTCTTTTTCTTTTTTTTGGAGGGGAAACTGGGAAAGCAGATATTATTTGACATGTAATTAAAGAAAATATCTGAAAAACAAAACTGAAGTTATGGGTCATAGTATTGAACTTCTAATTCCATTTGTACAATTGCTGGTACAGGGTATTTTGTCATCAGTACAGTTAATCTCCCTGTGGTTCTTATTTTCTAATTATAATAAGAAAAGAAATAAAAACTTCTACCACATAAAGTTCTGGTAAAGACCAATAGAAATTGTGTATCTAATATGTCCTGGCACATGATATATAACCACAAATTTTTATTCTTAAAAACACTATTTTTGTGAGCTTGGGTCAATTTTTTTTCCAGAACTATAGCCACTTAATGATTTGAATTCAACATTTTCTTTAGCCAGTCTTCAGACAAAGAGAGGATAACAGAGCAAAAAATATTTTGACCATTTCCCAGAATATGTTCAAGAGATTGTGTTGCTTTTACTTGAAATGTTTCAAAGGAGATAAGCCAATCCATATTTATTTGAAAACTTCATCGTTTTCTTCTTCATCTCATTTCCCTTGTATCCTTGAGGCAATTGTTTTTAGCCAGTATATATCTTCACTTCTGTGGAATTTTACTTTTGCTAGTACATGATCCTTGCAAAAAAACAGTAGTGTCTGTCAGGTTTTGACATCTTACAAATAGTAGGGTAGGTTAAATACAACATTTTAAAATCATTTTGTGTGTGTGTCTATCTGTTTGTTTGAGAAAGGGTCTCTCTACAATGACCTGTATGTCCTGAAATTCGCTATGTAGACCAACGAGGATCAATTCACAGAAACCCACCTTCCTCTATTTCTTTAATCCCAAGTGCTAGAATTCAAGATGTGAACCCCAATGTCCAGCCAGACCTTGCTATTTTGATTCATTAATAGGGTTTAAAATATAGCTGAATATGGAACACTTCATACACCCATGCTCTTCAGTTTTAGTGAGTTATTTCAGTATATAAATATGCTATAGTTTATCAATAATTATCAAAGAATAAGATAAATATAAGTAAGGATATTGCAACTTTTTTTTTTTTTTTTTTTTTTTTTTTTTTTTTTTTTTTTTTTTTTACTTTGGGAAAATACATTTCTGAAGTGAGTTAACTCAAGGACGCTTCACTGTAAACCTGGTAAGAAATTGTTAAGTGAGAAATTAGACTGTTTTTTTTATTTAATCTATATATTTTCAAGTTTGGAATAATGATCAAGTGCTTTAAACGTAACTTATCAACTGATACTTCTACATGAAATGCACAGTCAATATTACACTATTTATCTTTGATTTCCTATTAAGCATTTTCTATTTAGCAGCTCAGATGGGCAAAAATGAAAGCTATATTAATTTGTACTCATCTGATTTCCAGTGTATTTGAGCTTCTATACATTAATATGAAATTGTTCTTTAATGTTAACTGTGTTTTATACCCTAATACCAATATACTTGATTCATTTTCAGTTTTTTAACCTGTGTTAATACATGTGCTAGTTTGATACTTATGTCAGTTTCTTCTTCATTAACCTTTATCCATCAACTAATTAATTGTAATACGTGAACCATTTGCCTTATAAACTAAATTCATTTTCATGTATACTCATTTCCTCTACATTTTTTCATTATATCACAATGGATATGCCTGAACATATATTCTTTAGCACTTATTGAGGATTAACTATATTACTCTCTCTTAAAATTCTATTCTAATTAATAAAATCACATTGGCTATGTAGGGTAATTTAGAAAGGACTTTAAAACCCATTTCTCATAAAATATACATTTCACATTAAATATACATTTCTTTTAAATATTGTGACTACTGAAGTAAGTCTTCAATTTCTGTCCAAGAAAACTGATGAACTGTAACCAAAGTTTCTTCTTTCACATGTATAGTCTGTGCTGAAAGTTTCCTTCACATTTCAAAAAAAGTGAGTCCATATCTTCCCAGTGAAATTCCTCATGTTGGCATCAAATATTGAGTCTGTTTTTCCATTCCTCCTCGCTGACTTTCCCCACTGCTTACCCACTGTGGTCAACTTATTCCCAAAGGCAAGTGCATGGACAACTCAGTCTGGGATGAAATGAGTCTTTGAAAGGTGACGTTTTGTTGTCCCTTATTCTAAGTAAAGCAGTACCTATTTCTCTGTCCCAGGAAAAGACAGTGCATCTGATTTGCTTTGACCAGGAGTGACACCGTGATTCCTCCAAAAGTACGCATTCTAAAAACCTACAACTTCTATTCTCATCCTTGTATGATCTTGGAGGCTGCATGAGGAAACTGTGTCTCAGGATAAAAATGTGGTGTTGAACCTTCGCAGGGCCAAGGGCCTCTCCTCCCGTTGATGACCGACTTGGCTATCCTCCATTATAAATACACATGCTTCCAGAGCCATCAGTCCCACCATGTGTACTCCTTGGTTGGTGGTTTAGTCCCTGGGAGCTCTGAGGGTATTAGTTAGTTCAAATTGTTGTTTGTCCTAAGGGGCTGCAAACCCTTCAGCTCCTTCGATCCTTTCTTTAACTCCTTCATTGGGGACCCTGTACTCAGTGCAATGGATGGCTGTGAGCCTCTACTTCTGTATTAGTCGGGTACTGTCAGAGCCTCTCAGGAGATAGCTCTATCAGGCGGGAGTGCCCTTCCTTTAGTCTCTGCTCCATAGTTAGTCTCTGCAACTCCTTCCATGGATATTTTGTCCCCCCTTTTAAGAAGGAATGAAGAGTTCACATTTTGGTCTTCCTTCTTGAGTTTCTTGTGGTTTGTGGATTGTACTTCGAGTATTCCGAACTTCT
>NW_022196905.1:48343183-48346508 GCF_008632895.1 Mastomys coucha | reverse complement strand
TTTTTGGAGGGGAAACTGGAAAGGAGAAATCATATGACATGTAAATAAAGAAAATATCTAAATAAAAATAAATAGACATCAATTGAAGGGGGGAAAAGTGGTGTTGAGATGAGCTGCTGCAGCTGATTCTTATAACCATGTGTGCTATAAACTTATGTCAGATGACACAAGCACAGGGCTGAAGTCAGGCAGGAGAGAACTGCCCATTTGGGTATGCCTGTACAGTCTGGACCTCACAGATTGAGATGATGAATATGTGACTATTGACTTTCCTGTGAAATCAGCCACATTCCTTCAAGCTTTCCACTATGAGCAAAGTAATATCATTGCACAGAGTTTGCCTGTGGAAGCTTGTCAAGCAGCTCTACCCACTTCTTGCTTTCATGTTCTCCTTTATGCCATACAGATCTAATTACTTCTTTTAATAATAGTTGTGTTAAATCTAGTGGGGTGTGTGTGTGCGCCCGCATGCGCGCATGCGCGCCATGATTTCTATAACCATCTCATTCCAACAGAAATTCACACTTGCTGTTTGCTCTTCTTATGCACTGTGGTTGTGAATATTTCCATGCCCCTTCCTTGTGCCGGGCACACTTAACCCTAAGAGACAAATTGGAATAGTGGCTCAGCAGCAAGTCATATGTGCCAAGCTCACCTCTCACAGTTCCCTTCTTTGTTCTTTACTCTTTATTTTGACATCTTCATTGCAGTTTGTTAAATGGTCAGTATTCAACCTTTCGTAACATTTGTATTAGGCACACCACTGAAATAGCCCTATGACGCCTTACAGACCACACTTTTCTCTGTGAGAACTGACAGAAATAGTATCTTAACTGTCTTTAATTCAGGGCTTTATTCCTTTTATCCAGCCAACCTATAAATATCATTTCATTGTTTCTCTCTTTGCTCAGTTACAGTTGAGAAGGTGACTCATAGCCACATTCTCTCTCTTTGAAAGCACGTGTTTATTCAAGTTCAGAAGCACAGTAGGTTTGTATTTTCTAGTTTATTTATTCCAACTCTAAAATAGAGTGGTTCCTCCTTTGTCTCCCCTTTAAAATTATTTTTGCTAACTAAATAATTTCCAGTACCTTTTTTCATGCACACACTGTTTTTATTCCTCTTCTAACTCAATCTCCCTCTCATCCTCTACCCTTCATGCACCCTTACAAATCCCTTCCTCACATTAAAGTCTGTTTAACGTGTTTTGTGACCTGATCCAACAGCTTTAACCAGGGTAAACAGAGTAACACAGGTTTGTAACTGCCCATAGGGACATCTTGATTCTTTGTTTTATTCTTTGCAATTTTTTTATTGTCTTTTAATTTGTCACCATTAATTTTAATACTTGTAATAATTTGTTTATTATTATTAACTTAGTACTTATATACTTATTATACTTATTTATATTTGCAGAAACTTTATTAAATCCTTTAATAAAGATTTCAGAGTTTGGAAGATTATTTAAAGTGATTTTTTTAATATTTCATTTACCAAATATGTGCTGAACACACAAAAGTACAATAGATTTATCTGTGAAGCTTCCACCCCTCTGTTACACATACACATAAAATTCTAATTATCTGTTAGTAAATTTGTAACAATTTTTATAAAGCTAAAAATCTCATAAGACCATGAAGATTTTCATTACTATCCTGATTTTAATTATGGCATTTGCTACTGTGTTTTCTTAGGACTATACCAAGCATCCTTGCTTTGTTTCAGTATGAGCTAATCAATGTTGACTGTCACAATAGCTGTAGATTTTCAAAAGGACTTTCACAATCATTACAATAAAAGGATTTCCTATTTAGTTTAAAGAGACTTTGGGCTAATAATTAGTTCTTAGTGTTGTCAGAGTACTTATTCCTGCACTTATTATCAATATCCAAAATTCTTACTTTTAATGATCATAAGATGGTGACATATTTTGACCTAGAATTACTGAAATAACTCCTATTTTTATATCATGTGTACTCTCTTCATAAATGTTTGAAGTGATTTTTTTTTTACTTTATTATTTATTCAGTGTTTATAGGTGTCTTGTCTGCACTTCTGTCTGTGCAACATATGTGTGCCTGGTGCTTTTGGTGGCCATCAGAGGGCATCACATCTTCTAGGACTGGAGTTACAGTTAGTTGGAAGCCACTGGGCACTAAATCAAGGCCCCTTGGAAGAGAAGCCAGTGTCTTAACCATTAAGTCATTTTAGGGGACATTTTCAGTGGACAATTTAAATTATTTAACAATATCTAGTTAGTGTTCTACATGTATGCTCATAAGGAAGAACTGTTTGTAGAATAATACTATTTTTCTTTGTCAGAATTTAGCATTATGTTAGGGTGGAAAGATGAAGTTATTCCTACAGTGTTTCTCTGTTTACTGGAAAAGTTTGTATGACCTTGGTATTAAAGTAGTTTTTGAATGAGCAAATGTGAAAATACCAAAGGTTATGGATTTATTTGGGAAAGATATTTTTGTCACAACACAAATCTGTTCAATAAATGTGCTATCTAATTTTTCTTCTAGTTCACCATATTTGAAAAGTTATATTCTACAAATATTTGTAATAATATAATTTCATAGTTGGGAAATACCAGTTGACATATTTTTTATTATCCCTGAATGTTCAGAGGGCTTATCATAAAAGATACATAAACATTTATTATTAATGTTCATAATTCTGATACGTCTTATTCTTTTACATTGATTAACATAGGAAGAAGACAATGTGTCTGAGAACTGGAGAGATTGCTCAGTAGTATAGATTGCACTATTTTTGCAGAGGACCCCAGCTCGATTCCCAATACCCACATATATAGTCACAACCATCTCTAGACACAGTTCCAGGAGATCCACTGCCCTGTTCTGCCTTGCATGGGCACTATACACACATGTGGGTCAGACCTACAAGAAGGCAGAACACCCATACACAATTCTGTTCAATAAATATTGGGATATTCAGGTATTTTTTTTTTTAAAAAAACCTATTGATCTTTAATATATAGCTTTTGGAATATTCTAATTTTAAAATTTTCATTTTATTTTTACACATATATATTATTTTCAGTCTTCTATTCATGTTGATTTGCTGCAGTTCATATACACCTTTGAAATGTAGGCTGCTACATCAGTGATTTCTGAACTCTGTTCTACATTATAAACTAAAGTCAAACATACCCCTTTAAGAATTACTTTTATTCTATTTAGTAGTTCTCATTTACATTATTTTTATTGTTATTCAATTTAACGTATTTCTTTTTTTTAAACTTTTATTGCATTATGATGAGAAAAGTTAAATGATTTCAATTTATCTGAATTTGTTA
>NW_022196905.1:48341661-48342278 GCF_008632895.1 Mastomys coucha | reverse complement strand
CTGTCACAAACAAACAAGTTGACAGTGTATATAGATTGTACAATGTTGGACCTATTTCTCCAATTACCGAAGTAGAGAGATCATTAGATGACAAACAACAAATTTCCAATTCCTCATATTATTGGATTTCAATCGATTAGGATATGTTGGTGTCTTAGTCAGGGTTTCTATTCCTGCTCAACATCATGACCAAGAAGCAAGTTGTGGAGGAAAGGTTTTATTGAGATTACTTCCACAGTGCTGTTTATCACAAAGGAAGTCAGGACTGGAACTCAAGCAGGTCAGGAAGCAGGAGCTGATGCAGAGGCCATGGAGGGATGTTCTTTACTGGCTTGCTTCTCCTGGCTTGCTCAGCATGCTCTCAAGACCTCCAGCTCAGGGATGGCACCACCCACAAGGGGCAATTGAGAAAATGCCCTACAGCTGGATCTCATGGAGGCACTTCCCCAACTGAAACGCCCTTCTCTGTGATAACTCCAGCGTGTGTCAAGTTGACACGCAAAACCAACCAGTACAGTTGGTAATATTAATTTTCAAATTAATATATTAAAAAAGGAATTGTCACTTCCTGTTGTTTTTGTTGTAAGAGGTGGAATTAGGTTTATGTGGATTTGTTG
>NW_022196905.1:48293524-48340687 GCF_008632895.1 Mastomys coucha | reverse complement strand
TCATCATGATAAGTGATTTTAGATCTGAATCTTGTGTTTCCGGTGTGATGGTGTGTCCAGGACTTGCTCTGATCCTGGGTGTGTTAGAGCACCTGGGAGTGGAGCTTCCTCTGGGTGTTATGTCTAACGTATTTCTTGATTCTCTTTGATACACTAGTTATTTAGAAAATTTCTAAATTATTTCTACAAATTGAGAATTCACCTAGACAGCACATTGTGATTGTTCCTTAATTTCATTCTATTGTAGTAGTAAACATATTATGTAAAATGTCCATTGCTTAAAATCTATAGAGATCATTTGATAGTCTAATACATTGTCTATCTCCATGAACATAATACTAGCAACAAAAACGTGTTTTGAAATTACTGCATGTATTATACTAATGTCAAGAGCTACTGTGCATTTTCTTTCTCATACACTATTAAATTATCCAAAAGTTCATGAGGCTATCTATTACATTGTGAGTTTTCTAACTATTTCTATAAAAGTGTACTTAATAATCTTGAAGCTTTATAAAAGATGAAATTACTTTTGTAATGTTAATTTTTCTTTATGGAGTTGCCCTTGAGCATTACATAGCATCCTTTATGGAAAGTATCTTTAGTCTAATTTACAAAGCCTTAGATGCTTACTGTAGGCATGATTTTTAGCCAGAATTTATTGTTCACATATGAAATTTTATATGTGTTAAATATGGCTTTTTCTTGCATATTTTAGTTTCTCTAAATTTCCAGTTTTCTTTTTAATTTCTTCAATATGCCTGTAGAATGTAACATTTAATCCACGTTTGCCCCTCAGTTTCCAAAATATATTTTAAGTATTATTATTAAATAAATTATATATATGCATACATATATTAGAGAAAGATAGACAGACACAGGTATAGAATGACCAAGCAAAGGCATTAGTTTTTAAGTGATTTCAATAGGGGACTTCTATGCACAGATTAGCTTTTCTAGACATATTTATATTCAACATTATAACATTGCATGTAAAAATGTAGAAATCTTGCCATTAATTTATCGATTTCAAATTTTGCCTCTATACGTATAGGGAACCCTAAAGTACAATAATATTTGCTTTCATGTTTTTTTAATCTGTTTAATTATTGACACAGGCATTTCTTTTACAATAATTCCATTATTCTAAAGAACAAAATTGATGCATACTCAATATTAATTATACAAAAAATGATAAAAAGGGTTTTTATTGATTAAATACTGTGATATTTTTCTTTATTAGTCCATAGATAGTAATGTAAAGTAAAACAACACAGGCTTTTCTTTGCTTATGATTTCATTTTCCTGCAGTGTAGTTTCCTTGCTTGAGTCAACATTGATCTACAGTAATGATAAAATCTGTGCATGTTTTCTTATGGACTAGATTGTAAACATGTACATTCACCACATACATTACTGTGAAGAAATAGTAGCCAATGCATATAATTTAGCACTATGATTACTTTCAATTAATGGTCTATTCTGAGAGAAATCCCACATCACACTACAGATAGTTTGATTTACTCTTTATCAATGTGCTAGCAAAAAATTAATTCCTGCCTAAATCCAGTAAGTTCAATCACACATAGCATCCTGTAGGAGAAAATTCAGAAATGCCCATGCTGCCAGCCAACCTGACATACTGCACTTCTAAATAAAAAGCATGGCACTCCATGCCCTGAGTATTCCCAGAAATCAGAACACTGAATTTTGAAATAGTGCGAGTAGCCAGTAGCTGGCCTACTCCTCAGTAGTCTTCTCTCTATGTGTCTCCTCTTAAGTGCTTCCCCTCCATAGAGTTCCTGATGGTATGTCCACTATGCCCAACCAATCACAGTTGATGGGCTTCTACTATATAGGCAGTTGACCATATACAATAAAGCAGATTCTGGAGCGGTACTCTATTCCAATCCATGGATATCGTAGTCTTCTGGGGATATTCCAGTAATGATGGTAATTTGGAGCTCAATCTTGTGGAACATGAGAACATTGGGTAAAGGGACCCCCTGGTAAAATAAACCAGGAGCACAATTGGAAATTTACCACTGGCTCAGGGAACAGTGCAGATGCAGGTGATAATACCTCTGCTAAAAGAGAAAGGACTTAAAAGGTACAAACATTTGAGTTGAAAAAAGTTTTGGTCTGAGTGTCCAGAAATAAATCTTTGGTTTTCCACAGAGGACTGTTTGATATAGAACTGTGCCAGAGAGCTTTGAATAATGCACGAGAGAGGAAGTCAGGACTGGATGTTCCTTGTCTGAATTGTTCTGCCCTATTATTGTGGCTATAATGAATGGGTCTACCTGGTGGCAAGAAAATGGAAGAAACAGCACCACTGATGGAAAAGCTTGCTGCCTCTCCAAAGAGGATGCCTCCAACAAGAAAGAGGAAGTCATAGTGACTGACAGGAAGGGTAGTCCTGGTGAAGGTCTCTTGGTGCCATCTTCTTTATACCCTTCCTTGAATGAATTGCTTGAACATTGTAGTTTAGAAAGGGAATTATCTCAGCCGCCACCAGATTTAGAACCTTTTTCATGGCTTTGTGCTTGCTGGCCAAATGATCAACCTGAAATCTCTACTTAACCAGTGAAATTAAATCTTACCACACAGAGGCCTTGTAACATGGTATCTGCATGACCTTAAAACCATACAACAGTGCAGACTGTAGAGATGATGAATGCCAGTTTCAATATGTAATGTGATTATTAGAAAAAATATGCATGAATTTAAATACTTTGGAGGACTATAAACAGCCACCTGAAGTGTATGTGCCCTGAGGCCTTTTTTTTTCATTTGGAAGGCACATTATTATGATCAATGTGAATTTTAGGATGAGAAAAATCAAAGCTCAGTTATACCATTGATTGTGGATATATTACAGGGAGGAGTCTCTCATCTCCATCTGAGGAGGTCCCTGGAACTAACTCCTCAGTATTTTGACCAAATTTATTTGTGCGTCCTAACAGCTTGGAAGGCAGTGTCCTTTTCAAGGGACAGTGAGTTTCAAGTATTTACTATAGGACCTACTGGGGTTTGTACAAAATTTCTGTCTGGAGTACAAAGTTCTGTGAAACACAAAGTACAACGTGCTGAGGCGGCTGGCATACTGTGTGCCAACTTACTTATGATGGGGCCACAGCAGAGCCATAGAGGGTTCTATGTTCAGTAAAGAATATCCCTCTGGGTCCTCCTGGAATGTCAAGAAATAGGGACTCAGATATATACTACCAGTATCTTTGCAAAGGCTCTTGTAACAGCCCTAATATCTAATAGAACACTAAAACAACAGCTATGAAAAAAATAATAAATAGGAAGCTCCAAGGGATATTCTTGACCTTTATTTACTCTTATTTTTTTTAATTTGTCTCAAGGTGATATATGTTCAAGAGTTCAAAAACATTTCTCTGCAGAACATTATGAATTGCCTTTAAACCGTTTTGCCTACAATGGAAATTTCAGCATGTTACCAGGATCCCTTATAATCCCCAAGATCAAGCCCACATGCAAGAGCACGCAAAAAAGAACAAATTGATAAATACAAAGGGTGGAATATGGGTCTGAATAAGGCTCAATCTCAACATCTTCTTAATATGGCATTGATAACTTTAAAATGTTTAAAAACAGATGACAGGGAAACATTGCAGCTCATAAACTTCGGACACCTTTGTCAGGACCTCCCAGTTTACCTCTGGTGATCTGTAAATGCATAATAACAGGTAAATGGCAATCATCAGCCTCATTGCTTACAAATGGGAGGGGTTTCCCTAGTGAGTTTCTCTAAAATGGACTACAGTCCATCTGGATTCCTGCCTAGCTCACTCAACCTTGTACAGCTGACACCAGAAATGAAGTAGATGAAACTGAGCAGCCACAAGGGATACATGTGTTTGCCTACTGCACAGACTCTTAATAATGCCTGTGCTGAAAATTATTGGGCATTGGTATCCAACCTTCTCTTGTACCAGGGATCTAGATCAGAGGACCTCGTCCTCAGCTGATGGCTAATGACTCCAACCTATTTCCTGATATGGGTCCTACAAGAGAAGATTCAAAATTCTGGAATGACACTATCCCCACACCCAGATACCCTCTTTGTTTTTATAACCCTTAGAATCTATATGTTTATCTCTTTAGTGGTAATATATTGGTTAGCATATCCCACTTACTGATCAGGAAGCTCAGCTTTCAGAGAAGCAAAATGATATAGATTGGGAAACTGTAGGGGAAAAAATGCAGACATGACTTAGTAGCTAGCCCACCTTGCACACTGAGCCACTAAATAAGAAGCTTGGAACACCTTGCTCAAGAGTATTCCCAGAAGTCACAATGCTGAGTTCTGAGGTAGTGTGATTTGCTAGTAGCTGGCCTGCAGACCGGTGTCTCCATGATTTCTTTTAAATATTTCTGCTACATTGAGACCCTTGTGCTATGAGCATTCAATGTCCAATCTGAGGTAATGTGCTAACCAATCACATTCAATAGCCTTCCACTGTGTAGGTAGTTGTTCACATACAATAACCCAGATGCTGTTCCCTGAAACTGTCTCTGGAGTTATTCACCTCAGCCCACCCATGGGCATTGTGGTCTTGCCGGGGGACACACTGGTAATGATGGTAGCACATGACATTTGACAAATAAGATTGACAGAAGACCTGTATATACTCACAACCCTCTGGAAAAATGCCTGAACAGCCACCTAGAGCTTGTACTCAGGACTGGGCCTGACACCACTACAGTAAGGGCAGATTTTATAATAAAGAGAATATGGTGCCATCTGATTTTCATGGAAGTGTGTATGGGATGTCAAAGAATGACACCTTCTACTAACTAATAAGCCATAACTGAGCTTGCTTCCTTTGATAAGAACAACCATTTGGCTAAGCTGTAACAACAGAAGCATAAAACAGAATGGAATTGGGAACTGGGTCAACTGAGAACAGCATATCACTGTTTATTTCGATGTCAGAAATTTACTATATGTGAAGTAGCAGCAATACAGCTCTTTATAAGTTATGGATATGTTAGGATATGTTCTATAGAATCTCCTCTCCTGCTCACTCCTTGGGCATTTACAATATTTCATTACAATGTTACACTAGTAACATCCTTTATGGTTAGTTGTGTGTATTTGTTCACATGCTCTTGAAGAAATAATCTTTCTTTTTCTTAATTCATTTTATTCTTTTTTTTATTTTAACTTGGTTTTTCAGTTTATTTTAGACAATGTCTCAGATCCAGGCTGTCCTAGAACTCACTGTGTAAAACCAGAGTGACCAGCAATCCTCTGGAGTACTGAGATTACAGATGTGAGACAGCACATCTGGCTCTTAAGGTTACTGAGTTAGAAAAGATACAAAGAGCTACAGGTAGAAAATTGTTCATCCTATTATAGTTCTCAGTGTTCTGAATTTACTCATACTTCAGTTTTTTTCTCTGTAGAGGGTTTTTTTCAAAGAATTCTTTTTTTTTTTTAATTAGATATTTTCTTTATTTACATGTCATGCAATGTCTCCTTTCTCTGGTTCCCCTCCAAAAATAAAATAAAACAAAAACTAAAACAATCCCCTGTTCCTACCTCCCTCCCCCTGCTCACCACCTCTCCTGCTTAACAGCCCTTGGCATTCCACTACACTGGAGCATAGAACCTTCACAAGACCAAGAGTCTCTCCTCCCATTGATGACCAACTTGGCCATCTTTTGCTATACATATGCTTCTGGAGCCATGAGTCCCACCTTGTGTACTCTTTGGTTGGTGGTTTAGTCTCTGGGATCTCTGAGAGTACTAGTTAGTTCATATTGTTGTTTGTCCCAAGGGGCAGCAAGCCCTTCAGCTCCTTGGGTCCTTTCTCTGGCTCCTTCATTGGGGACCCTTTACTCAGTCCAATGGATGGCTGTGAGAATCTACTTCTATATTAGTCAGGTACTGTAAGAGCCTCTCAGGAAATAGCTATATCAGGCTCCTGTCAGCCAGCACTTGACAGCATCCACAACAGTGTCTGGTTTTGATGATTGAATATAGGAAGGGTTCCCAGGTGATACAGTCTCTGGATTGTACTTTGTAGGTCCAGTGTAGGCCAAGTGCAAGCTGCCCAGGGTCTCTGTGAATCTATGTGTATCTGTTCTACTGTGCATAGAACTTGTTTGTTTCCTTGGTATTCTCCACGACCACCCCATAGCACCTTTGCTCTTAATATCTTTCAGCCTTCTCCTACACAGGGTTCCTAAACCCAGAGAGGAGGGATTTGTCAGAGACATTTTAAGACTTTGTGTTCCAAAGTCTCTAACAATCTGTACATTGTCTCAATCAATTTCTGTATTTGTTCCCAACTACAGTAGGACAAATCTTTTTTCTTTCTTTTTATTCCTATGAATGCAAGCTTTATTATTAATGTACCATTGATAGACATAAATCTCAACAGCCCCCTGCCCCAACAAGGAAGCTTAAAAACAATAACAAAAAGAGCCTATGCTAGAGAGTCAGAAATCCTGTGATATGACACCTCTGCTTTGGTATCCAGAAGAGAGTGCTTCAGGGAGTCCAGGGTCATTCTGAGACAGCTCTTTGGGGTTCTTCCTGGTGGTGTCTCTTGGAATTGAGTGGTAACTATACATTTCCCACTTAGACAACCTCTTCTTCCCTTAAACAACTGCTTGAGCTTCATCTCACGCCTGTTCTTGGAAAACCAAAACCGAATGCATCATTTTGTCAGTTTGAGTGCATCAGTCAAGGCCTCTAAAGTCTTCTCCTTAGGGTGGTGATCTTTCTCAAAGTACTTTTTAGCTCATGAGAATGCTTATAGGTGAACCCAAAGTTTCCATCCCAGTAGGACAAACTCAGAGGCACTGGACTATGAGTATCGCAAAATGCCATCGGGAGTCATTTTACTGCTGTGTTCCTTTAACAGAATAGCAGTATTTGGTTCTTGTCCATTCAGGTCCCTGCCCAACCTAGTCTTGGATTCTTAGTCATTCTAGCAGTGTCAATGATGGGTTCTACCTCATGGAGTGGGCCTTAAATCCAATGAGATATTGGTTGCTACTCACACAAGATTGGTGGTATTAGTTCATCTTGAAGTCTGGTTATCTTTGTAAATTGAAGAACGTGTAACTGATTTGGTGTTTGCCTTTGGTAGCATTCAGAGTATTTTCCAATACCATGAACACTAGTGAATACTGGTGAAAACTCTATGTAGACACTAGCTCAACTTCTCTATCTTCAATGAGTTGTGAAAATGTCTCAGAAATAGGACTTTAAGTTCATCAGTTTGTGGAGAACAATCAATTCTTAGCAGCATCCTGGGTTGTATGGGAGTTCCTATGAGAATCTCTTGGCCAAGAACTCAATTAGATATAACCCATTACCAGACTGGAAGCTTAATTTGATAATGAGAGGTAAGCTTTATCTGCTCCATTATTTGGAGATTTCATTTAGATCAACTTCATAGATGTATATATTTTAGGAAACTTCTACTGTGATAGGTTTCCATATGACCCCCAATATGGCCCTTTGTTTTTGCTGTTCTTCTCACTAACCTCCTTGCTCTACCTCCCCATTTGATTCCTCTCTCCCAGTCACCTCTGCACTCATCCATAACTCTCTGTTCTGTTGTATTTCCTAGGACAATCCATCCCTTTTCCTCAATCCCTTACTCATTGCTTAAGCTGTGTGATTGTATAGACTCTAGCTTGCTTATTGAAGATGTACATATTGTCTATTTCTTTAAAAGTGATTACTTTCTTTATAGTTAAATTGCATGTGTAGTTTTGACAAACACCTTTATCTTAGTGTTTATAGCATTTTTTAACTTACATGAAGAACATGTGCATGTCGGCTGGAGTACTGATTTGCCAAGTAGCAAGGATTTGAATTGTTGTTTTACTAGTTTAAAAGTCTACTTGACTTTCAGTTCAATCTGCACTTCTGATATTATGCATTAAGTTGAATATACTTCTATTTTATACATGGTAGGGTTATTGATTGTAATTATTCCACTTTTGCAGATTTTATTATGTATGCCTTTATGGTTATTTTTCTACATTAACTTTAAAGCCATTCATCTATTATCTTGGATGAAAAGATTGATTAAAAAATCAACACTATTTTACTTAGGAAAAATAACTCAATCAGTAAAGGGCTTGCCTCACAGGCAATAAAACCTGAATTTGCTCCACAACACTCACCAAAATAAATAAATAAAAGTAAAAAAAAAAATCTGATGTTGTTGCCTATGATAAAAAAACACTTAGGCTTCACGGAAAAGAAAATCACAAGTGCTTGCTGACTGCCTATCTGGTTAAATCAGTGAGTTTCAAATTCAGTGAGCAACTTCTCAAATACAATAAAGTGTCAAGAAATTGAGGAAGAAACCTGGTATTAACCTCTGTCTTCTATATGTATATCCACTCAAGTGAATGTTTACTTGTATACAGAGGCTTACACAGGAATATCCATACATGCACACACACACAGATAATCACGCTAAACTTATAAAATAATCAAGAATATAGTACATTCATTACATTTTACTATCCTAAAACAAGAAATATCTACTTGATCATGTATATCTACATATCATATCTTTTCTTTGTTTAGGGTTATTTTGATGAAAATAACACTTCATATTTCTTGGTCAGTGGGGTTAGTCTTCTCATTCTAAATTTTTCTAATAAAATATTTTCTCTTAACATTTTTAAATTGACATCATTTATAAATGTGAAGCTTAATGTTTGTTTCTAAATTTTATAACTTTAGATTTATGAGTTATTTTCAGCTATACAAATCTCATTTTATTCCATTAATATAGATTCTACAAAAGCAAGTATATTACCAATTTGATTATCAATTGTTTGGTTTTATGGAAGTTCATGTATGTACCTTATGTGAGTAAAATTTCCAACAAGAAAGCATAGTATGTACAGATATAAGACCCCATTGTCTATAATCATGTATATGACAGTCATATTTACTTCATTGTCACAGTATAAACAAACTAACAAATTAAGATAAAGTTATGTGCTTTGGGGTAGTCTTTGACATTTCAGTCCATGGCAAATTAGATTGATTACTTTGTGTCTAAAGCAAGTCAGCATATAACGGTGGCAAGACAATGTAGTAAAAAATGCCATTTACCTCGATGAAACTAAAAGTAGAGAAAATAAGAAAGGAATCAGTGAAAGTCTCAAAATTCCCTAGTGATCTATTTCCTGAAAGACATAAATAATAATGGCCCATTCAGCTATGGAGTAATTGATGATTTAATTCACTAAGTCAGCACTCTCATGACCCAATCACCTCTCAATAATGTTACCAGCTGAAGGCCAAGCCTTACAAAATGGGAGATACTGCAGAGGAAAGATATAATAACACATATTTACTGAAAGAAGATCTTTACTCACATAAAACAGAAAAAGATTGGAATTTATTATTTATATCATTTCAGTATCCAATGCATAAATAAAAATTCACCAGTTTCATTATGCATTATATGCACAAACATAACTTTTCTATTTGTAACTTGATCTGTGATGGGGTATTCATTTGTTATCTGTTCTTCATTTCCACTGTCTAAAGTACTTTTTCAGCCTTGCCTCTTCTTCCTTGAACTCTGAAAGACTAAGAGTTCATTATTTTATATAATGTCTCTTAGATTACCTTTGCATAACAGTTACCATAGTTAGACTAGGAGTTTGAATAAAACAGAACATCAAAGAATCACTGGTGTTATCTTTCTTAGGATGTTCAAACAAAAGAAATTTGAAGAGAATTTGTTCTTTTCCTGTTGCTATTAGCTTTAATCGCTGGGATAATAGGTTATTTCCCAGGTTTCTCCACTGTAAAACTATTTTTTCTTTATAATTAATAGGTATATTTTGAGATGATTAATTAAGATCCAATTTAAGTATCCTGGGTCTCATCCTGCTTTTTAAAAAGCTATTAGTGTAAGCTCATTGTACAAAGTGAAGGTCTTATGACACTTTTGTTGGGGTATATCATGGACTTTTGCCACATTGACTCTTCATTGTCCTCTCTTTTCACCCCTCCTACTTTTCTCCTTCATTTCAAACACCATTCTTTATTTTCAGGATAGCCTGAAATATGTGTGTGTGTGTATATGAATGATATTACACACGCATACATACAACTATATAATGTTATACACATGTATATGTCCTGCAGATGAACAAAATCATGAAATGTTGGTTTTTCAAACTTAGTAAGACCTCTTCACATTTTCAGTTTTTTTAATTCTCTATTGATGATTCTTCTCTTAATCACTTATATTATTATGATGAACAAATGCCCACATTGTAAAAAAATCATCTATTTTTTTCCTTTAAAATTGGAACTGTTGCAAAAGCAAGAGCTTTGCTTTTCCATTTATATAATTGTTGAATACATATTCACTCATTAATATATCAGTGTAGATTCCAGAATATTCTTTTAATCAGCAGCTAACATTTGTTACTATCCTTTATATTAAAATAGAACTATTTCATATAATATATTCTGGTTATGGTTTTCCCTAGCTTCTCCAAGATCTAACTCATGTTAAATTTTACTGAGATTTGATGGTGGTTATTTTGGCAAGTCTGGGGTGGGATTATACATTGTGTGCACTATTGTCATTGATAGCTCATCTTATCTCCTTGCTTCATAATTAAAGTGATTCTTTATTCAAAATAAGCTTTATTTTTATTGAGAGGTTTAAAATAGAAACAAATATCAAATGAGTAGATAATCAAATTGTTTGAAGCTATCAGTATATTTGTATATATAGTATTTTGGAGACACACAGAGATATGTTTGTTTTATTATTTACTTATGTACATTTTTAATATGTATTTGTCCAGTCTCTGTGTATTAATATTGTTAAGTGCATACTGATTTTTCAAATTAAAATGGCCATAAAATATAAAGGTCCTTCTTTTGTTTCAAACTATGTTCACTCAATTGACAAATTTTTAAATACAACTAAGATGGATGTTATAATTCTAGCCTCAGACTTGAAAATATGAGTGAACCTTTTGTTGTAAATATTTAACTTAAACAGAAGGGATAAAAATGTTGTGTTCAAAATTACTTGCAATAACTGAAATTGTCCCCAGATTTTCCAACTTGCTATTTTTACATGTGAATCATGAGTAAAAACATTAATTCTGTTGTATTATCAGCATTCTTTCTAAAAGTATAAAATATTATGCCTGTAAATTGCATGCTGCCCTTAACTTTTCCTTGGATATAATAGTTATTTTTTTGTTTTAAAGGAAATAAGAATCTCTTTCTCATTTATTATAATGGATGATGTCTTATTTCATACACTGAGATAGAGTGCCTTCAGTCAAAGAAAAATACTGTTTGATCATACACATAGAATGAGAAACACCTTGTTAAATTATTCATGTTTATGATTTGTAGAATTATGCATGAAAATATCATTCATATATATGATATCTATACAAGTATATAGATTCATATATATATATAGGTAGATAGATAGATAGATAGATAGATAGATAGATAGATAGATAGATAGATAGATAGGTATAATGTTCAAGGTAGTAAGAGTGTTCACTATATTGATAAAATGTGATTAGTTAAAGAAACTACCTTATTTTCATGATATCTACTTGGAGTTGGTCTGTTATGGACTGTTAATATATTTTTGAATTTTAATTTTTCCTAAAGATGAAACACATTCCAAGATTCATCCCTACTTGATTTACGTTATAATGTAACAATTCACACGCAAGTATAACAAAGAATATACTCCAAGTGCTTCCTTACCTAAACTAGGTTTTTCCTACTTAAGTAAACATGTTTCATTGTCATACATATCTTTCAGGTTTACCAAGAAAGAACAGATCCTCCTTAATTTTACTGAAGTCAGAATATTTTACTAAAGTCAAACTCTTATTAATCTGGCTGTATTATTTAATCTAGATTCATCAAATTACAGAAAAGTTATATCTAAGAAGCTAGACAAATGACTCAGCTGTTGAGTTTACACTGCTCTTGCAGAGGATGCTTATTTGCATCCTCTGCAGCCATGTTAGACAGCTGAAAAGCATCTTTAACTCCAGTTCCAGTTGATTCAATCCCTCTTGCCTCCTGCATTCATGTGCACATACCACATACAGTGGCCTAAACATACACATAATTAAAAACCAGGTAAATCTAAAAGAAGAAGCACTAGAGCCATAAAAAATTATAACATGCATAAGTGAAACCTTTATCTGCTAAATATAATTCATTTCCTAGAAAAAAATAGCCTGAGTTTTCAAGTGAAGTCACCAGCATAACTATTTATTTTGCCATTTCTCATAATTTCACAGAATATAATTCTGACTTTACCATGTTACTTAATCCTCAATTACCGAATATCTTAAATTCTCATTCTCCACAATTTCAGTTCTAAATCTATTTTGCTTTGATTCAAATATGTTCCCAGAAAAAAGCTTCATTTCACTGATTATTTCAATTATTCTATAAATATTTGTTGAATGCCTAATATACATTATGTGTTTAAATGGCACAAAACTAAATTATGTTTCCCAAATGGAAAACATGTGCAATATTTATTACTTGTCTTAGTGGGGGAAAAAAAAGCTCGATAGTATTGCATTCTATCAATATAACTGTTTGAATAAGCTGATATTCATGACCAAACATATGGGAGCATAGGATGATAGCAAACAAATATTCTTTTGTATTCTAACTTGAAAAATAGTGAGAATTTTATAAATTTTGAAACAAAAAGTAATGCAAAGCCAGATACAATTTTGACTATTGCTAATGTCATCATGCCCCAACAGAGTGTTAGCTTTGTCTTTAAACAGGCAAACATTTAATGTTCATTTAGAAAGATGAGTTATTACCCCTGTTTGAAATGAGAGATACTATAGAATTACATGAAAGATATTTACATTAAAGCACTACATCCTTTACAAAGACTGGAGAAATGCAAAGAAACCCATCTATTGCCACAGAAAAGTAGTAAACAATTTCAGTATGGAGTAGACTGTAGAGATTAAGGACAAAGTACATCTATTTGGCAAAGGCTCATACTGAACAATTGCCCTTTGAGTTGATAGCTACAGCTATGCATTTTCCAGAAATCGAGAGTTTGAATTTACACTACTTGACTTTTTCAAGGATCTGAATAAAAAGGGTTAGAATTGTAAATGCCTTAAGCAGGAAATAAGAGCCATTTAGTTTGTAACAAGCAATTGTAAACAACCCTGAACAGAGCCGCATCTTAAAAGTAAGCTACATATTGTACCATAGGAAAATTGACATTGAAGAGAAAAGTAAAAGGACTTTTCAAATGTTTAAAACATGAAGTTACAGCATACCACAACTAAAAGCAATCAAAGCAATTTTAAAAAAGGAAATCACATGTTCTTCAGGGTCATGGAAGAAATCATATGTCACACTAAAATTTGAATAACTGAAGCTGACTTTGTTTGTAAGAGGAATGGGTTTCCAAAGGTAAACACAGTATGCAGGTGAAATGGCACAGCTGTCTTAGAAAGCTGTGGAGTTGACATCCAACAGGATTCTAAGAAATGGAGATTATTTAAAAGGAAGCAAACAATAAAACAATTTAGGCAAGTTTTTAGGAGATAAGTTTTTAAAGAATGCAAGAGTTTTAAATTAAAGTTTTAAAAGGCAGCAAGGAAATGAATATCCCAATCTTACTCCTCAACCTCACTCCATTTGTTCACTGAAACACAATAATGAGGTTTAATCAGAAACCAGGAGAACAAAGGGGTTTCTTTAATTCATGCCAACCAGTCTAAAGAAGTAGAAAGCAGGATGGCAAAACAAAGAACCATTCTAGACAGAAGTGAATGTCATGTATGCAATCTTGACATCTAAAACTATTTGTATCATAGAATCCAGTTACATACTCTGAAAATTTGAATATATTTAAAATCATTACAGCAAAGCATATACACATTTGACTATAACAACAATGGAAGTTTGAATAAAAGACATATTTTCTATAGCATTAAAGTCTCAAGGAACAAATTCAATTTCCGGCAAGAAAGAGTGAATCTTGTAATATATAATGAGGCACTTGATAGAATCTTTTGTAATGCCATGGAAGAAAAGATTCATGGAAACTCCTGCAGTCCAGTGTTTTACTTGGGAGTGTGAGGTTGAGGAAGAGGAGGTCCAGAGAAAGAAAGCTGAGACAAAGGAGGAAAGGTAAGCCCAATTAAGTTCCTGAGTAAGTCTACTGTATCCTTAGGAAAAACACATCCGCAATAGACAATGTAAGATATGTGTGCTTTAGAGCTATCTTTCATGAGTGAAAGATAGTCTGCATGACTCTTCTTGTCCACCAAAAAAAAAAAAAAATGACCCCAGAAAACTTAAGTAACGCCAATGCTTCTCATGGATACCCTGAGTGAATGTTGGGAACTATGCTGAAAATGTGGAAAAAATATTCAACATTTTCCAAGGATGTGCAAAATCTCTGAGTCTATATTCCTGTGTTATCTCAGGATTTATAGTCTGAAGAATAAAAACTAGTTGCATTCAATACAAAGAATACAATGTAGAACACTATATTTTAATAGGAAAGATGGAAGTTAGAACATACATAATAAAGAGATAAGAATTACTTTTAAAGTAAATGTAATACACGAACATTACTGAAAATAACTGACTTTAATAACAAATAAATTTCATTAGATGAAGACATGATAGACATTGATTATATATATATTTGAGGCTTCAAATATAATAGGACACTGAATAATATGATATTAATAAAGCAAAATTGCATGTCAAATGGATGAATTTCCAATAAATCTAATGAATATATGGTATACTAACACTATTTTATTTCAATTTTATATGACTATTACTACAACATGGAAAATACAGGAAAAAATTAAAATTATGGATTGGGGAAAGAAAATTTAAAGCAAACCTATATAGTATGTCAATATAAATGTAAAAAAACTGAGTCCCCTGACTGCCAAGTCACTGTAAAGCACACCCAACAGAAGCAAACTACACTCTGTCCCCTGCACTCCATATTTCAACCCATAACTATGACTGTACCCTGGAGGTCTGTTGGTACTAGTGACAATGAGAGAAGACCCTGGCCCAAGTACTTGACTACCAAGTCCCCTTAAAACACTCCCAATAGTCTTAAACTGCTGCTCACCCCCTGGACTCCATTTTCAGGTCCACAACTCTACCTACTTTCCTAGAGGCTACTCTGATATCAGAGCCCCCAGACCAAAATGGTACTAGGCACCCCAGAGATAAAGGTTAGCACCCCAAACCCCAGTGTCAATGCAGGCTAAAAAGTCCCAAGGGAGACATTCTACTGTACCTGAAGACTCACTAGTCATCATAAGAGAAATGGGAAACAGAAACCAGAGGAGAAAATATCAAAATATCCCCACATATTTGACAAAGATAAATTCAGAAATCATCATGTAAACTGATAATAGCTGCAAAACCTAGATGGCTAAAGGCCAGGGCAATATGGCACCACCAGAACCCAGCTACCCTACTAGAGCAAGACCTAAATATCATAACACAACCGAAACATGAGAAAATGACCACAGATGCCAGCACAGACTACTATACCCAGAAAAATCTTTCATTCATTATAGAGAAATATTTCATGACAAAAACTTATTTAAACTATTTATCTACAAATACAGTCCTACAGAAGATAATAGAAAGAAAACTTCAACCCAAGGAGGTTAATTAGACAAAAGAATACATAGGAAATAATTTCACACCAGAAGGGACACACACACACACACACACACACACACACACACACAACCACGAACAGCAAAAAATAACAGGAATTAACAATCACTGGTTATTAAAATCTCTCAACATCAATGAACATAATTCCCCAATAAAAAAGACATAGGTTAACAGATTGGATCTGAAGAAAACATCCATCATTCTCAAGCATATAAAAAATATACATCAGCAACAATGAAGGATATCACCTTAGAGTAAATGTGTGGAAAAAGGTTTTCTAAGCAAACAGACCCAAAAAGCAAAATACAGTAGCCATTCTAATATTTAATAAAATAGACTTCTAACCAAAATTAATCAAAAGAGATGGAAAAGGACACTTCATACTCATCAAAGTAAAAAATCCACCAAGATGACATCTCAATTCTGAATATCTATGACCAAATGCAAGGGCACCCAAATTTGTAAAAGAAATCATAACATTGAATCCCACACATTAGTAGTGGAAGAATTCAATGCCTCATTCTCACCAATAGGGAGGTCATCTGAAGAGAAACTAAACAGAATTAAAGGTACCAACAGAAGTTAAAGCACAAATGGACCTTACAGGTATCAAAAAACAAAAACAAAAACAAAAACAAAAAACAAAACAACAAAACAACAACAACAAAAACACCATCACCCAAACACTAAAGAATATGCCTTCTCAGAACCTCACAGAACCTTCTCCAACATTGACCATATACTTGGTCACAAAGCAAGTCTCAGCAGATCAAAGACAATTGAAATAATGTCATGTATCTTATCAGATGATATTGGATTAAAGCTGACTTCAACAATAACAGAAACAGAAAGACTACACACTCATAGGAAATTACCTTAGGCAATGACCACTGGGTCAAGGAAGAAATAGAGGAAGAAATTAAAGACTTCCTAGAATTCAATGAAAATGAATGCACAACATAACCAAACTTATGGGACACAATGAAAACAATGCTTAGAGGAAAGTTCCAAGTACTAAGTGCCTTCACGAAGAAATTAGTAAGATCTCATATTAGTGACTCAATAGCACACCTCAAAGCTCTAGAACAAAAAGAAGCAAACACACACAAAAGATGTAGACAGCAGGAATTAATCAAACACAGAATTGAAATGAAAAACAAAACAAAACAATACAGAAACAGATAGAACACTTCATTGAGAAAATCACCAACATAGACAAACACTTATCCCGATTGAATAAACACCATAAAGACAATTTCTAAATTAGCAAAAACAGAAATGAAAAGGGAGAAATAACAACAGACTAAAAGGAAATCCAAAGAATTATGAGATGTTACTTCTATAACATGTACTCCACAAAATTAGGAAATTTAAATGAATAGATAACATTTAGCACAGCTAAATCAATATCAGATAAGCAATAATCTAAATAGACCTATATTTAAAAGTGGTGATTGAAAGTCTCTTAACAAAAAGAAAAAAAAAAAAAAACACCAGGACAAGAAGGTTTTAATGAAGAATTCTACCAGGCCTTCAAAGAAAAGCTAATACCAATATTCCTCAAATTATTCCACAAAATATAAACAGAAGGAACAATGCCAAATTCATTTTATGAGGCCACAGTCACCCTGATACCTAAACCACACAATGACTCAACCAAAAAAAGGGAATTTCAGACCAATCTCCCTAATGAGCAATGATGGAAAAATACTCAATAAAATACTTGCAAAACCAGTCTAAGAACACTTCAAACCCATAATCCTCCATGATCAAGTAGGCTTTATTCCAGGGATACAGGGATGCTTTTACATATGAAAATCCATCAAGGGACAATCTAAGCAAACTAAAAGTAAAAACAAACAAAGAAACAATCAGGTGATCATCTCATTAAATGCTAAAATGCCTTTGACAAAATCCAACATCCTTTCATGATAAAAGTCTTGGAGAAATCAGGGAGGGATACAAGGCACATGCCTAAACACAATAAAAGCAATATAAAACAAGCCAATAGCCAGCATCAAATTAAGTGGAGAGAAACTTAAAGCAATTCTGCTAAAATCAGGGACAAGGTAAGGCTGTTTGTCTTTTCATATCTGTTCAATACAGTACTTGGTGTTCTAGCGACAACAATAAAACCACTAAAAGAGATCAAGGGGATACAAGTTGGAATGGAAGAAATTATAGTATCGCTATTCGCTGATGATATGTTACTATATATAAAACTAACCTCAAAATTTCTATCTGAACTCCTACTGCTGATAAACACTTTCAGCAGTATCTGAATACAAAATTAACTTAAAAAATCAACAGCCCTCCTATGTACAAACAATAAATGGAATGAGAAAGAAATTAGGGAAACAAACCTCTCACAATAGTCATAGATACTACAAAATATCTTGGAGTCACTCTTACCAAGACCATGAAAGAACAATACTCAACTTTATATGAAAAAAAAAAAAGGATAGCAAGAACAATTCTTTACAATAAATGAACCTCTTTAGGTATCACCATCATTAAATTCAATTGTGTTACAGAGCAAATTAAGGCAAGGGGCAGTTACATGTATAGTGTTGTGTCTAAAGTGTTTTAGAATGACAAGATAAATTAGTGTGGCTCAAAATGGGTAAAGATGAGAGATCTAGAAAGAAAATTGACTATCAAAAATTCATGCAGTTTTTCATATATATACATATGTGTATATATATATATATATAATGTATAAAACATATAAGTATGTAGGACCAATCATCATAAATATTAAAGAAATAATTCACTTCAAGTATTGAAATATTTTGGAAGTCAATAAATATCTCTTAATATTATTTAATTAGGTCTTTGCACTATTTCATAATAATAGACATGAAGCCTATTGTATCAGTCCACTTTTATTACCAGGAATAAAGGCAACATAAAAAGACGTTTATGTCATTCATGATTTTGGAGACCAAGAGTTCAAGTAGCATAAGCATCCTCTGGGAAGAACGTCTTTGATACAATGTAACACTAAATGGTACCTCAACAGGAGGTGCATGGGAGGGAAGGAGCATTCCGATTGCCAAAGGGCATGTGGGAGGCTGGAGAGTGTGCTTTTTTTTTTTCTTTTTTTTTCTTCTTAGATATTTTCTTTATTTACATTTCAAATGATATCCCCTTTCCCGGTTTCCCCTCTGGAAAAAAAATGTTCCCTCCCCCTCCCCCTGCTCACCAACCCACCCCTTCCTGCTTACTGGCCCTGGTATTCCCCTACATTGAGGCATAAATCTTCACAGGACCAAGGGCCTCTCCTCCCATTGATGACTGACTTGGCCATCCTCTGCTACATATGCAGCTGGGGCCATGAGACCCACCATGTGTATTCTTTAAGACAAACTTTTGTAAGAATTGACTTTACTTTGCAGAAAAACTCTTTAGTTCCTTCTTTGGCCTGCTACCAAAAAACTAAGAGCTTTTGTAATGTCACAGTGGCAACCAAGCTTCTGACATTTGAATTTTGAAGAGACAAACTACATACAACTACAATAAGTATTAATAATAATTAATAATAATGAAATATTAGTTAAAAAAACTTTTTTTCTTGGTATACTCTTGAAAATTCCAATGAAAGCCTATGAAAATCTATCCAGTCCTTGTATTTTTTGGATAATTTAATGCAAGATAGTGTCATTTGGAGAGAACCTCAATTAAGAAAATGTTGGGCTGGAGAGATGGCTCAGCCATTAAAGGCTAGGCTCATAACCAAAAATATAAGAAAATGTTTCCATCCAGGTTGACCTGAGGGCCATTTTCTTGATATAGGAGTGTCTAGCCCACTGGGTGGTCATCCTAACCCTGGGTTGGTGGTCTGAGATGGTATAAGAATGCAAGCTGAGCAAAACAGAGAACAAGGCACTAACCAGAGTTCTACTGTGTTCCTGTCTTTAGGTTCCTGTCCTGACTTTCCTCGGTGATGAAGGGTAATTGACATTTGTAGGGTTTAGTAGGTTATTGTGTTGATCATGCTCTTTTATCACAGCAATAGTAATCTTAATTAGGAGAATCCATTTTGTAGTATTTAAGCAATCCACAGCTCTCCCTCTCAAGTTCAGGTTTAACCGCTGAGTATATAGTTCTGCATTTACACCCCTCCATTTGTTCTCTACTGAAGACTAAGTCAATACTACAGAAGAAGAGGATTGAATTTGGGTATAAGCTAAAGGCCTAAAGCTTTGCTGTATCTCTAACTATCGAAGTTATCAGGATGCATTCTGGTGAGCTCTGTGGGAGTTCATTTCCTAAGTTTGCTGAAGGGAAAAGCCAGGCATGCATGCCACAGTTTTGAGAGGGTGAACTGAAAGGAAGGTCTTTCCGCTGCCTGAATCCTCTACCTCATAAAAGGCATTTTGAATTAAATTTTATGTTCCCATAAAATTGCCAAGTATAAAGCCGACACGTTCAAAAAAACATGGGCTTAATTAGAGAATAATGACCTGAATTTGACAAGGGGATGGTCCTTGTGCACATTTGATTCTTTTCTTAGAATCGGCTGGAACCTCTTCAACCCAGATTTTCATGCATTTACTCTTGAAGTCAGAATCACTTCAAATCCTTGGATCTTTTTTCCAGATGCCTTTAGGAAGGTTTCTTTCTTTCTCTCTCTCTCTCTCTCTCTCTCTCTCTCTCTCTCTCTCTCTCTCTCTCTCTCTCTCTCTCTCTTTCTCTCTCTCTTTCTCTCTCTCTCGGAGTATAAAACCAAAACAGCGTGAAGGATTCAAAAGCAAAGGAGCAGGCTCATTTTGTTTTCATTTTATCATCATCATCATCATTATTAACATTAATATTATTTTGCTGAGGATAATCAAGAGGGAATTGTTCTTTTATCCAAAAATAATATCCTGAGATATTCATTATTCAAAGGCTTTTTCTTTGCTGGGTCATACCACCACTTAGAGGTCTTAATTTCATCTGTCTGGTTTGAATTAATTTGACTAAAAGTAAAACCTTGTGCACGTCTGCTCGTCAGTTCTCTTACCCTTACTCTCAGCACACGCATGGCCTCCTGGGCAATAGCTGAAGTCTCTTCCCATTAGCTTGGCACTTCTCAACCCAGGAGGCCACACTTTCATCAGTAAACTTGATCATCTCATTAAGTGCCCCTTCTTGCAGAGCTTATATAATAAAATATTGTTAAATAAGTCTACAGAGCCCTAGCACTGGTCCCTGGAGAATACCGTTCTTAATAACTCATAAGTTAGAAAAGGCAAAAAAAAATGTTGCCTAAACTTTTTAAATCTCTAAAAGCTAGTTGAAGCTATGTGGCCAAATCCTTATCCTGAATTCATAACCACTGCATTCAGAGTAGCCATCCACATTGATCACTGAAACTGACTTCTGGTCAGAAGAGATTGGTGTTTAACACAAAAGAATGGACTCAGATATCAAAAGCCATGTCATAGAAAAATTGTCAATATAAAATAATTATATACTATATGCTTGATCAGAACATCCATATGGAATCACGGTGAGCATATGCTACATTGTGCTGCTTTTCTACCATTAGAATGCAATGCATAATGCCTTCTGCTGTCATTGACATATTTTATCTCCAAAATTCAGGTACCAAACCCAATATGACAATGTTACATGAGAAGTTCTTCCTTGTGAGTAGATCAAGGCCCTTATGAAAACCACTTCACACAGTGTTAGACTCTGCTGCTCTTCCACTCTCTGTCTTATATGACATAGTTCATCTCTCTCTGCAGTCCTTTCCAGATGCTTAATCTAATGGTGGCTTTGTCTTAGATTCACAGCCTCCACAACTTTAAGATGTATTTCTATTGTCTGTAAAATGACTCAGAATCATATATTTTATTGCAATATTGAAAGATTAAGATACTTAAATCAAAAATTATATGTAAATATATATGCTCCATCCATAGTAGATGTTCAACAATTATATACTGAATTAATAAATGAGTGAAGTCATAGTACACAAGTGACATTAGAATGGAAGTGTAATAAATAAAAATGATAAATATGTATTTCTTATTCATTAATCTACACAACTAAATATATAGTTTCATTTGTAGTGAATACATTCTTGCAGGAAAAAAATAGATGGAATATTCAACAAGAAGCCTATGTTAACATGCTTTTCTTAGCAGAATTTATTGCTGTTAAGGTGCCAACCCAGAGTCCTGTGAGCACTAGTTGAGTGATTCCAATGTCAGTGTTCACTTTGAAATGCATTTGTTACTATGGAAACAATACAATCTTTGGAAAGGAAAAGGCTTAATGGTACCCACAAGTGTGCTGCACATAGCAAATGTGCATAACGTCTCAGAACACCTTACATGTGTACAAAATAATATGAAGTACTTGGATACTGTGTTATGAAAAAATACATTTAAAGGTATTAAAAGTTAATAAATGACTGGAAACTATAGAATTGAGATACAATTAAATATTCTCATTAAAGTTCTCCCAATATCGTTAATATAGGAAAGAAATATATGCTGATATTTATCATAGCAAGCATAGAATAATTCAAATCTAGACTATGTTGTGGTTATCTGTTATCATGAATGAATGACTCTCTTAGTGGATTGATCAAAGCAAGGACTCTTAATTTATACATATTGAACTTTCTTCCAGTGCCTAAAAACACATCTACTTTTTTTGGTTTTTTGAAACAAAGTTTCTCTGTGTAGCCCTGACTGTCCTGGAACTCATTCTGTAGACCAGGCCGGCCTCGAACTCAGAAATGCACCTGCCTCTGCCTCCCAAGTGCTGGGACGAAAGGCGTGTGCCACCACTGCCCGGCTACTTATCTTTTAATGAATTTCCACTTTGTATTGATGTGTAGGTGGTAACAATGGTGTGTGTATGTGTGTGGATGTGTATTCATGTGTGGATGTGGGTACACACATACACTGATTCACACATAGAGGTTAGAGGCCAACTTCTGGTATCTGTTCTTTCCTTCCACCATGTTGGAGATAGTGTCTTCCACCACTTACCATTTCATACGCAGGCTAGTATTATATACTAGCTAGTGGTATATATTATCTAGTGGTATATATTCAGGTAAATCTAGCTCCATTACTCATCTCAACAGAGGAAGTCTCTGAGGTTATGGACTACTTTGTTTATCTTTATATAGGTCTGAAGACCAAAACCTTAGGTCCTCAGACTTGCACTGTAATCACTATATCCACTGAACCGTCTCCTCAGGCCTAAACAGCCAATTTTATTATTACACTCCTAGTTTGTGTTAAGCTTTTCCTTGATTCTGCATGTCAAGGTTCACTGAGCTGTCTTTACTCTATTTTTCTCTACAGTTTCCTCATTTCAGTAAATATCAATATTAATAAAGTATAACTTATATTTATTATACCCATTTTTTCATTTTTATTGATGTGCATTCATGATACATAATGACTCTATTCAACCCATCCTTCTGCATCTCCTCAGTGCTACACTTTGCCATCTCCTCCTCCTCTTCTTCTCTGTGTTCTCCTTTCTGCTTCCACATGGAATACACAAAAGAAAAATAAAAACATGAGTATCTCATCTTTCTGTGACGACTTTATTTGCCTTAATACAATGATTTCCAGTGGCATCTATAATCCAGTAAGTGACATAACTTTCCTCTTCTTCTTTGGCTTCTTTTGCTAAAAAAAAATAAATAAATAAAAATAAAAATTCTTTTCTTCGTGGGTTGACAGAAACTTAGTCTGATTCCATAGTTTGGATATTGTAAATAGGAAGTGCATGTATTTTTGTCATATACTACTGGAATATCCTTTTGGTATTTATTCATAAGTGATATTACTGGGTTACATGAAACTTGTACTTTGAGTTTTTGAAGACTATTCATTCATTCAGAAGTAGAAATGGCTAATAAGAACATGTAAAATATTTACTATCAATAGCCATCAGAGAGATGAGAGTTGAAACTACATTAGAAATATGTCTTACTTCTATGAGAATTGTATAACAGAAAAATAAAGTAAACAACAAATGCTGGTGAGACTGTGGGCATGAGGGAAACATTACACAGCTAATTAGTTGCTCGAGTGCCAGCAACTAGAACGATAATTGTGACTATTCCCCTATTTCAACATTTTTATATATAATCTTAAGTATTTTAACACATGGATACACTCATAAAATCACAACAGTCCACTACATAAACCACACATGAGCATGCACACACACACACACACACACACACACACACACACACACACACAGAGAGAGAGAGAGAGAGAGAGAGAGAGAGAGAGAGAGAGAAATGGTAAATTCATGTCTTAGATTATTCAGAATATTAGATGATATCAGTGGTTAAAATATCTTAAATAATTTAACCACAGTATGGCCACAGCATAACTTTTTCTGTTCACCACATAATATTTTGTTTGTTTTTTTGTGGTGGTTATTTGTGGTTGACTGTATTAATTATTTAAGTCTTTAGATATTTTCTATGCTCATGAATAAATTCTATCTTTGAGATTGGCATATCATCATATGTACATCATTTTCCTCCAGTAGACACTGAAACTATGTTCTGACGAGTACAGATTAGTTAGTGAGATTAGTTCACGCAACCAACAAAAGGACAGACTTGAGTTCCAGCTGTTTTACATTCTGGAAAGAGCTCTTCTCTTTATACTCCTTTCCAGCTTGATAGTTTTACACTACTGATGTTTTGTGACATAAATGTCCTTTCTGCCAGTGGATATTGATGTTAACTCTCTCCCATGTTCCCCCATGGCCCTTCGATCTACTTTTAGGAAAATTTGCATTCACATCTACAATAAAATGTTATTAGTGGACCTATTTCTTTAACTGTTGATTTCTGGCAGCTTTTCATACATTTTGGTAATAGCCATGGGTGTTTATCAGTGTCAGTGGCTTGATTATTCATAATCTGGGTTTATTCATCAATGAACAAAAAGATTTAACTTGCTACAAAAGTAGCATTTTTCCAAAAGTAGCATTTTTCCATTTGTCTTATTACTTACAATTTGATGGCACATAAAGCATTTTCTTAGCACACTCATTAAGGATTTTCAAGGATCTTTCTGACTTGCTTCATTGTTTCACCTTCACAAGATATGCTTTGTGTAATTTCAATTCTTTGACATTTTTATTTTTACAATCTATAAAGAGAATGTTAGTTGAACTTGAGCACTGTGGTTGTTATATTTGTAATTATGGTTCTACTGCTATGGTAAAGCACCACGAACTTGATGAGAAAAAAAGTTGATGTCATCTTACAGCTTGACATCAATCATCTATGGAATTCAGGGTAGGAACTCATGGCAGAAGCCTGGAGTGAGATGCTGATTCTGAGAGAGTCCATAAAGGAATGCTGTTTATTGGCTTGCTCTCCACAATTTCCTCAGATTGCTTTCTTAAACAGCTAGGACAATCTGCCCAGGTGTGGTGCTGTCTACCATAATCAGACTCTCTCCGTTGACGTTTATTACCTTCCTCCTCAGAAACCTTTATAGGATGACTATTTGCAACTCCTCCCCACAGTGGTTCATGGTTTATTTGCAGGATAACAGAAGAAGTAAGTGGTAGCTAGAGATGTTTGTAGTCCTCTCTACGATGATTATTACTTCTTTTATGCCTGCTCATGAAGGAAAGCTTCCAATGACTCACCTCCAATATATAATACCTATCCTGATATAGTGTGAGTAAGTGGTTGCTACCTTCTTTCCCTCCTGCAGTTCTAAAGAATTCCTTCCTGTTTTTTGTTTTCAGAAATTGTTGGAAATTTTAGATGATAACTGATTAACTGTGGGTAAAATGGCCATATCACTCTTCTGGTTTTTGACAAAGGTAAGATCCTTTAACTGTTCCGTCATTCATGGGAATCATTTTTTTTCCTACATTTCAGTTTCCTTGCAAGTTCTGTTCTCTATGGACTCAAAAGAATTTATTTTGTAGTCTCCATATTCCTCCGGATTGTGTGGAGATGTATTCTGTATTCTATATGTAAGTCTCAATCAAAAAACATTTTTAAAAATAACAATTTGCTGAAAATGAGCCAGAAATTAATAACTCAAAAATTCTCTTCAGTTTTTAATAATAAAAATGACTTGAAGTAAAATGTAACTGGAAGACACTTTAAAAACACAGTGGCATTCCAATTGTCTAGCAAACAGCCATCAATAAAGTAAATAAAACATTAGGTAGAAGGAGGCATAAAATACATAACCTACTAATTTGTTGCTCTCAGTAATGAATTGATCTTTAACTGTGACAAAAATTCACAGTGCTCTAATAAAACACAGCAATGTAATTTCCCTCAGCAGCCTATGATGACATGTGAGCCCAAACCAGAAATAAACATCTCTCTCCACTGACAAATCTCCATTATAATATTTAATAAATCCCAGGCTTCTGATTTAAGGTTCTTACTATATAAGAACAGAAAAGACAAAGTATCCAGAAGAAGTCTGATCCAATATAAAATGACAGCCTATTTCTTAAAATGGACTGGTTATTTCTTAGCTGCTTTGGCTCATGATGCATATATTATAGCTGAGTTTTGAAAAAAATTAAATGCCCTTGCTGCTTTATAATAAGGAAACAATCTGAATGAGCTCATGTATTAAAACTATGAAGATATTTGATTCTACAAAAATCATAACCAATGTGTGAAAAAGCAAATTCTACTTATGAGTCTTATATAAATGGCAGTCCATGCTGTTGCATAGTTTTGTCTGAATAATTTTCCATTAAAAAGAAATAAATGTGCATTGTGTATCAAGTTTAATAAGGTTCAGATTCTATTTTACAAACCAGGAGAACATTCTCTTAAAGTATCTGAAAACTTCTTTAATACATTTATTAAAATGTAGCTATGATTTGTATTGCTTATACGGCTTGTTAATGAGTTACATCGTATCTCCTCCCCTCCGACTTCTGGGGTCACAGACACACTTTATGAAGCTCTAGGTTTCTGTGGGACATGGGGATCCCAACTCAGGTCCTCATGCTTGAGCAAGCGCTTTTACCACTGAGCCTTTTCACCACCCTTATTTCTTTATATTTTTTACATGATATTTTAGCAATTTCTTTTTATTCTCTACTTTAAGTTCTTTTTCATTCCTCATCCTATTTGTACTTGTCTCTAAGAAAATTGAAATGATAATTATAAAAATTCCCAATTTTAGACCAGCAACCTGACTAAGGAGACTGGAAAAGTATTCATGCATTCTGTCTTATCCTCCTGTTGTGGGACCATTTGTCATGGTCTGTGGCTAAGTCTAATTCTTCAGATTTCATGTGGACCTTTCCAGTTGACAAGAGCCATCATCAAAACATACTTCAATAACTCCTGTATTAAAACTATAAAAAAGACTAACTTCTCCAAACACCACTTAATTCAGAATTCTGATTCCATTTCCCTGCTGCCCAGAAAAACTATCTCCAAGACCCACACTCAATGCCCTATTCCTTACTTAAGCATAATGAATATTTTCCAAACTTAGTTCCTTATTTATTACTATGGCTACTGTTATTTAGTAACAGCTTCAGCCAAATGATTTAGGATTCATCTTTGATCCTTAATGTTCCTTTGATACTGCATGATATCTATAATCTTTCTCTTCTCTCTTACACAAAAATCTGACTTGAATTTGAATTCTTTCCATGACATTCATTGTTCACATTCTAGATAAAGCAATCACCATATTCTTACTACATCAGTACAGTGTTTCTCAGACTTACCTTCCTACCCTCATAGTTCCTTCTTGTTTGTACAGAATCCAGACATTTTGAAACTATGACTTAAACAATTTAAACCCATCAACAACCCCCATTATACAGGAATAATATTTAGGCTTCCTAATCATAGAAATATTAAATAGTTGCCAAGGTATTAAATACCTTCTTTGATTCTAGTGTTATTAATCTAAATTAATCATTCTCTTTTATCTTACACAGTTGTCTTCTTACTATTTTCAAAATAAATGAACCAAAAAATTTTTATAGGCTAGTATTTTCATATAAGGCAGTTTTCCTACTTGTAATTTTGTGATCTAAAACATGTTTGTTCCAGATAACCACATTGTTTTACATTTCACTTAAGACCTTCATTCAATCATAGTATGTTAGGTCTTTCCAGTATTCCTGAAATAAAGTGTCTTTACCTCACTGCTGTACACTTCTTTAAAGTGTTTGCTATAATGAACTATTTCCCTGATTTATTATAGACTTATTTATCATTATTCCTCTATAATTGTGAAAAGAGTGACTTTTCTTATTCCATGAACCATTGGATCACTATTAGTTAGACTGGTACTTGATACATGTCATGATTCATAATCCCTTAGAACTACTACATTAGACTGGGGACTACAATAAAAATTATACAAATTCAGGGGCTTAAGGACACAAAATGTTACATTTTCACAGATAGGAAATCCAGAGTCTGAAGTCAAAGCAGAGGACAGGCTGGCATATTCTCTCTCTCTCTCTCTCTCTCTCTCTCTCTCTCTCTCTCTCTCTCTCTCTCTCTCTCTCTCCCTGCTTTTCTCTCGACCCCTCTCTCCATCTCTCCCCATCTATATCTTTACTCCCTTTTTTAATCTCCTTCTCTCTATAAAATTGTATAAAAAAACGTAAGGATATCGGGGTGAAAGATCAGCAGTAGGCAGGGTAGGTATTCTCTAGGATGTGCTGACAACCTGGAATAGGGAAAGGCCCCAGAAGGTCTATGGGGACAAGGCTAGCTGAGACTTCTAGCAGTGGGAGTCTGGATCTGATGGATCTGTATGGATCTGAAGTGACTACCTCCTTCTACATTAGATGCAAGCCTGTTATCTGGTAACTAAAGGTTAGAAACTGAGAATGGACAACTTATTGTAAATGCAAAGACAGAAAATAAAATATTGACTCATTTATTGATACAAAATTTCAGAACTAATAAGACACAAGGCAGATGATTTGTCTCTCTACAAAAGTGTGCTAACTTGTTACATAAAATTATTGCTTTAAACTTAAAATGAACTTTTTGGGATATAAACAATTCTGTTGTTACTCCTAAAACCTTATCAATCTGTGACATGAATTATTGCCTTAAACTTACTATGAATTAATTGGAATGTAAAAGTATTTAGAAAATCATGAAATTATCCTGCTCTAATGGCTTTACCTGACAGTTGTATGAGGTAATGTTTTAGAGAAATTATAAAAACTAAGAAACATAATAAAAAGGATGCAACTTTTTTCAGCTTCATCCAGAGTGTGTGTTTTTTCTGTGTAAATGATTTATTTTCCTTCATCACAAAGAGTTAACAAACTCCTAGCCTCTTGCCTGATCAGCAATGGGCCCACAAGTCAAAGAAAAATAGAGCCCAGTTTATTTTCTTGACCTTAATGCCTGAGCCATTGGTGTTCTGTTCAGGAACTTGTCTCCTGTCCTGATGAGTTCAAAACTAGTCCCCTCTTTCTGTCCTATTAGATTTAGTGTATCTGGTTTCACATTGACATCTTTGACCCACTTAGGCTTGAGTTTTGTACAGGGTGATAAATATGGATCACTGTAAAGGGTGGTTCTGATACTAATGCCCTGTTCCCCAATTGGTTCTTGATTTGCCAGTAAAGGCGGCTGGGGGGCCAATTGTTAGACGAAAGGTACAGGTGTGACTTCTGGGTCCAGGGAGGAAAAGGCAGACATAGAGAAGGAAAGAAAGCCCTTTCTGCCATGTTTTGAAGAAAGAAAAATGGAACAATCATGTAAGGTCTAGGGGAGAGCTAGGGTTGTGGCCTCCACTACAGGCTGGTGGCCAAGGATGTTTGAGAGTAGCTAGGTGGAAATAGCCACTAAGTTTAAGACAGTTGGAGAGATGAAAATAATAAATTAGTAAGAGCATTAGTAATTTTCCAGGCGGGAAATATCTATGTCTAGCAATTGTGCTTAGAAAGTAAGTTGTAAATTAACAGCCTGGTGTGTGTCTTTTATCCATGGATTTAAGTGTCCTGGGTGGGAGCTGATGGCATAGAAACCTCCTGGAGCTAAAGGGAGGTAAAGCAAAAGGGAAGCTGGGAGGAGCTGGTAGCATGGCCTATCCCAGGCAAAGGTGGTAGCAATTTAACATTACACGCAACAGATCTATTTACATTTTTTCTACATGGAAACAGCCAGTTAGGCCAACACCATTTGTTAAAGATGTTATCCCTTTTCCATTGTATGGTTTTGGCTTCTTTGTCAAAAATCAAGCACCTGTTAGGTCTGTGTGTTAATTTCTGGGTCTTTGATTAGATTTCATTGATCCTCCTGTCTGTTTCTATATGAATGCCATGCAGATTTTCTTACTATTGCTCTGTAGTACAGTTTGAAATCAGAGATAATGATACCTCCAGAAGTTCTTTTATTGTTCAGGATCAATTACATCATGACTAAAAAGCTTCTATAAGTCAAATGACACCGATCACTAGGAAAAAAATGACAGCCTACAGACTGGGAAAAGATCTTCACTAACCCTACATTTGACAGAGGGCTAATATCCAAAGTACATAAAGAACTCAAGAAATTATACAACAACAATCCAATTATCTTAATTAAAAAATAGATTACAGTGCTAAATAGAACAATTCAACAGATGAATCCCAAATGGCCAAGAAGAACCTAAAAAAAATTGTTCATTATCCTTTGTCATTAAGGAAATGAAAATCAAAACAACTCTGAGATCTACCTTACACTCATTAGAATGGCTAAGATCAAAAACTCAATGGACAGCACATGCTGGTAAGGATGTGAAGCAAGGAGAACACTCCTCCATTGCTGATGGAAGTAAAAACTTGTACAACGAAGTTAGAAATCAATTAGGCATTTTCTCAGATCTGGAATAATTCTACCTCAAGACCCAGCTATACTATTTCTGAACATATATGGAAAAGATGGTTCACCATCTTACAAGAACACTTGTTTAACTATATTCATAGAAAATTTGTTTATAATAGCCAGAAACTGGTACCAACCTAGAGGTCCCTCAACTGAAGAATAGATAAATAAAATATAGTTCATTTACACAATGGAATACTATTCAGCTATTAAAAACTCATGAATTTCACCGGCAAATAGATG
Organism: Mastomys coucha; assembly: GCF_008632895.1. Lineage (NCBI taxonomy): Eukaryota > Metazoa > Chordata > Mammalia > Rodentia > Muridae > Mastomys > Mastomys coucha. The sequence continues at coordinate 48,309,857 of NW_022196905.1, read as the reverse complement.
GAACTAGAAAATATCATCCTGAGTGAGGTCACCCAGACACAAAAAGATGGTATGAACTCACTTGTAAGTGGATATTAGCCATAAAGTAAGGAATAACCATGCTATAATCAACAGACCCATAGAAGCCAAATAACAAGGAGGGTCCAAAAGAAGATGTTTGAATCTTTCTTACAAGGGGAAAGAAAATATATATTGGATGAGGTGGATAGAAGGAGGGAACTAACTGAGTGAAAGAAAGAATAAGGAGGAAGGTGGGGAAGAGGGGAGGAAATAATATGTAAGGAGAGCAAGGAAAAGAGAAGGGAGATAAGGCAGGATGGCAATCTCTAGAACATGATAGAGACCTAAGATAGGGAGGCTGCCAAGGGTGGGGGTAACTCTAGCTGAGACTCCTAGCAGTGGGGGACATGGATCTGGGAGTAATCCCTTTCTATAGCCAGACAGGACTCCCAGTAGAGGGATAAGGACAGCAACCCAGACACAAAACCATCCACCTAAAATGTAATCTACCTACAAGATGTGCAGGGACAAAGAACAGAGACTGAGGGAATGGCCAACCAATGACTGCCCCCAAGCTGATACCCATCTCATTGGCAAGAACCAATCCCTGACACTATTAATGACATTCTGTTATGCTTGCAGACAGGAACCTAGCGTAACTGTCCTCTGATATGCTCCACCCAGCAGCCAATTGGAAGAGATGCAGAAACTCACACCCAAACAGTAGATGCTCAGGGAGTCTTCCAGAAGAGGTTGGAGAAGGACTGGGGGACCCAAGGGGACAGGGACTCCCAGAAATATCAACAGAGTCAACTAACCTGGACCCTTGGGAGCTCCCAAAGACTGAATCACCAATCAATGGGCTAGCAGTGACTGAACCTAGGCCCTCTGCACATATGTAGCAGGTGATCATCAGCTTGGTCTGGGCTCAGTGGGAGAGGATGTGCCTAATTCTGCAACAATTGATGTAGGGGTGGGAGCTAATTGAGGGATGATACCTATAGAGGAGCTTTCCCTTCTCCAATAGAAGTTATCAGGTTTCAGTCCATCATATTCTGGTATACTCTCATAAGTGAATATTCAAATTCTTCAGTCCTATTTTGTTTATAATGTGAGATTCTGGTAAAAATATATTCTCAAGGGGGCAATGGGCAAAGATCATTACTTAATACAATATGAGCACAGTTGTACAAGGTCATAAAGATTAAAACTGTAAAACTTCTATCAGAATAATTTCCAAATATAGCTCAGATGCCCTAGGTCATCATCGAAAATCCTGGCAAAGGCTTTGAAGACTTCATTAATCCTTGCAGGGACCTTTTTTGTTTGTTTGTTTGTTTTGTTTTGTTTTGTTTTGTTTTGTTTTGTTTTTGGGGACAGGGTTTCTTTGTGTATCCCTGGCTGTCCTGGAACTCACTCTGTAGACCAGGCTGGCCTCGAACTCAGAAATCCACCTGCTTTTGCCTCCCAAGTGCTGGGAATAAGGCGAGCGCCACCACTGCCTGACTGCAGGTACCTTTTCAATCCTCATTTTTAATTCAAGTATTTTCATAATTGGAGAGATCTATGTTTCTTCTGTAACACATAAAACACATTTATTTTGAGCTGACAATATATAATTGAAAGCTAGAAACAGCAAATTAAGTCACTTAGGGTCATCATTTATGTTATACCTAGGAGGAAAGAAGTAGTTTGCACATGCCACTGTTAAACCATCTCTAGGCAGTATACTAAAGGGCATGCTCACCATGCTGGTAGCAGAAAGCAGAACAAATTGCAAGGGGCAGGTATATATCAGTGGGGTATGGTTCATAGTTACATTTTTATTATAATCACTGATGGTATCTGTATTCTTTTCTCAAATCATAAATAAATGATAAAGTGACTTCTTGCAAATATTTCAATACTATACATCATTAAAGTCCCATGAAAGTAATTTGCATATTTCACTCTTTCTCAATATCTCATTGGACACTGTGGAAACACAGAGTTTTGACTGATATTTGACCACTGTCTCCAGCCCCGATGTAGGGCCATTTTTGCTTTCTGAAAAACTGCATTCCATACCCCTCTGTCCCTTGTGATAGAGTACATTCTTGATAACCAGATACTTACTGTGTTACTGTTTTTAATTGCTACATAATAGTATAGTGAGGGAAAGTGTGATAAAAAGATTAGTGTGATAATAGAGAGAAAATGAGAGTGAGAGAGAGAGAGAGAGAGAGAGAGAGAGAGAGAGGCACCACTTGCAAAACTGCATTACTGACTCAGACTATGATACATCAAATCAGAGCATTCTCTATTATTAAATATTTAGGGGACTTTGTCTCTTACATTTCTCATTGCCATAATGAGTATATATACTTTTGAGAAATGGGGAGAACGTTGTTTGAAAAAACTCAAGATATCTAATGACGAAGGCAAAGGAGCATGCCTTTGATACATGGGTAAAGCTGACAAAATCAGATCTCATGGTAGCCACAAAAGTCTAACACTAAGATAGAATAATAAAGTATTATTCTCTGTGTGTACAGAAATATGTATGGAGAAATCAAGGGACTAATTGGCTTTTTCTGCTTTTGTTTTCCCTTCCCCTGCGAAAGTGTCCCACTCTCTACTGACAAACTCACAATTTGCCAATTATCAAAAGAGAATTTGTTTTCTAAGTTCATATTTGGATTGGTTTAGCTACCCCAGCTCAATTCATAATACATCTTTTGTAAGTGTTCACTTCGAGTACTACAGAGAATGAGATGAAAGAAAATGCTTACTGAGGCTTCTGGGGGAGAAAGTAAGCTTCCTTTTATGAATGTTGTCTGGTTTGTCATTGTTATTTATCTGTTCATGGAACAGCCGTAAGAAACTTTTCTTCACTTGAATTCCTCAGGAAGAATGAAAGTCCAAGAAATAACAGACTTCATCTTCTAAATATGAATGTATACTCTAGTGTGACTCTAAGGCCTACACAGCAAGAGAAAAGCTGTGCAGTGAGCGGGAATGCAGAATTTTGCTCACAGACTTTAAATCATGGCTAATCAGTCAAAGCCTAAAATCATACATATTAACTGTGTGTTTGTCTAGTGAATAAACCAGGTGATTTTTCATCATTTTATGCATTTTATTTCCATTTTCTGTTTCTTAAAAAAAGCATAATCTGTAAATAAAATATTCTTCATTTGCTTCTCAAAAACAGAATATTATAATGAGTCACAGTCATTGCACTTGGTGAATAGTTTATCATTTATGAGCTATCTCTATCACTCCATCTAAGAAATGTAATGTAAACGTGTATGTTGCTTGGATTTCCTGGGCATTCAGATAATTCAAGCCAATTACTGAAACTAATTTATCTTTCCATATGCTTCATTAGTTGTTTACAACCAGGTAAACAAATACAGCATGGAATCTTAATATTAATAGGTTATTTTATAGAAAACAAACATATTTTCTTAATGATATATTCAATGTTCAATATGTTGTATTATATGTTGGTTATATGTATAGATACATATTATATAAGTTTCCTTGAGTGTTTCAGCTAAATAAATGGCTTCAAATTATTGTGAAGTGCAGGAAACTTTGAATTTATGAAATATTTTTGAAAAACCATATCATGTACACAGTGGTTCTCAGCTGTGACTACAGCATATGGTTTATAAGTGGAAACAGGTGTGGGAAACAGGTGGTCACACCAAACACAGCAAGGACTGGAATTTACTGCAGGGAAGCAGCATGATAAAATACCTCCATTGGCATGGCAGGAAACTTGCTGATCTGGTGATGACAGAACCTAAAAGATTCTCACAGGGGTAAACACACGCGAGAGCACTTGAAATGAAGCTGTTCATCCACTGCTGTCTCCCAAATGGGTGTGAAGGAAGCAGGCAGCCTCGTTACCCACAGGGACTGAATGAACACAAGGTTAGCCTCATGTTAAAAGGGATTTGTAACACGGGTATATTAAAAGAAGAATAAAGAAAATCCTCCTTGTTATCTCAATATAAAATTAGTACCAACCACATGTGGGCTGCTGGTATCTCTATTATTCACACAATTTCTAAAAATAAAAAATATGCCTCCCTGTACCTGTAAACTCCAGGTATCAGAAAAACTCCCACTCTGTTTTTCATGGAAAAGATGGGTAGGAAGCCATAAGACTGATTTAATACACACACTTTTAATGGAGCCATTGTAAAATTCCATATGGTTCATAGAAAACAGTTAACAGGAGAGATTTATGATGTTTAAGCCTCTGTCTCAATACTGTCAGTAGTTTATTCTACATAGACTCAGAGCCAATTGTCTACATCAAGGGAAAATAACAGACATAATAACCAGAAGGGAAGAAAAAAGAACCTGTTTCTAGAGGAATTTAAAATGGTCAGGCATATGTAAATTTCAATATGAGTTTTAGACCTCTGGTTAAAATTCTGTTATAGAAGAAGCCTCTCTGCAAAGTAGCAAAAGACAAGTCTAAAAAAAAAGACATATTCCTGCAAGAGAAAGATTTGAGGGAGTATTAACTAAAAGCCTTACTGGTGGGATTTTTCTTCGCAATGAAGCAGCCCTGTTTGGTAGCCAGGTAATGGTCACTAGAACCACACTGCTTCCACAAAGGTATCGAGCAGGATCAACCATAACTGAAAGAAAGTATTTTCTTCTCCTGAATGTGGATGAATAAGAAAAAAAAAATAACTGGAAATGAGACTATGCTGTGGGGAAGCAACCAGTCACACTTTGTACAGGGAAACTATAGGAACAGAATAGTCTATAGAGACAAAGCAGGACTGTCTAGGTTGTAGGCACATAGGAATGCAGACACCTTGCATAGAGATATAACCAGAGAAGAGCAGACTGTAGAATCAGTAGCAGAAGTATGGTGTAGGAGGCAGCAGCTAAAGAAGCAGGTTCCCATGCATGTGAGCAGCAATACAAAATACACAGTGAAGTACAGTGAAGGGAATAGATAAAGAAATCAGAGCAAGGAAAGAATCCATGTTGTCCAGTATAGTAAAGCAGAAAATCCTTAATGCCAACAGAGAAAGATCAGTTAGCACTAATCCAACCAACCATCACAGCCAACAATAAAGCCACAGGAAATGACAATGCTGCTCAACAATAACCTTAAATCATATGGCATCATTGTGCACATGAAAAGAGACAGCTAGCTCACAAGGAGGACCCAGTGTCTGTAGTGTTTAAGAAGATTCAGCTCACTGACAGATACCTACAAACTCAGAACTGAAGAACAAAAAAACCAAACCACCAAGGAAATGGCAGTTGAAAACAAGTAATGTGCTATTCTCACCTCAAACCCAATCAAGCCAGACTAGAATTATAATCTAGCAGACTAGCTTAAAGGAGCTTCTCCATAGTAATAAAAATCATACAGAACATAGAGCAATTGTTAATATGTATTAACTGTTCAATGCAACACTCTCATACATAGATCGATTTTCCAAACTAAAACTCAGCAAAGAACTTCACAGCTAAACTACACTGTAGATTGGTTGTATATAACAAATGTAAGTCTGAGGATATGGGACCAGTGGGAAAACATTCATAAGAATATAATGTTTGTGTTTCCACTTCTTTTTTTGGTTGTTTGTTTTTGTTTTTTCTTTTCTTTTCTTTTCTTTTCTTTTTTTTCTTTTTGCTCCCACTTCTAAAAAGCACTGAAGCATCCATACTTTGGTCTTCCTTCTTCTTTAGCCTCATAAATTCTGTGAATTAAATCTTGGGTATTCTGAACTTTTGGGCTAATTTCCACTTATCGGTGAATGCATGCTATGTGTGTTTTTTTATAACTGAATTACCTCACTCAGTATGATATTTTCAAGTTCCATCCATTTGCCTGCAAATTTCTTTTTTTTTTTCATGGAGCCATTGTTTTTACTAGCTGAGTAGTATTCCATTGTATAAATGTACCATATTTTCTCTATTCATTCCTCTGTTGAAGGACATCTGGGTTGTTTCCAGGTTCTGGCTATTATAAATATAGCTGCTATGAACATAGTGGAGTATGTGTCGTTATTACATGTTATACATGTCTTCTGGATAGATGCCCAGGAGTGGTATAGCTAGGTTCTCAGGTAGTACTATGCCCAATTTTCTGAGGAACTGGCTGACTGTTTTCCAGAGTGGTTGCACCAGCTTACAATCTCACGAGCAATGGTGTGTTCTTCTTTCTCCACATTCTAATCAGCATCTGCTGTTACCTGAGTTTTTAATCTTAGCCATTCTGACTGGTGTGAGGTGGAATCTCAGGGTTGTTTTGATTTGCATTTCCCTGATGACTAAGGATGTTGAACAGGAAGAAATATGGAGACAAAGTGTGGAGCAGAGACTGAAGGAAAGGTCATCCAGAGACTGCTCCACCTGGAGATCCATCCCATATACAGTTACCAAAACTGGAAGCCGGTTTGATGGTGGGGAAGTGCTTGCTGATGGAAGCCTAATATGACTGTCTCTTGATTGGCTCTGCCAGAGCCTGACAAATGCAGCCAACCATTGGACTGAGAGCATGCTCCCTGATGGAAGAGTTAGAGAGGAACTGATGGAGCTGAGGAGGTTTGCAGCCCCATGGAGGGATCAACAGTGTCAACTGGCCAGACTCCACACAGCTCCTGGGAACTGGACTAGCAACCAAAGAGAACACATGGAGGGACCTATGGCTCTGGCTACATGTCGCAGAGGATGGCCATGTTGGACATCAGTGGGAGGAGAGACCTTTGGACCTGAGGGTGTTCAATTCCCCCGTGTAGAGGAATGCCAGGGCAGGAAGATGTGAGTAGGTGGGTAGGGGAGCACCCTCATAGAGGGAGGCAGAGGGGATGGGATAGAGGGTTTCTGAAAAGGGAGACATAGAAAGGGGAAACCATTTGAAATGTAAATCAAGAAAATATCTAATAAAAAAAGAAAGGAAAAAATGAAAAAAGAAAAAAATTTTAAAAAACAAAAAAGAAAAGTAAAAATAAAAAACAAAAAAAGAATATAGAGTTGATGAATATGCCATAATGAAGCTCACTACTACATATATTAAATATAAAATATAAAATAAAGAAATAAGTAAACATGGGCTAATATCACCTAAAGTTTTAGAAGGCTTCAAATCAATTATTTTTTTCTTTGAATTTTTTTATATTTATTACATTGATGGATTTCCATATATGGAACCATTCCTGCATCTCAGGGATGAAGCCTACTTGATCTTTTTTTTTTTTTACTAGATGTTTTCTTTATTTACAATATCTCCTTTCCCAGGTTCCCCTCCAAAAGAAAATAAAGTAAGAAAAAAAATAAAAATAAAAAAAAAAACTAAAACAATCCCCTGTTCCCTCTCCCCTCCCCCTGCTCACCACCTTACCCTCTCCCACTTCCTGGCCCTGGAATTCCCCTACACTGGGGCATAGAACCTTCACAGGGCCAAGGTCCTCTCCTCCCATTGATGACCAACTTGGCCATCCTCTGCTATATACATGCTGCTGGAGCCATGAGTCCCCCTATGTGTACTCTTTGGTTAGAGTTTAGTCCCTGGGAGCTCTGAGGGTACTAGTTAGTTTATATTTTTGTTCATGCTAATGGGCTGCAAACCCTTCAGCTCCTTGGGTCCTTTCTCTAGCTCCTTCATTGGGGAGCCTGTATTTAGTTCAATGGTTGCCTGTGAGCCTCTACTTTTGTATTAGACGTATACTATCAGAGCCTCTCAGGAGACAGCTATCTCAGGCTCCTGTCATCCAGTACTTGTTGGCATCCACAATAGTGTCTAGATTTGATGACTGAATATGTGTAGGATTCCCAGTTGGAGCAGTCTCTGAATTGTCCTTCCTTTAGTCTCTGCTCCAAAGTTAGCCTCTACAACTCTTTCCATGACAAATCAATTATTTTTAAATTTTGTTTTAAATTACCTTTAAAATGGAATGAAATTGAAGATGCAGAATTGAACCCACACACCTATGGTCACTTGATCTTTGACAAAGGAGCTAAAACCATCCAGTGGGAAAAGATGGCATTTTCAACAAATGGTGCTGGTTCAACTGGCTGTCAGCAAGTAAAAGAATGCAATTCTGTCCATTCTTATCTCCTTATACAAAGGTCAAGTCCAAGTTGATCAAGGACCTCCATATAAAACCAGATACACTGAAACTTACATAGGAGAAAGCGAGGAAGACCCTCAAACACATGGGCACAGGGGAAATTTTCCTGAACAGAACACCAATGGCTTATGCTCTAAGATCAAGAATCAACAAATGGGACCTCATAAAATTGCAAAGCTTCTGTAAGGCAAAGGACACTGTCAGTAGGACAAAATGGCAACCAACAAATTGGGAAAAAATCTTTACCAATCCTATATCTGATAGAGGGCTAATATCCAATATATACAAAGAATTCAAGAAGTTAGACTCCAGAGAACCAAATAACCCCATTAAAAATGGAGTACAGAGCTGAACAAAGAATTCTCAACTGAGGATTATCAAATGGTCAAGAAGCACCTAAAGAAATGTACAACATCCTTAGTCATCAGGGAAATGTAAATCAAAACCACCCTGAGGTTCTACCTCATACCAACTAGAATAGCTAAGATCAAAAACTCAAGTAACAGCAGATGCTGACTAGAATGTGGGAAAAGAGGAACACTTCTCCATTGGTGGTGAGATTGCAAGCTGGTGCAACCACTCTGGAAATTAGTCTGGAGGTTCCTCAGAAAATTGGACATAGTACTACTTGAAGACCCAGCTATACCACTCCTGGGTATATACCCAAAAGATGCTCTATCATATAACAAGGACATATACTCCACTATGTTCATAGCAGCCTTATTCATAGTAGCCAGAAGCTGGAAACAACCCAGATGTCCTTCAACACAGCAATGGATAGAGAAAATGTGGTACATTTACACAATGGATTGCTACCCAGCTATTAAAAACAATGAACTAATGAAATTCTTAGACAATTGGAACGAACTATAAAATATCATCCTGAGTGAGGTAATTGAGTAACAAAAGAACATACATGGTATGCACTCACTAATAAGTGGATATTAGCCCAAAAGCTCAGAATACCCAAGATACAATTCACAGACTACATGAAACTCGAGAAGAAGGAAGAACAAAGTGTGGATGTTTCAGTCCCTCTTAGAAGGGGGAACAAAATACTCACAGGAGGATACAGAGACAAAATGTGGAGCAGAGACTGAAGAAAAGGTCATCTAGAGACTGCCCAAGTGGGGATCCATCCCATATACAAGCACCAAACCCAGACACTATTGTGGATAACAAAAAGTGCTTACTGACAGGAGCCTGATAAAGCTGTCTCCTGAGAGGCTCTGCCAAAGCCTGACAAATACAGAGGTAGATACTCGCAACCAACCATTGGACTGAGTACAGGGTGCCCAATGGAAAGACTGAAGTAGCTGAAGGGGTTTGCAACCCCATAGGAAGTACAACAATATCAACCAACCAGACCTCCAAGAGTTTCCAGGGACTAAACCACCAACCAAAAGGGACACATGGAGGGACCCATGGCTCCAGCCACATATGTAGCAGAGGATGGCCTTGTTGGGCATCATGGGAGGAGACAACCTTGTTCTTGTGAAGATTTGATGCCCCAGTATATGGGAATGCCAGGGTGGGGAGGCAGGAATGGTTGGATAGGTGGGGGGGAGCACCCTTATAGAAGCAAGTAAAGGGGAAATGGGATAGGGGGTTTCCAGGTTGGGGGGGGACTGGGAAAGGGGATAACATTTTTAAATGTAAATAAAGAAAATATCCAATAAAAAAAGAAAAAATGTGTTGTATATAAAATCTACACAGTAATGCACATCCTTAATTGTCTTTTTTAACTCATTTAAGATGACACAACTCTCTCAATATATGAACTGGCAATCTTTTATAGCTGGGTAGTTTCCAGAGGTAGATTACATTCCTTTGAACTGTGGCCTAAAGGTGTTAAGTAGAGATCCATAAATAACCCAGGTTGATGCTAGGACAGAAGGTCACTCTCTGAAATGAAAGCAGTGGGCCCCATTGCCAAGGACAACATCCACACAGCTAACTGAATGTAGAAAGAGATCAAGCTGGTGCAGGCATGAAGCCTTCACCCTTACATTTTTGGTCTCTGGCTGAGAAAGTACTCTGAGGCTAAGAATGAGAAAACTGTGCACCAACTCAACCACAAAACCTTTGATCTGCAATGTGTCTTGCTTCCAAGATGTGCTGTCACAGAACTTGGAGTGACCAACCAATGTTTAGCCTAATTTAGAACTATGACATGAGAGGAACCGCATGTTCTCATACTGCATGAATTTCCAGGAGCTTGAGACTGGATAGCCCAGAGACCTAGGAAGCACCAAACACAACAGAAAAAAAAAGCCATTAACATGATTTCTAATGATAGTCTGCTATCCTCATAGATCAGTGCCTTGTCCAATTGTCATCAGAGGCTTCCTCTAATGACAGATGGGAACAGGTACAGAGATTCACAGCCAAACAGTATGTGGAGAAAGAGTCTAAACTGGAGTCAGAGACAGAGAGACAGAGAGACAAAAAGGCAGAGACAGAGAGACAGAGAACTAAAGGTAACAAACCCTTTGCAAAGACACCTAATATCCATTGAGGTGAATGCTCTAACAGCTGCTCAGCTCCAACATTCATCATGTCTTTGACTCCAACAGAATCTAATGCCTTTCTGTACCTTTTCTTGTACTCTTCATTTTCTCACAGGTGTTCAGCTCAAAAGTTCTACCAGGTAAATCTCTTGCAGAAAAATCTTTGACAAGCTGGAAAATCACAATGTACAAGAACAAATAATAAAAGAGGTCGAAGAGATCACCTATTGTGATCTAGTCATCTATTGTGTGGTCAAGGAAGACCCATTCCTTGCCACAGGAAGAGCATTGGTATCTAGACATATCAGTAAGTAGCAGTAAAAACATTCACTGAATGATCACAGATGCCCTAGCAGAGAATACATTGAAAGAAATAGGGTCTCAGACTTTTAAGAAGTACATCAAAAACATGAACAATAGAATTGGATTGCTATTTTCAGGTACAAAGATGACTTAGATGAAAAGAATTAAAAGACTGGGGATGATTAATCATCAATTAAATCCTGAGAGGTTTTCCTTGGCAACATCTAAAGAGATTCTCAGCTCCTGGAACTGAAGGACAGAAAAAAAGAATATGTTTAATCATAAAAGTAGCAAAGTCTCAGAGAAGGTTTCAGAAACTTCAAATCTTACCTCCAACAGATTTTCAGACTCAGTAGTGTTTCCATTTAAAATATGGAGAACTATAGAAGTAGGTAATAACATGCTATCCTTGTAAGGAAGATAAATAAGCAGCCATCAAGAGTTATTTTCCAGTTTGTAAAAGAAGAAACTAAGAACTGATAACTGGGAATCTATGAGTAGACAGTCTAATAAAAATATTTAGCCCCTTGCCCACTTTTTGAATTTGAACCAGTTTTCTAATCCAGAACCCATGTACTAAAGCCATCAGATTCAACATAAAAAGATCTTTCAGTACTGGCTTAGGTATGCATAAAAATTATCTCCTGATCCCTTTCTGGAAAGAACCTGTGCTTGTAGTCTCAAGCACTACATAGATAGGCGAACAGAACTCACTAAGATATCACACACAGCCTCAAAATAGGCTTTGATAGGCAAAGAAACAAAGCATCAAGAACATCTGTTTGTTAGAGTTTGCAAAAATTAGAAAATGAGCATACTCTAAGCCAACTTTGCCTCACAGTGGATCTTCTTCATCCACAAAGCACCAGGTGGTTTTCTCAGTTCCTAACACTGATTGTACTGACACACTTAGTGGTTCCTAGGTTTCACAATGATTTCTTACCCTGTGATATAAAAGCTATTATAGGAGGAAACTTCCAGTGGCACTTTCTAAAAGAATCCTTTTCTAAATCAAACCAAGAATGAAAACAATGCCTTGTGCTCAAGAGAATAGTAGAGGTTAGTGCTACTTTGAGAGTGCTTAAGTCCATCATGTCTCTATTTAAGTCATAAATATGGATCCTGAGAAAAAATCCAGGTGGATTCTGGGATACATCACCACCAATTCCTGCCATTTCAACTATAGCAACACCAACTATAGCTGCCATATGGAATCAAGACTTTTTGAAGAAACATACTAACACTGTTATGTATATGGTATACGGTCATTCATCTTGCAAGTATGTTCTATTTCATTGCTACAAAAAATGACAATTAAAACTAGTACTATTGAAAATTACTCATAAAATAGTCAACATAATTTTAGTTTTTCCACAAGCCTATTGTACCAGCCTGTCATTAACACCAACCATCTAACATGGTACTACAACCTGTGAAAATCCCACATATGGGAAATTTCATCTTAGCAGAAAGAATTATACAAGGTGTCAAAAGTCTCTGGAAGCGTTGGAAGCCAAATGCACTGCAAAGGCTTGAAAAGAGCCCTAGTAAATTAGACCTGGATTGTGAGTACACAGAACTTGGGAACCCAGGAGCCTTTGTTCCAAAAGGAAAGGATAAATGCTTACATTCCTTATCTGGCATCAGTATAAATGAAAAAACAATACCTGTTGAGGTTCATTAGGTTTTACATTTTTATTTTTTTATCTTTTTATTTTGTCATATACCTTAAAATTTATAAAGTAATGTAACATTTAAAATGAGCATTATAAAAGTTGTTTGATATAAAACAATCAATTGAACAGTTTTATGTAGATGCTTCTCTGCAGCAATACTGAATATACATACATTTTTCTCAATATAAATTTTAACTAACTCCAAACATATTAGCTGTATATTTTAAAATAATACATCACTACTAGTTTTTTTTAAATGAACATAAATAGATAAAGTCTTTTGTTAGTTAGTTAGTTAGTTAATTAGTTAGTTAGTTAGTTAGTTAGTTTCTTTGTTTCTTTGTTTGGTTTGGTTTGGTTTTAGTAGAGCTTAAAATCTTGACTCTTACTGTGGTACAAGCCCAAAATAAGAACAATTTTAGACATTGGAGTTCATTGTAATAAGGCTATATTTCAATGACCCTCACACCACCAAAGGATTTTACCTCCATCATTGCTAAGCTGAGAGATGACAGTTCTGATGCACCAAGGAAAGAGTTGTAGGCACGATTTTTTGAAACAGACTTCCTGCTATGGTCAAAGCTATTTGACTGGAGTGATTTTCTTCATTCTCAGAGAACAGGTTACATTCATTTAAGAAATTGTGTGTGTATTAAAATGGTTTATCTGTGAAGTCATTCACCAACTGTTTCAATGAAGAATAGTTCTGCTTGGAGTGTGGCACAGACATTAGGTGAGGGTAAGAATCCAGTTCATTGGCTATGATGGTTTTGAAAAGCATTCATCTCAGAGAAAGAGTAACTTATAAAGTCCTCTTTCTTCAGACTTGATACAATAGTTACAAATGTCAAGCAAAGCATTCAGTTTCACTATTTGTTCTATTAAAAGCCACCTCCCAAGTTAATTGTTTTATTTTCCCTGTATAAATAATTTTGGAGAGGAAGCTCCACTTGCAGGCCCTCTAACACACCCAGGATCAGAGATGAGGAGGATATAACATCTGTCCCAACACCGGGAGTAACTGGGACCAATGGGACCAGACACACAGGAACTCTGTCAGCCCAGTGGTTCAGGTTTCATCCAATCCTTCTGAGCTGGTTCCCTGAGCAGACGTTGGCCGCAAGCTCTGCAGTCATTCCCAAAACACCCAGAGGAAACTCCACTCTTAGGTACTCTAACAAGCCCAGGATCACAGGATCCCAGAATCACAGGATCACAGAGAGAGCTTGACTCTGAGGAGTTCTGACACAACCAGGATTACAGGAAGGACAGGCTCTAGTCAGATTTAGCAAGGGTAGGTAGCACTAGAGATAACCAGATGATGTGGGACAAGTGTAAGAATATAAGTAACACAAACCAAGGTTACTTGACATTATCAGAACCCAATACTCACATCATTGCAAGTCCTGGAAACACCATCACACCAGAAAAGCAAGATTCAGATATAAAATCACTTCTCATGGTGATGATACAGGACTTTAAGAAAGACATAAATAGCACCCTCAAAGAAATGCAGGAGAACATAGGTAAATAGCTAGAAGCTCTTAAAAAGGAAAAATAAAAATCCCTTAAAGAACTACAGGAGAATACAATCAAACGGATGAAGGAAATGAACAAAACCATCCAGAATCTAAAAATGGAAATAGAAACAATAAAGAAATCAGAAAGAGAGGCAACTCTGGAGATAGAATACCTAGGAAAGAAATCAGGAATCATAGATGCAAGCATCACCAACAGAATGCAAGAGATAGAAGAGAGAATCTCAGGGGTAGAAGACACCATAGAAAACATTGACACAACATTCCAAGAAAATGCAAAAAGCAAAAAGCACCTAACCCAAAACACCCAGGAAATCAAGGATGCAATGAGAAGACCAAACCTAAGGATAATAGGTATAGAAGAGAGTGAAGACTCCCAAGGTAATGGGCCAGTTAACATCTTCAACACAATTATAGAAGAAAACTTCCCTAACCTAAAGAAAGAGATGCCCATGAACATGCAAGGAGCCTACAGAACCCCAAATAAACTGGAACAGAAAAGAAATTCCTCCCATCACATAATAATAAAAATACCAAATACACTAAACAAAGAAAAAATTTTAAAAGTCATAAGGGAAAAATGTCAAAGTAACATATAAAGGCAGGTCTATCAGAATTACACCAGACTTCTCACCAGAGACTATGAAAGCTAGAAGCTCCTGAGCTAACGTCATACAGACCCTGCAAGAATACAAATGCCAGCCCAGGCTACTATACCCAGTAAAACTCTCAATTACCTTAGATGGAGAAAACAAGATATTCCATGACAAAACAAAATTTACACAATATCTTTCCACAAATCCAACCCTACAACGGATAATGGATGGAAAACATCAGCATAAGGAGCAAAACAACACCCTAGAAGAAGCAAGAAAGTAATCTTTCAACAAATCCACACAAACATAATTCCACCTCTTACAACAAAAGAAAAAGGAAGTAACAATTACTTTTTCTTAATATCTTAATATGAAAATTAATATTACAAACATATCCTAATCGATTGAAATCCAAAAATATGAGGAATTAGAAATTTATTAACTGTCATTCAATGGTCTCTCTAGTTTGGTAATTGAAGAAATAGGTCCAATAGTATACAATCTATATACACTTTCAGCTTGTTTGTTTGTGACAGTGTCTTGTTGTGTACAACATAATGGTCTTGAGATCTTGCTTCTCTTATCTCAGCCTCTCTATTAGTAGTATTGTTTATTTCATGTTTTTATAGTACCCTAAGGTTTTCAGAACAGCTTAAATATTTTAAAAGTATTTATATACCCAAAAGAAATGTAGACAATTAAATTGGGACAGGGTTTGTAAGAGAGCAACAAAGAGTAAGACTGACTGCTTTGCTTGCCATTTGTAACTCTTATATCAAGTTAGCACAGTAAGAGCCAAGATTTTATTTTTACTAAATATAAAACAAACAAACAAAAACACTTTATATATTTATGTTCATTTACAAAAATGTTATGAGTGATATATTATTTTAAAATATACAGGTAATACATTTGGAGTTATTTAAAATATATATTGAGAAAAATGTATGTATTTTCAGTATTGCTGTAGACAAGCATCTACATAAGACTATTAAATTGACAACATCCAGAGGAAGCTCTAATCCCAGGTGTTCTGACACACCCGGGACCAGAGGTGAGCAGGAACCAACATCTGTCCCAACACTGGGAGTAACTAGGACCAACAGGACCAGGCACACAGGAACTCTGCCAGCCTAGTGACTCCGGTTCCTTCCTGGTCTGTCTGGGTTAGTGTTCTGAGCAGACCTTGGTCACAAGCTCTGCAGCCAGTCCCACAACACACAGAGAAAGCCACACTCCCAGGTGATCTAACAAGCCCAGGATCCCAGAACCACAGGATCACAGAGACTGCTTGACTCTGAGGAGTTCTGACACAACCAGGATTACAGGAAGGACAGGCTCTAGTCAGATTTAGCAAGGGTAGGTAGTACTAGAGTTAACCAGATGGCAGGGGGCAAGCATAAGAAAATAAACAACACAAACCAAGGTCACTTGCCATCATCAGAACCTAATTCTCCCACCATAGCAAGTCCTGGACATACCATCACACCAGAAATGCAAGATTCAGATCTAAAAGCACTTATCATGATGATGATACAGGACCTTCAGAAAGACATAAATAGCACCCTCAAAGAATTACAGGAGAACACAGGTAAAGAGCTAGAAGCTCTTAAA